>NC_091311.1:22392810-22440310 GCF_038502225.1 Cherax quadricarinatus
TCCTACCATCACACCACCACTCCTACCATAACACCACCACTCCTACTATCACACCACCACTCCTACCTATCACACCACCCACTCCTACCATCACACCACCACTCCTACCATCACACCACCACTCCTACCATCACACCACCACTCCTACCATCACACCACCACTCCTACCATCACACCACCACTCCTACCATCACACCACCACTCCTACCATCACACCACCACTCCTACCATCACACCACCACTCCTACCATCACACCACCACTCCTACCATCACACCACCACTCCTACCATCACACCACCACTCCTACCATCACACCACCACTCCTACCATCACACCACCACTCCTACCATCACACCACCACTCCTACCATCACACCACCACTCCTACCATCACACCACCACTCCTACCATCACACCACCACTCCTACCATCACACCACCACTCCTACCACTCCTACCATCACACCACCACTCCTACCATCACACCACCACTCCTACCATCACACCACCACTCCTACCATCACACCACCACTCCTACCATCACACCACCACTCCTACCATCACACCACCACTCCTACCATCACACCACCACTCCTACCATCACACCACCACTCCTACCATCACACCACCACTCCTACCATCACACCACCACTCCTACCATCACACCACCACTCCTACCATCACACCACCACTCCTACCATCACACCACCACTCCTACCATCACACCACCACTCCTACCATCACACCACCACTCCTACCATCACACCACCACTCCTACCATCACACCACCCCTCCTACCATCACACCACCACTCCTACTATCACACCACCACTCCTACTATCACACCACCCCTCCTACCATCACACCGCCACTCCTACCATCACACCACCACTCCTACCATCACACCACCACTCCTACCATCACACCACCACTCCTACCATCACACCACCACTCCTACCATCACACCACCACTCCTACTATCACATCACCCCTCCTACCATCAAAACCACCACTCCTACCATCACACCACCACTCCTACCATCACACCACAACTCCTACCATCACACCACAACTCCTACCATCACACCACCACTCCTACTATCACACCACCCCTCCTACCATCACACCACCACTCCTACCATCACACCACAACTCCTACCATCACACCACCACTCCTACCATCACACCACCACTCCTACCATCACACCACCCCTCCTACCATCACACCACCACTCCTACCATCACACCACCACTTCTACCATCACACCACCCCTCCTACCATCACACCACCACTCCTACCATCACACCACCACTCCTACCATCACACCACCACTTCTACCATCACACCACCCCTCCTACCATCACACCACCACTCCTACCATCACACCACCACTCCTACCATCACACCACCCCTCCTACCATCACACCACCACTCCTACTATCACACCACCACTCCTACCATCACACCACCACTCCTACCATCACACCACCACTCCTACTATCACACCACCCCTCCTACCATCACACCACCACTCCTACCATCACACCACCACTCCTACCATCACACCACAACTCCTACCATCACACCACCATTCCTACCATCACACCACCACTCCTACCATCACACCACCCCTCCTACCATCACACCACCACTCCTACCATCACACCACCACTCCTACCATCACACCACCCCTCCTACCATCACACCACCACTCCTACCATCACACCACCACTCCTACCATCACACCACCACTTCTACCATCACACCACCCCTCCTACCATCACACCACCACTCCTACCATCACACCACCACTCCTACCATCACACCACCCCTCCTACCATCACACCACCACTCCTACTATCACACCACCACTCCTACCATCACACCACCACTCCTACCATCACACCACCACTTTTACCATCACACCACCCCTCCTACCATCACACCACCACTCCTACCATCACACCACCACTCCTACCATCACACCACCCCTCCTACCATCACACCACCACTCCTACTATCACACCACCACTCCTACCATCACACCACCACTCCTACCATCACACCACCACTTCTACCATCACACCACCCCTCCTACCATCACACCACCACTCCTACCATCACACCACCACTCCTACCATCACACCACCACTTCTACCATCACACCACCCCTCCTACCATCACACCACCACTCCTACCATCACACCACCACTCCTACCATCACACCACCACTCCTACCATCACACCACCACTCCTACTTTCACACCACCACTCCTACCATCACACCACCACTCCTACCATCACACCACCACTCCTACCATCACACCACCACTCCTACCATCACACCACCACTCCTACCATCACACCACCACTCCTACTATCACACCACCCCTCCTACCATCACACCACCACTCCTACTATCACACCACCACTCCTACCATCACACCACCACTCCTACCATCACACCACCACTTCTACCATCACACCACCCCTCTTACCATCACACCACCACTCCTACCATCACACCACCACTCCTACCATCACACCACCACTCCTACCATCACACCACCACTCCTACTATCACACCACCACTCCTACCATCACACCACCACTCCTACCATCACACCACCACTTCTACCATCACACCACCACTCCTACCATCACACCACCACTCCTACTATCACACCACCACTCCTACCATCACACCACCACTCCTACCATCACACCACCACTCCAGCCGTGACACCACCACTCCAGCCGTCACACTACCACTCCAGCCGTGACACCACCACTCCACCCGTCACACCACCATTCCAGTCGTCACACCACCACTCCAGCCGTCACACTACCATTCCAGCCGTCACACCACCACTCCAGCCGTCACACCACCACTCCAGCCGTCACACCACTCCAGCCATCACACCACCACTCCAGCCCTCACACCACCACTCCAGCCGTCACACCACCACTCCAGCCGTCATACCACCACTCCAGTCGTCACACCACCAGTTCAGCAGTCACACCACCACTCCAGCCGTCACACCACCACTCCAGCCGTCACATCACTGCTCCAGCCGTCACACCATCACTCCAGCCGTAACACCACCACTCCAGCCGTCACACCACCACTCCAGCCGTCACACCACCACTCCAGCCGTCACACCACCACTCCAGCCGTCACACCACCACTCCAGCCGTCACACCACCACTCCAGCCGTCACACCACCACTCCAGCCGTCACACCACCACTCCAGCCGTCACACCAACACTCCATCCGTCACACCAACACTCCAGCCGTCACATCAACACTCCAGCCGTCACACGAACATTCCAGCCGTCACACGAACACTCCAGCCGTCACACCACCACTCCAGCCGTCACACCACCACTCCAGGCGTCACAACATCACTTCATCCGTGACACCAACACTCCAGCCGTCACACCAACACTCCAGCCGTCACACAACCACTCCAGCCGTCACACCAACACTCCAACCGTCACGCCACCACTCCAGCCGTCACACCAACACTCCAGTCGTCACACAACCACTCCAGCCGTCACACCAACACTCCAGCCGTCACGCCACCACTCCAGCCGTCACGCCACCACTCCAGCCGTCACACCACCACTCCAGCCGTCACACCACCACTCCAGCCGTCACACCACCACTCCAGCCGTCACACCAACACTCCTACCATCACTTTATTACTTCCTTTCTCGCATATCAGCACAAACGCAGACAGACAGGAGTATCTCAGACAATAGTATCTCAAGCAGGAGTATCTCAGCAGGAGTATCTCAAACAATAGTATCTCAAGCAGGAGTATCTCAGCAGGAGTATCTCAGACAATAGTATCTCAAGCAGGAGTATCTTAGCAGGAGTATCTCAAACAATAGTATCTCAAGCAGGAGTATCTCAGCAGGAGTATCTCAGACAATAGTATCTCAAGTAGGAGCATCTCAGCAGGAGTATCTCAGACAATAGTATCTCAAGCAGGAGTATCTTAGCAGAAGTATCTCAGACAATAGTATCTCAAGCAGGAGTATCTCAGCATGAGTATCTCAGACAATAGTATCTCAAGCAGGAGCATCTCAGACATTAGTATCTCAAGCAGGAGCATCTCGGACAATAGTATCTCAAGCAGGAGTATCTCAGCAGGAGTATCTCAGACTATAGTATCTCAAGCAGGAGTATCTCAGCAGGAGTGTCTCAGACAATAGTATCTGAAGCAGGAGCATCTCAGACAATAGTATCTCAAGCAGGAGTATCTCAGCAGGTGTATCTCAGACAATAGTATCTCAAGCAGGAGTATCTCAGCAGGAGTATCTCAGACAATAGTATCTCAAGCAGGAGTATCTCAGCAGGAGTATCTCAGACAATAGTATCTCAAGCAGGAGTATCGCAGACAGGAGTATCTCAAGCAGGAGTATCGCAGACAGGAGTATCTCAAGCAGGAGTATCTCAGGCAGGATTATCTCATACAGGAATATGTCAGATAGGAGTATCTCAAGCAGAAGTATCTCAAGCAGTAGTATCTCGGACAGGAGTATCTCAGACAATATTATCTCTAGCAGGAGTATCTCAGATAATATTATATCAGGCAGGAGTATCTCATACAGGAGTATCTCAGATAATAGTATCTCAAGCAGGAGTATCTCAGACATGAGTATCTCAAGCAGGAGTATCTCAGCAGGAGTATCTCAAGCAGGAGTATCTCAGACAATTGTATCTCAAGTAGGAGTATCTCAGACAATATTATCTCAAGCAGGAGTATCTCATACAGGAGTATCTCAGATAATAGTATCTCAAGCAGGAGTATCTCAGAAAGGAGTATCTCAAGCAGGAGTATCTCAAGCAGGAGTATCTCAAGCAGGAATATCTCAAGGAGGAGTATCTCAGCAGTAGTATCTCTAGTAGGAGTATCTGAGACAGGAGTATCTCAAGTGGGAGTATCTTAAGGAGGAGTATCTCAAGCAAGAGTATCTCGGACTAGAGTATCTCAAGCAGGAGTATCTCAGATAGGAGTTTCTCAAGCAGAAGTATTTCAAGCAGGAGTATCTCAGACAGGAGTATCTCAAGCAGGAGTATCTCAGACAAGAGTATCTCAGATAGGAGTATCTCAAGCAGAAGTATTTCAAGCAGGAGTATCTCAGACAGGAGTATCTCAAGCAGGAGTATCTCAGATAGGAGTATCTCAAGCAGAAGTATCTCAAGCAGGAGTATCTCAGACAGGAGTATCTCAAGCAGGA
Organism: Cherax quadricarinatus; assembly: GCF_038502225.1. Classification (NCBI taxonomy): domain Eukaryota; kingdom Metazoa; phylum Arthropoda; class Malacostraca; order Decapoda; family Parastacidae; genus Cherax; species Cherax quadricarinatus. Next base: position 22,398,061 of record NC_091311.1, read on the forward strand.
ATATCTCTGTCAGGAGTATCTCAGACAGGATTATCTCAGTCAGGAGTATCTCTGACTGGAGTATCTCGAGCAGGAGTATCTCAAACAGGAGTATCTCAAGCAGTAGTATCTCAGGCAAGTCTGAATCATCCATCAACTACTTACGGCCGCTAAGAATGTCGTGAAGGTGAGGAGTGATTCTGGCACTTAAATTACATCCTGCATATCACTTTTGTGTGAATCGTCATTCAGGATTAGTGAGGCTTTCGAAAACAGAAACTTTCTAGAGTTATGTAAGTTTGCTGAAATGTCTGAGTGTTGAGATAAGTTATATCATGTCACTGGGTTGTTGTGGATCTGTGACTGGTAGACGAATATCTGAGGATTTTCTCACTGAAGATGGTTCCACAAGGAGGATTTACATAGTTTCGGACCAATTTAGCATTTGATATCCAGAGTGCCTTAACACCAGCTAGGGAAGGTAAATGTTTCTTCCATGAAATCACAATGACGTGGCTTCTTTGTAATCGTATATTGACCCTGCTGGAAGCATTCCTATGTCAGCTTCTGTAACTGCATGTTTGGGTGTAGATCGATCAACATAATTGTCAGGGGTAATCGCACTAATACCCAGCCCATGAAAGTGCTTTTCCCGTCTAGAACACAAACGTTGTGATCAACGTTATCTGCAACGAGGAGTGACAAAATCTTAGCTTCATGTGCTAATAGAATATTCTGCGCAATAGCTGAACAGCTTCCAAACTTGTTCATTTCGATGTATGAAGCAGAAAAAAAGCTAAGATGATTCAGAGTATACAGTAGATGCTTAGATCGATGTGGCTAATGCATTTGCAGTCCAAGACCCAATTGCAATGGAGCAATTATGGCTTTTGGTCCAACTTATTGCATAATACTTTTTCCAATGAAGGCAAATTTCACATGAACATCTTTGTCAAGAACAAGCCTTATGTAAAACTGGAAGACTGTCATGGAGATACTGGGATGAAGCTTCGGAGATGCAGGTGGATTCGTATCCTTTAAGACAGAAGCATGATTACTGATGTCATTTTTTATTAATCTAGCTGTTGTTTCAATAAAGTGTACTTTTTCATTTGTATCATAATTTTCTCGAGGTATATCCTGTTATCTTGGAAGTATGGTGGGCACAGTCTCACGCTGTCACTGTCATCTTTGCGCCTCTACAACATATTACGATATCATCACCACAGTGATTGTAAAGTTTCTGCTTCATGTGCTGATGGGAGTAATCTGTGTACACAGGCTCTTCCAGGTAGTTCTCCAGGGTAGATACAAGGTGTGCTAACATCAGGTGTGCTAACATCAGGTGTGCTAACATCAGGTGTGCTAACATCAGGTGTTTTTCATCAGTTTACCAATAGAAGTGCAAGTCTTTAGGAACGCCTCTGCTGTAAGTTCTCGGGTCTCTCACACTTGGAACTGTTTTTTTTAGCGACGGTCCGAAGCTTCTGTACTGCTGTGGAATGGATTCTCCTCTGCAAAAATTTATGCTACAGGAATTATGGTAAACAGAATGTTCTGTGTTGCCGTTAATGTAAATGTTGCTGACGTATCTTCACTAATAGTTGGCATCTTCATTCGTATCCGAGAAAGAGGTTAATAGGCTCTAATGTGAACACAAATTTGCAGTGTTTGGTACGGAAACTTAAATATTGAAAATAAGTTTTTCACATTATGCCATTTTTCGGCCAATTTGATTGCTTTCCCGCTGTTTGAATTATGTGGATTTTGATTATTTTGAATTATACATTGCAAAAGCTTCTACTGCAACTTTTTTTTCACGTTAAACTATATATTTGCTCTCACATTTCTCTGGTTTACCCCTCTCTAGCCCCCTTATCTTCTTCCCTTCATCACACCTCTCATGCTACAGTCACATTTCTGTGACGTGAACACTTCATAATTAGCCCACAAATTGAAACTGAAAAACTAGACAACGTCTCTTTCTTTTCTGAACTATAATACATCCCCTCTCTACTTCCTTCCTTCTCTACCCCCTTGCTTCCTTCCCTCTTTTCTTCATTTCCTCTCTTTCCCTTCCTCTCAGCTTGACTCACCTGCCTTGTGTTGTACGAGGAAGAGTATTGCTTGTGTCTGGTTGTGTGCGGCTGCGTGGTGCAAGGCTGTCCAGCCTCTCTTGTCCACCACACCCACACGCTCGGGGTCCCCCATGTAGAGACGCTCCAACTCTCCTACATCACCCTTAGCGGCCACCTGCCGGCGGAGCGGTAATAGATTAAGGCAAGACAAGTACACCATGGGGAATTTTACATGGTTAATAAACTGTGTATATAACAATACTATTGTAGTGTGAGCAATCAGCAGCTTCTCCCTGACCACTACTTTCGGTACCACTATGAATTATTCCAGTGGCTGTCGGAAGGACTGATTAATGAGGTTTATCCAAACTGATGTATTTCACTGAGGTATTTTACTTTTCACTTGTTCACGTGAACTCATTTTACGTTTGATCTCTGTCCATACAACACTGTTCCCCAAATGTGCTTGTGCAGTTACGTGTAACCTGTTCTAAAGAAAATATTGCAGTTTAATAAAATATTAACAGTAAGAAATTAGATTTGTCTTGAGCTCTTAGTAACGTTGAACTATTGACACTCTCCACGAAGTTTTAAACTGGAACCTCGCGTTCACTGTTTACTGTTCGGGTTACTTCAATGACTTTCCTTCAGTGTCCTGTAGTTCAACAGTTCTGTCATACTTATACTCGTGTATATTTGTTGTTGAATGAGTATCAGTCTATTATTTATTCATGATTATTCACCCTCACGAACAATTGGTTTACTTATCCGTCGTTGTTGACCTGCTACAAGTCAAGGTTCCTGAAACATAGGCCTTTCGTGTTATAACCAACACTTTTTCAAGAGCCTGTAATAGCGGAAAGAAAGAGATAAGCCGGTAGGTGTGTTTATAAAAGCACCTCTTCCAGGACGTATTCACAGACACTCCAACCCGGGCTGATTTCCGTTCCTTCCCTCTATTGGCACACACACATATATATATATATATATATATATATATATATATATATATATATATATATATATATATATATATATATATATATATATATATATATATATATATATATATATATATATATATATATATATATATATATATATATATATATATATATATATATATATATATATATATATATATATATATGCAAAACAACCATGGGGGGACTTGAATGGTTATTCCATGTGGATCACTTATTTTAAAAACACAAACACTGTTACAATATATCAAAGATTATGAATCTCCCTGACCTGACTAGGTTGGGTGCATTGGCTTAAGCCGGTAGGAGACTTGGACCTGCCTCGCATGGGCCATTAGGCCTTCTGCAGTGTTCCATCGTTCTTATGTTCTTATGTTCTTATGTTCTCCCGCTCTGAAGCTGGACGTGAGCCATGTGCGAGGTGCGAGGTTCTGACCTGAGCGTCGATAAGATGGGGAAGGAAGAAGGATGGGTAAGGAAATATGGGAAGGGGTTGGGATGGTGGAGGAGGTGGGATAATGTAGGTTAGTGCCCCATCCACTCTGGGCAAGTTGAGCAGGTTTACTGCAGATGTCGATGTCGATGCGTGAGGATTTCTGGGAACAGCTGTGTACTGTGGGAGGCAGGCATGAGACGGCAGGAAGAGCGGAGATGGCAACTAAATTAGGGTCGATTGAAGCCACACCTCAGCTTTAGCTAAATAGCAAAGTGCTGGGGGACTTCAGCTTGGCGGTGGATGATCGTTGAGAAGCTGGTTATACAACCGAGCCATTGGTGAGAGCGTTGAACTTCGTTCTTGTGAAGTGCCGTGCTTTGAATGGAATTGTGGGGTCTGGTCCAGAAGTGGTGAGGAGGTAGAGTACCTCGTCCAAGGGAATGGGTGGTTCTTCATCACAGGTGTACTGGACAGCCCCATCCAGGAGTCGTTGTTCGAATTCTTGGCCAAACATTACGTTGTTATAAGGTTTCGTGGTATAGAGCTTGATACCAGGTTTACCGTAGTAATCTGGCTTGGTCTCAGAGGCAGGTGTGGTCGATGATTGGTCGGTTGAGGCGGTGGAGGGAGAGGAAATTGGCGGTCTCTCATTGGTGGGATTTGGCGGCGTCTCGGTGGTCTGTGACTGGTCCATTCCTTTGGCGGAGGGAGGCGGTGGAGATGGAGCTGTGGAGATCTTGACGGTACTGTTAGTGGATTTTATGATGTCCGACGAAGGTGGAGAGTCAGGGAATGTGAATCCTGGCATATTGTTGAGTTTGAAAAGTTCGTTGATGGTGGTGTTGAGTGATCAAGGTGCAGCTACAATGTGTACATGAGTGTACATGATGCAGTAGAGGATTTTGGTGGAGTCGCCTTAAGGAAGTGGAGAGGATGATGTACTAGTGGAAGACGCAGATTGAGTGGCTTTGAGAATCTTGGAGGCATCTGCTTGGAGCTTGGTAACAGCAGCATATGTAGTAACTTGAACAGTGGTTTTGTTCTGCTGTTCAAGTTGTTTCTTGAGTGCTTCACGCCTCGTTGGACACTTGGCAGCAAAGGTATGGTGGCCATTTTTGTAGTTCAGGCATTTAGGTTGAGTGGTGATGGTACAAGTCTTGAAATCATGTCCTTTGCCGCAGGTAGAGCAGAGCTTCTTGTCCTTGGTGGAACAGTCTTTAGTGATGTGCAGGTATGAGTAACAGTTATAACACTGTGGGATGTGCTCGAATTTCTCTGCTTCAGTGTAGGCTGGATTGATGTGAAAATAGTGGATAGCCACTCCCTTAGCGAGATCTCTGGCTACAATGTTGACGTTAGGCGTCTCAGTGATATGTTTTATCTTGACCCAAGTGTTCTGGTCTTCAATGGATGATTTGATTTCTGCGATATCTTGAGTAGTGATGAGCTTGTCCAGCCACTTGAGAAACAGTTCTCTTAGCCCTCAAAGCTGGGGTAGTCATGACTTAAAATCCTCGTTGTTGGAAAGTGGAGGTAGCATCGGTGGTGATTAGTTTCTCAGCCTCGATGTCGTTAGTGCAGACGACTAGGAAAGCTTCGTTGAGCGAGAGAATCGCATTGCACCTGACTCGCAGAGTGCCACTGATGGCAGCTGCGAGTGCTAGCTTGGGTGAGTCACTGACTGTCACACTTGCTGGTTTGATCTTCACTCGGTTTTAGAAGTGCATCGTGGAAGATGCCATTGAGTGGATAAGTAAAGTTCCCCTTCCCAATGGGGATCGTAGGGAAAATGTGTCAATGTTGGGAATGGGAAAATGTGAGCCATGTACGCAGCAAGCATTTTCCTTCTGGATGGCCACGCTGAGGCGCTGGAACATGAAAGTGGCCTCCTTCGGGTCCCTGGTGGTGTCAGTGAGTCTAGAACCCAATTCTTTGAGGAAACGTGCGGTGTTTTTCCCCATGATCCCAGGGTCTCCAGTCACACTGGAACAAATTGATACTGATGGCTTATATCTCTGTACTTGCTGATCTTGTACTTTTCCCTATGATCTGCAGCACCTCCATGTTGCCAAACACTGTAATGGATGTAGGTGTGAGCCAGTGTCGACACGCAGATATAGTCCCATGTTAAAACCATGCCATTCTTCCAAGGATAGATGGTGATCCAGTTGGGGCGGTTTGCAGGATTGTGAGCATTGCTGATGCTAGGGATCAGGGCTCTCTCTCTCTACCCAGGTGTAGCAAGGCTCCTCTTTATGATGTCCTTGACTTCATTGTGTTTTGTATGCCAGCCCTTGATTCGGGAGCAGTTAAGACTTTGTAGACCACAATGGTCGGCTAGCGCTTCGCAGCAAATACACATATTCTGTGTGAATTGGGGCATCGAGGCAGAGAGCCGCTGCAATACGGAGGGTCTGTGAGTTGAGGCATATTCCCATTGTCGAAATGGAAACTGTTTGGAGGAAGTCCCCGGAGTGATGTGCACTTACAGCTTGGAGACAGGCAGTATCCCTGTTCGATATTGCAGCCTTGAGCTAGTTGGCAAGCACCTTTAAGTGATGGGGCCATCTCAGCTCGACTGTTGTAGGCCAGTGCTGCACTAGGTTTCAGTGCTGGAACAGCGAAAGTCTTCCATTTGGTAATGGCACTGGTATATATATATATATATATATATATATATATATATATATATATATATATATATATATATATATATATATAAAGTGGGAGTTGTGACAGTTGCTCTTTGCTGATGACACTGTGCTCTTGGGAGATTCTGAAGAGAAGTTGCAGAGATTGGTGGATGAATTTGGTAGGGTGTGCAAAAGAAGAAAATTAAAAGTGAAAATTAAAAAAAAAATTAAAAGTGAATACAGGAAAGAGTAAGGTTATGAGGATAACAAAAAGATTAGGTGATGAAAGATTGGATATCAGATTGGAGGGAGAGAGTATGGAGGAGGTGAATGTATTCAGATATTTGGGAGTGGACGTGTCAGCGGATGGGTCTATAAAAGATGAGGTGAATCATTGAATTGATGAGGGAAAAAGAGTGAGTGGTGCACTTAGGAGTCTGTGGAGACAAAGAACTTTGTCCTTGGAGGCAAAGAGGGGAATGTATGAGAGTATAGTTTTACCAACGCTCTTATATGGGTGTGAAGCATGGGTGATGAATGTTGCAGCGAGGAGAAGGCTGGAGGCAGTGGAGATGTCATGTCTGAGGGCAATGTGTGGTGTGAATATAATGCAGAGAATTCGTAGTTTGGAAGTTAGGAGGAGGTGCGGGATTACCAAAACTGTTGTCCAGAGGGCTGAGGAAGGGTTGTTGAGGTGGTTCGGACATGTAGAGAGAATGGAGCGAAACAGAGTGACTTCAAGAGTGTATCAGTCTGTAGTGGAAGGAAGGCGGGGTAGGGGTCAGCCTAGGAAAGGTTGGAGGGAGGGGGTAAAGGAGGTTTTGTGTGCGAGGGGCTTGGACTTCCAGCAGGCATGCGTGAGCGTGTTTGATAGGAATGAATGGAGACAAATGGTTTTTAATACTTGACGTGCTGTTGGAGTGTGAGCAAAGTAACATTTATGAAGGGGTTCAGGGAAACCGGCAGGCCGGACTTGAGTCCTGGAGATGGGAAGTACAGTGCCTGCACTCTGAAGGAGGGGTGTTAATGTTGCAGTTTAAAAACTGTAGTGTAAAGCACCCTTCTGGCAAGACAGTGATGGAGTGAATGATGGTGAAAGTTTCTCTTTTTCGGGCCACCCTGCCTTGGTGGGAATCGGCCGGTGTGATAATAATAATAATAATAATAATATATATATATATATATATATATATATATATATATATATATATATATATATATATATATATATATATATATATATATATATATGCAAAACAACCACGGGAGGAGTAGAAAGATAGCTCTAGGCTTTTCGTGTTGCAATCAACACATCATCAGCTTGCAAAATTGCAGAAAAGAGGAGGGTTTCCACTCGAATATGTTCCCAGAGGAGCGCCTTCACTGGAGTGAGAGAAGGAGAGAGGAGAAGGCACCGGAAGTGCCCACGGGCACAACAGCCAGAAGGATGAATATAATAGCATTAGAAAAAATCCCACAAGCATTGATATTGTAACCTAAACGAAATTAACGTAGCAATAATAATAAATTCAGTCATATTCCACTATGAAAACAATAACTTTAAATACGTATATAAATATTGTGTGCGACATAGGACAACGTGTCCTTTAAATGACGAGAGAAAACCCTAATGTATAGAGGGAAGACTTTAAAAATTATGTAAAGGAAATAGGGCTCATTAACATCAACTCGTTTAAAGGGAGGGAGACATCTGCAATGACAAGATGGCCACAGATATTCATCCCAGATGAGGTAATCATCTTGTGTACATATTTCTACTGTCTTCAAGTTATGTCCTGGAATTTGTATTGATAAAGCCACTGGATGGCGACACGTCTACAATAAAGATACCCAGATGTTGCCCATGTGTCTTAATTTCAAAAAATGTCTTAGCAGCCAGGGCTAAGGCTGAATCGTATCAATATAACAGCCACATCAGGGGAAAAAAAACGACATTATAAGTCTCCGGGTAAAGATGACAAAACAAGAAAGTGAAGTCAACACAAGATTCTATTGCATCTTCAAACTGAGCGAGGGACAGTACTAGAAATATAAAGAATAGTAATAACTCGGTGGAATTGTCAAGCATTAAAACAACAGCCAAAGTTAATAAAATTATCAAAGCTTATTGCTTGGGTAGAACTGAAAATTGGGTTGGGCAAATATTCTGTTATTGGGACGGATTGTGAAGGACCTGCCTAGTATGAGCCAACAGGCCTGCTGCAGTGTTCTTCCTTTCTTACGTTCTTATGGGAGAGTCATTCAACATTCAATAAAGCACAAGAAGCAATCGAGGTCCCAGATATCTCAAACAACATCCAGTGTAGTACCAATATTGAAGATGGAAACTTGGCTAGCAGTCCTCAACGCCGCCTTCATTTATGACGAGCGTCCTACGCAAGTTGGTGGAGTAGGTAGCAAGACACTAATAAACTATACAATACACGAAAGAATTCAATATTAATAAATCCCACAACCTAAACAGAGACATATGGCAGACTGAAAGCAGGTACGAAATACAAGGATGTATAGGCTGCTGTTCATAGATAATAAGATGGAGTTTATCACAGCTCTACTTCAAAGGAAATTACGTAATATGAAGACGCTGGTGCGTCTGTAAACTTACTGGAATGAATAAATGAAACAACAAAGACACGTACTTGGATACCTGGAGATACCTGGAGATACCTGGAGATACCTGGAGATACCTGGAGAGGGTTTCGGGGTCAACGCCCCCCGCGGCCCGGTCTGAGACCAGGCCTCGTGGTGGATCAGGGTTTGATCAACCAGGCTGTTACTGCTGGCTGCACGCAAACTGACGTACGAACCACAGCCCGGCTAGTCAGGTACTGACTGTAGGGGCCTGTCCAGTGCCTTCTTGAAGGCAGCCAGGGGTCTATTAGTAACGCCCTGATGTATGCTGGGAGGCAGTTCAACAGTCTTGGGCCCCTGGCACTTATTGGTTTGTCTCTCAGTGTACTCGTGACGCCCATGCTTTTCATTGGGGAAATGTTGCATCTCCTGCCGAGTCTTTTTCTTTCATAGGGAGTGATTTTCGTGTGCAAGTTTAGTACTAATTCCTCTAGGATTTTCCAAGAGTATATTATCATGTATTTCTCTCGCCTGCGTTCCAGGGAATGCAAATCGAAGGACTTCAACCCTTTCCAGTAATTTAGGTGCCTTATCGTACTTATGTGTGTCGTGAAAGTTCTTTGTGCACTCTCCAGGGCAGCAAATTCGCCAGCCTTGAAGGGGGCAGTTAGTGTACAGCAATATTCCAGCCTAGAGAGAACAAGTGGTTTGAAGAGAATCATCATGGGCTTGGCGTCCCTAGTTTTGAAGGTTCTCATTATCCATCCTATCATTTTTCTAGCAGATGCAGTAGATACATTGTTGTGGTCTTTGAAGGTGAGATCCTCTGACATTATCACTCCCAGGTCCTTCACATTACGTTTTCGCTTTATTTTATGGCTAGAATTTGTTGTGTACCCTGATACAGTTTTAATTTTCTCAAGTTTTCCATATCTGAGTAGGTGAAATATCTATTCATTGAACTTCATATTATTTTGATTGGCCCATTTGAAGGTTTGGTTGATGTCCGCTTGGAGTCTTGTGGTGTCTTAGATGGAGGACACTGTCATACCAATTCGGGTGTCATCCGCAAAAGAAGACATATCTCGATCTATGTCAGTTATGAGGATGACGAATATGATGGGAGCGAGTACTGTGCCTTGTGGAACAGAGCTTTTCACCGTAGCTGCCTCAGACTTTACTCTATTTACTTACTCTGTTTACTGTTACTCTTTGTGTTCTATTTGTTAGGAAGTTATAGATCCATCTACTGACTTTTTCTGTTATTCCTTTATCATGCATTTTTTTGAGCTATTACACCATGGTCACACTTGTCGAAGGCTTTTGCAAAGTCTGTGTATAATGCATCTGTATTTTGTTTATACTCTATAGCATCCAGCACCTTGTCGTAGTCGTCCATTAGCTGGGACAGGCAGGAGCGACCTGGTCTAATCCTGTGTTGCCCTGGGTTGTTTAACTGATGGGTATCTAGGTGGTTGGCGATCTTGCCTCTTAGAACCCTTTCAAAGATTTTTATGATATGGGATGTTAGTGCTATCGATCTGTAGTTCTTTGCAATTGCTTTACTGCCACCTTTGTAGAGTGGGGCTATGTCTGTTGTTTTTAGTGAGTGTGAGATGACCCCTGTGTCCATGCTCCCTCTCCATAGAATGCTGAAGGCATGTGACAGGGGATTCTTGCAGTTACTGATGAGCACGGAGTTACATGAGTCTGGGCCAAGGGCAGAGTGCATGGGCATGTCATTTTTGAAATGACTAAATTTTGGGTCTCGTTCATAAAGAATTCATTTAGATTGTCGACGTGACAAAAGTTCAGTCATAAGACTTTGCTGTTCTTTAGGTTGTCCTCAACACCAAAGCTTAGCTTGGGAGTCTGGAAAACACATGTTATTATCACACTAGAGCCTCTTGTTACCCTCGTGTTCTCATCTGCCTGCAGTTCACAGCATCTGAAGATACCTATATGGGCTCTAACATAAATATCTGAGTTGTACAATACCTTAAGTTAATTTTCTCCATGAATTCCTTATTAGTGTAGACTCACCTTGAGGATTCTGAAGGGACTTTCCACCATAAGACAGACCTGGTTGTCCTCGTCTGTTGGAGATGAGGCACTTCCTCCACCGCTCTCCATATCCTTGGCGTTCTGTGAAGCAAGTTAATGTGTCATGATAGTGGCTAATACGAGTACAGATTTAGTATACCAGGGAAGTACAATTTAAGATACTGAATCCCTTCATAAATTTTACCTAGCTCACTCTCTAACAGCACGTGAAAGTCATAAAAACTACTTACCTTTACTCCTATTTAACACGTCCACACACCCTTGTTGGACGTCCAAACCTCTCACATACAAAACCTCCCTTCAACCTTTCATAAGACCACCCCTACCATTTCTTCACTTCACTACAGATTTATATACCATCCAAGTCATTCTATTTTGATCCATCCTTTCTAAATTTCCAAACCATTTTCAATAACCCCTCCTCAGCCCTCTAGATAATGCTTTTAGTAACCCCATACCTCCAAATCTTCAAACTACGAATTCTCTGCATAATATCCACACCATACATTGCCCTTAGTCACGACATCACTGCCTCCAGCTTCCTCCTTGCTGCAACATTCACAACTCATGCTTCAATATAAGACTGTTAGTACACTATACTTTCATACATTTCCCATTTTGCCTCCTTGGATAACGTTTTGTCTCCACAGATGCCTTAATACACCACTCACCCTTTTACCTCCTAAATTCTATGGTTCACCTCGTCTCTTATCAACCCATCTGCTGACAAGCATACTCCCAAATATCTGAACACATTCATTTCCTCTATAATCCCTCTCTCCAATCTGATATCCAATCTTTCGTTGACTAATTTTCTTTTTTTATCTTCATCACCTTGCTCTTTGCTATGTTCACTTTGAATTTTTTTCTTTTATGTACCCACCCAAATTTATCCCCCAACCTTTCCAACGTCTCTTCAGTATCTCCCAAAACCACTGCGTCATCAGTAAAAACCAAGTATGACTAATTCCTACTTCGTATTAGATTCATTATTGCTAATATTATTATTATTATTATTAAATAATAGCAGCAACAACAACAACAACAACAACAATGATAATAATAATAATAATAATAATAATAATAATAATAATAATAATAATAATAATAATAATAAATAATAATAATAATAATAATAATAATAATTATTATTATTATTATTGTTATTATTATTATTATTGTTATTCTTATTATTACTCAAGGCACAGCGACTTAGTACGCAGCTTGTGTGGAGAGAGAATTCGCTGGACAGTCAGTCACCTGCTGGGTTTTCACTGCCACCTGATGCAGACGAGGTTTCACTGCCACCGCCCATCTCTCGGCAGTCATGGCAGTAGGCAGTGCCACTGGGTGCCACTTTCTAGGGTAGTGGTGAAATTATGGTGATTTTGGTGGTCGGGGGAAGAGGATAGTAACTGATGACGCGTGTTAATAGTTTGGGTGGTGGTGGTGGTGATTATGTTACTGTGGTAGTGATGTCACTGTGATGATGAGGTCACTGTGATGTGAATATTGATGACACTGTGGTTGTGGTGTTGATGTCACTGTGGTGATGGTGGTGGTGGTGGTGGTGGTGATGATGATGTCACTGTCGAAGTGGTGGTAGTGATGCCACTGTCGTAGTGGTATTGATATCACTGTCGTAGAAGTAGTGATGTTACTGTGGTGGTGATGGTGATGTCACTGAGGTGATGTTGATGTCACTGAGGTGATGGTGATGTCACTTGTGGTGGTGGTGATGTCACTGTAGCAGTAGTGGTGATGTCACTGTCCTAATAGTGGTGTTATCACTGTCGTAGAGGTAAGGATATCTCTGTCGTAGTAATGGTAATGTCACTGTGGTGGTGGTGATATCACTGTGGTGGTGTTGCCGTAGTTGTAGTGTCACTGGTGATGGTGTTAGGACAGTGGTGACACTTTACTTTTAACAGTGAAGATTGTGTAGACGCTATTTTAGTAGTGTTTGCGATTTTATGGTGGTAGTGTTGGCAGTGTTGTGGTGACGCTGGCACTTTCCAGGTGCGTTTGAACTACTGTAGTGGCATTGGCACTATTAGGGCAGTGTTGGCACTATTGTGATGAAACTGGCACTTCTCTGGTGATTTTTCACTATTGTGTTTATGTTGGCACTGTGGTATTGTTGGCACTATTACTGTAGTGCTGGTGCTGTTATGAAAGTACTGGCTCTGTGGTGGTGGTGGCACGATCAGCACCTCCTCCTACGGACTACTGACTTACTCATACTAACCTCAGTGTTCTCTGAAACACTTAGCTCTACTCCTTTCTCCTCCACCCATCTTCCCCTCCTCCATCTTCCCCTCCCCATATTCCCTTCCCTATCTTCCCCTACTCCCATCTTTCCTTCCACCCGTCTTCCCCTACCCTCTCTCCCTCTATTAATCACCATCTTGCCCTCGAGATCAAGGTCGCACCATTGCTTCCTTCGCAATTAAGTCGTAATGAGTAATATTTTTCGTGTCTCCCTGTGACGTTTAAAGTATTAAACTGATGTAGAGAACAGAAAAGGTGGCGAGGAGAATGGGAAGGACTTTGGAAAGGAAGAGTGGAAGGGAGGGAAACGTGGTGGGAAGGAAGGGTATGGTTATACGAAAGAAGGGAAAAAGGGGGCAGTGCTTGGTGATGATGATGGAGTATATGTAAATGAGAAAATGAAAAAAAAAAGGCTTTCGAAACAGTTACTCATAAAAGACAAATCTGAAAACTTAAAAATATTGCAGGAATCAAAGGCAAACTATTAAAATGAATGAGAGGCGGTGTTTACAAGACAATGCACTTCACTTGTGTTTATTAACTTGTTACGTAAAGTGAGTTGATCTGTGCCCTTTAAATACTCGCATAGTGGAGTCTCAGTATTAGTGCAACTGAAGTGTGTTTGACGTCTTCCCTGAATTGTGAGGAGATACAGCTTCTTCGAGACGAGATACAGCTTCTTAAAGAAGAAATACAACTTCAGATACATACTGAAACAAGAAAGAGGAAATCAGCTGCAACAAATAAAAGTTAATCTTTAAGAGGGGATTGAATCTAAAGTTGGAGGTTAAAAGAAACAGCTGTCGAGATTATCCATTTATTCACCGTGTTGCCGGATAATGTGATTAGACCAATGACAACGACAAAGCCTCTAGCGAAGGTAGGAATTTTGTTGTGTGAGGTATTGCCAGATTAAATTAATGGGAAGGTCTTTTTTGTATCAGGAGTAGGAATAGGAGTCAGAGGATGTTTTCCTGGGGCTGCGATGAAGGATATAGGAAGCAGTTTGTAAAACATCATGAGTGGTAATGGGAGCAATCCAATTATCTGCCTCAACACTAAAGGGAATTTTCTGGCAAGCATAGAAGAGAGGAACCTAGGTTACGAGGTGACAGACAATCAGGAAGAAGGAAAGGATCCCTGTCATATGTGACATTATGCTGTGAACTTGAACCAGACAAAATAATAAAGCCATTGATACTCTCTATATTTATCTGTCTGTCTGTTTACCCATATATCTATCCATACAACCACAGCAGATAAAGAGAAACACGTGTTCATCAGTTACCATGCAGATTAGGACAACAAAATCCACGTATACATCAGTAGAAAAATGAAATGAATTCCCTGATAAGCAGTGGTCGTAAGATATTCAGAAAGACGAGAGGGGTAAGAAGCTACTGTAGCTGCTCTCCAACAATCAGGTAAGTCTTTTGGTTTGCCTAGAAAACAAATTCATTGCTCCTCTCAGGCTTATCAGGAACTGGAAGTGCTCCGAACTCACCAGAGGGTGTCATAGCTAATCAACTTTCCAAACTCACAGATATGATCAACCAGGCGCATCTTAAGCACTCAAGGGACCGTCTTAATCGAGTCAAATAACACACTATAAAGAAAAAGAAAGTTGCATGCTTTAACGTCATGCCCTTTCAAATCACTGATGTGATAGGGTAGACATGGATTTCTGAGTCACTGACTCAGCTCTTCAAAAACGTGTAGGACTAAGATGATGGAGGCGCTACTGGAAAATTTCATGCATTAACATGTTAGGGAAGTTACCACATAGAGAACGGAGAAGATGAACCAGCAAGACTGGACCTCATAGTCAGTTTGAGTACTTTAGACATTGGGAACATTACATATAAAAGGCGTCTCGGAGCTAGTGATCGCGTGGTCCTGAACTATGAATACACTGGAGAACTAAAAGTGAAGAGGGAAAGAGCACGAGTTGGATGGGAGAAGCCAAACTATAAAAGAGGAACTGTATAGGTATGAGGAATTTCCTGAATGAGATACAGAGGGAAAGAGAACTGACCGGATAAACAGCATACGAAATGATGAAATACATGACCATATAATGCAAGGAGACGAAGGAGAGGTTCGTACCCAAAGGCAACTGAAACAACGGAAAGACCAGAACGAGCGTTACGTTCACCTGAAGGTGTAGAAAGGCCAAAATTAAGTGTGAAAGTTAACTGAAAAACTATAGACGACAAAGGACCCAGGAAAATATGGAGATTAGCTGTAGAGGCAGAAATGAATATGCATGAAGGAGGGAGGCCCAGCGGCAGTATGAGAATGACATAGCATCGAAATCGTAATCTAACCCAAAGCTGTTGTGCAGCTACACAGGGAGGAAAACAACAGTCAAAGACCAAGTAATCAGGCTGAGGAAGGAAGGAGGAGAGATCACTAGAAACAACAAAGAAGCATGTGAAGAGCTAAACGCAAGATTTAAGATAGTATTTTCAATGGAGACAGAATGGACTCCAGCAAACTGGAATAGTAGGGTGCCCCAACAATTGCTGAACACACTACAATTGAGGAAGAAATGAAAAGGTTGCTAAGTGAACTAGATACCTCAGTGGTGGCGGGATGGGACATCTCTCCATGGGTCCTGAGAGAGGGAGCAGAGGTGCTCCCTCTATCGAAACAAGACGACTACCTGAGGTATGGAAGACAGCAAATGTAGTCCCAATTTTTAAGAAAAGAGGCAGACAGGTAGCATTAAACTACAGACCAGTGTAACTGACATATATAATAGGCAAAGTCATGGAGAAGCTTATTAAACCTACTGGAGTTTTTCTTCAAAGTGACAGAAGTAATGCGGAGACCGAGGGTTGGGTAGACTGCATTTTCTTTGACAGTAAGAAGTCTTTTGACTCAGTTCCGTACAAGAGATTAGTGTAAAAACTCGAGAAGCAGGCAGGAATAACAGCAAAGGCACTGCAGTAGATGGGAGAGTCATAGTACGTGACGAGGTGTCCTGGTACTGGTATATGTGAATGACATAACGGAAGGGATAGACTCAGAAGTGTCCCTGTTTGCGGATGATGTGAACCATACGAGCAGAATTCAATCGGAAGAGGATCAGGCAGGACTACAAAGGGATCTGGATAGGCTTCAAGGCTGGTCCAGCAACTGGCTCCTGGAGGTAAACCCCACCAACTACAAAGTCATGATGATCAGGGAAAGGCAAAGATGACCCCAGACAGAGTACAGGCTACGAGGGGGGGGGGGTCAAAAACTGCAAACCTCACTTAAGGATAAGGATCTTGGGGTGAGTATAATAACAAACACATCTCCTGAGGTGCACATCAACCAGATAAGTGCTGCAGCATATAGGCCCCTGGCAAACCTAAACATAACTTTCCGACATCTTAGTAGGGAATCGTTCAAGACTCTGTACACCGTGTACGTCAGGCCCATATTGGAGTATGCAGCACCAGTTTGGAACCCACATCTGGTCAAGCACGTCAAAAATTAGAGAAAGTGCAAAGGTTTGCAACAAGACTAGTCCCGGAGCTAAGGGGGATGTCCTACAAGGAGAGGTTAATGGAAATCGACCTAACGGCACTGGAAGACAGGAGGGAAAGAGGGGACAAGATAACGGCATATAAAATACTGATAGGAATTGACAAGGTGGATAACGACAGGTTGTGTCATAGATGTGACACAGCAACAAGAGGTCACAAATGGAAGTTGAAGACTCATATGAGTCAGAGGGATGTTAGGAAGTATTTCTTCAGTCATAGAGTTGTCAGGAAGTGGAATAGTCTGGAGAGAGATCTAGTGGAGGCAGGTACCCTACATTGCTTTAAGAAGAGGTATGATACAGCTTATGGAGCAGGGAGGAGTGGACCTAATAGCGACCAGTGAAGAGGCGGAGCCAGGAGCTGTGAATAGACTCTTGTAACCACAATTAGGTGAGTACACACACACACACACACACACACTGACCACACACAGGCAGGATCCAGAGCCACAGAGGGTGAGGCAATGCGAGGAAGAAAGGGCAAAATCAGTGTTTATCCATGGGCTTCAGGAGAGAGAGGAAAGGACACACACTGAAAGGAAGCAGGAAGAAAGGAAGGAGATTGAGAAAATCATAACAGAAATAGGTGAAGAGAGGGACGAGATTGTAAATTTTCAGAGAATAGGGGGGTACTCGAAGGTGAGAAACCGACCAATCAAGCTGATTCTCAGGACGGAAACAGTGCGGAACAGGATCCTCCAAGAGAAACCACGATTGAAATACTCGGAAGAGTACAAGAGGGTGTTCCTAGACAGAGACAGAACAAAATCAGAACGACAGCAGCTGAGGGAGAGGACAAAAAAGCGAAAGGAGCTAGGAAAAGAGACAAGGAGGGAACCAGCAGAGGTCAGTCAGAGCAGGACAGAACAGCAAGGGCAAGCACACACACAACTACTCTCAGAACCACACAACCTATCACACCATCCCAACACACCCTACAATCCATACCCACAGCCTCCACCCAACACCAAGCTATAGAACCCCACAGTATGCCACCAGGTCTCCCACCCTCACAGGCCCCCCAAACCACAGTGCTGGAAAGGAAACTGAAGGTATGGTACACAAACGCTGATGGAATAACAAATAAGTGGGAGGAGTGGCAAGAAAGAGTCAAAGAAGCATCACCGGACATCATAGCTCTCACAGAAACCAAGCTTACAGGTATGATAACAGATGCCATCTTTCCAACGGGATACCAAATCCTGAGGAAAGACAGAGGGAACAGGGGGGGTGGAGGAGTGGCGTTGCTGATCAAAAATCGCTGGAATTTTGATGAGCTGGAGAGAGAAGATAGCGGAGAAGAAAGTGATTACATAGTGGGAACACTTCACTCTGGAGGTCCCAAGGTGGTAATAGCAGTGATGTATAACCCACCACAGAACAGCAGGAGGCCAAGGCAAGAGTACGACGAGAGCAATAGAGCGATGGTTGACACACTGGCTAGAGTGGCCAGAAGAGCTCATGCATGCAGGGCAAAGCTCCTGATCATGGGTGACTTTAACCACAAGGAGATAGATTGGGAGAACTTGGACCCACATGGGGGCCAAGATACTTGGAGGGCTAAGATGATGGAGGTGGTACTGGAGAACTTCATGTACCAACACGTAAGGGACACTACAAGAGAGAGAGGAGAGGATGAACCAGCAAGGCTGGACTTAGTATTCACCTTCAGTAGTGCAGATATCGAGGACATCACATATGAAAGACCCCTTGGGGCCAGTGACCATGTGGTTGTAAGCTTCGAATACACAGTAGAGCTACAAGTGGAGGGAGAAGCAGGAAGGCCAGGACGAATGAAGCCAAACTACAAGAAAGGGGACTACACAGGAATGAGGAACTACCTGAACGGGGTTCAGTGGGACAGAGAACTGGCAGGGAAACCAGTTAATGAGATGATGGAATATGTAGCAATAAAATGCAAGGAGGCTGAGGAGAGGTTTGTACCCAAGGGTAACAGGAGTAATGAAAAAGCCAGGATGAGCCCATGGTTTACCCAAAGGTGCAGGGAGGCAAAAACCAAGTGTGCTAGGGAATGGAAGAAATATAGAAGGCAAAGGACCCAGGAGAATAAGGAGAACAGTCGTAGAGCCAGAAATGAATATGCACAGATAAGAAGGGAGGCCCAAAGACAATATGAAAATGACATAGCAGCGAAAGCCAAATCTGACCCGAAACTGTTGTACAGCCACATCAGGAGGAAAACAACAGTCAAGGACCAGGTAATCAGGCTAAGGAAGGAAGGAGGAGAGACAACAGGAAATGACCGGGAAGTATGTGAAGAACTCAACAAGAGATTCAAAGAAGTGTTCACAGAGGAGACAGAAGGGACTCCAGAAAGACGGAGAGGTGGGGCACACCACCAAGTGCTGGACACAGTGCACACAACCGAGGAAGAAGTGAAGAGGCTTCTGAGTGAGCTAGATACCTCAAAGGCAATGGGGCCAAATAACATCTCCCCATGGGTATTGAGAGAGGGAGCAGAGGCGCTATGTGTACCCCTAACAACAATATTCAATACATCTATCGAAACAGGGAGATTGCCTGAGGCATGGAAGACAGCAAATGTAGTCCCAATCTTTAAAAAAGGAGACAGACATGAAGCATTAAACTACAGACCAGTGTCACTGACATGTATAGTATGCAAAATCATGGAGAAGATTATCAGGAGAAGAGTGGTGGAACACCTAGAAAGGAATGATCTCATCAACAGCAGCCAGCATGGTTTCAGGGACGGGAAATCCTGTGTCACAAACCTACTGGAGTTCTATGACATGGTGACAGCAGTAAGGCAAGAGAGAGAGGGGTGGGTGGATTGCATTTTCTTGGACTGCAAGAAGGCGTTTGACACAGTTCCACACAAGAGATTGGTGCAAAAACTGGAGGACCAAGCAGGGATAACAGGGAAGGCACTACAATGGATCAGGGAATACTTGTCAGGAAGACAGCAGCGAGTCATGGTACGTGGCGAGGTGTCAGAGTGGGCACCTGTGACCAGCGGGGTCCCGCAGGGGTCAGTCCTAGGACCAGTGCTGTTTCTGGTATTTGTGAACGACATGACGGAAGGAATAGACTCTGAGGTGTCCCTGTTTGCAGATGACGTGAAGTTGATGAGAAGAATACACTCGATCGAAGACCAGGCAGAACTACAAAGGGATCTGGACAGGCTGCAGAACTGGTCCAGCAATTGGCTCCTGGAGTTCAATCCCACCAAGTGCAAAGTCATGAAGATTGGGGAAGGGCAAAGAAGGCCGCAGACGGAGTACAGTCTAGGGGGTCAGAGACTACAAACCTCACTCAAGGAAAAAGATCTTGGGGTGAGTATAACACCAGGCACATCTCCTGAAGCGCACATCAACCAAATAACTGCTGCAGCATATGGGCGCCTAGCAAACCTCAGAACAGCATTCCGACATCTTAATAAGGAATCGTTCAGGACCCTGTACACCGTATACGTTAGGCCCATATTGGAGTATGCGGCACCAGTTTGGAACCCACACCTAGCCAAGCACGTAAAGAAACTAGAGAAAGTGCAAAGGTATGCAACAAGACTAGTCCCAGAGCTAAGAGGTATGTCCTACGAGGAGAGGTTAAGGGAAATCAACCTGACGACACTGGAGGACAGGAGAGATAGGGGGGACATGATAACGACATACAAAATACTGAGAGGAATTGACAAGGTGGACAAAAACAGGATGTTCCAGAGATTGGACACAGTAACAAGGGGACACAGTTGGAAGCTAAAGACACAGATGAATCACAGGGATGTTAGGAAGTATTTCTTCAGCCACAGAGTAGTCAGTAAGTGGAATAGTTTGGGAAGCGATGTAGTGGAGGCAGGATCCATACATAGCTTTAAGCAGAGGTACGATAAAGCTCACGGCTCAGGGAGAGTGACCTAGTAGCGATCAGTGAAGAGGCGGGGCCAGGAGCTCGGACTCGACCCCCGCAACCTCAACTAGGTGAGTACAACTAGGTGAGTACACACCTGGAAAGGAACAAGATTATAAATGAAAACCAGCATGGGTTCATGGAAGGCAAATCTTGTATCACAAACCTCCTGGAGTTTTATGACAAGGTAACAGAAGTAAGACACGAGAGAGAGGGTTGGGTAGATTGCGTTTTCCTAGACTGCAGGAAGGCTTTTGACACAGTTCCCCACAAGAGATTAGTGCAGAAGCTGGAGGATCAGGCACACGTAAAAGGAAGGGCACTGCAATGGATAAGAGAATACCTGACAGGGAGGCAGCAACGAGTCATGGTACGTGAAGAGGTATCACAGTGGGCGCCTGTTACGAGCGGGGTCCCACAGGGTTCAGTTCTAGGACCAGTGCTATTTTTGATATATATGAACGACATGATGGAAGGAATAGACTCTGAAGTGTCCCTGTTCGCAGATGACGTGAAGTTGATGAGAAGAATTAAATCGGCCGAGGATGAGGCAGGACTGCAAAGAGACCTGGAGAGGCTGGACATGTGGTCCAGTAACTGGCTTCTCGAATTCAATCCAGCCAAATGCAAAGTCATGAAGATTGGGGAGGGGCAAAGAAGACCGCAGACAGAGTATAGGCTAGGTGGACAAAGACTACAGACCTCACTCAGGGAGAAAGACCTTGGGGTGACCATAACACCGAGCACATCACCGGAGGCACACATCAACCAAATAACCGCTGCAGCATACGGGCGCCTGGCAAACCTGAGAATAGCGTTCCGATACCTTAATAAGGAATCGTTCAAGACACTGTACACTGTGTATGTTAGGCCCATACTGGAGTATGCAGCACCAGTCTGGAACCCACACCTGGTCAAACACGTCAAGAAGTTAGAGAAAGTACAAAGGTTTGCAACAAGGCTAGTCCCAGAGCTCAAGGGAATGTCGTACGAGGAAAGGTTAAGGGAAATCGGACTGACGACACTGGAGGACAGAAGGGTCAGGGGAGACATGATAACGACATACAAGATACTGCGGGGAATAGACAAGGTGGACAGAGATAGGATGTTCCAGAGAGGGGACACAGGGACAAGGGGTCACAACTGGAAGCTGAAGAATCAGACGAGTCACAGGGACGTTAGGAAGTATTTCTTCAGTCATAGAGTTGTCAGCAAGTGGAATAGCCTAGCAAGTGAAGTAGTGGAGGCAGGAATCATACAGAGTTTTAAGAAGAGGTATGACAAAGCTCAGGAAGCAGAGAGAGAGAGAGGATCCAGTAGCGATCAGTGAAGAGGCGGGGCCAGGAGCTGAGTCTCGACCCCTGCAACCACAATTAGGTGAGTACAATTAGGTGAGTACACACACACCCAAGGGCAACAGTAACAACGGGAAGACCAGAACGAACCCCTGGTTTACCCGACGGTGTAAGGAGGCAAAAACAAAGTGCAATAGAGAATGGAAAAAGTACAGAAGGCAGATAACACACGAAAATAGGGAGATTAGTCGCAGAGCCAGGAATGAGTACGCACAGGTAAGGAGGGAGGCCCAGCGACAGTATGAAAATGACATAGCATCGAGAATCAAGACTGACCCGAAACTGTTGTATAGCCACATCAGGAGGAAGACAACAGTTAAAGACCAGGTGATCAGATTAAGGACAGAAGGTGGAGAACTCACAAGAAATGATCAGGAGGTATGTGAGGAGCTGAACAGGAGATTTAAGGAAGTTTTTACAGTAGAGACAGGAAGGGCTGTGGGAAGACAGCACAGAAGGGAACATCAAGAGGGAATATACCAACAAGTGTTGGATGACATACGAACAACTGAGGAGGAGGCGAAGAAGCTCTTAAGTGACCTTGACACCTCAAAGGCGATGGGACCGGACAACATCTCCCCGTGGGTCCTTAGAGAAGGAGCAGAGATGCTGTGCGTGCCTCAACCACAATCTTCAACACATCCCTTGAAACTGGGCAACTACCTGAGAAATGGAAGACAGCTAATGTAGTCCCCATATTTAAGAAAGAAAACAGAAACGAGGCACTAAACTACAGACCTGTGTCTCTGACATGTATTGTGTGCAAAGTCATGGAGAAGATTATCAGGAGGAGAGTGGTCGAACACCTGGAAAAGAACAAGATTATAAATGAAAACCAGCATGGGTTCATGGAAGGCAAATCTTGTATCACAAACCTCCTGGAGTTTTATGACAAGGTAACAGAAGTAAGACACGAGAGAGAGGGGTGGGTAGATTGCGTTTTCCTAGACTGTAGGAAGGCCTTTGACACAGTTCCCCACAAGAGATTAGTGCAGAAGCTGGAGGATCAGGCGCACGTAAAAGGGAGGGCACTGCAATGGATAAGAGAATACCTGACAGGGAGGCAGCAACGAGTCATGGTACGTGAAGAGGTATCACAGTGGGCGCCTGTTACGAGCGGGGTCCCACAGGGGTCAGTTCTAGGACCAGTGCTATTTTTGATATATGTGAACGACATGATGGAAGGAATAGACTCTGAAGTGTCCCTGTTCGCAGATGATGTGAAGTTGATGAGAAGAATTAAATCGGACGAGGATGAGGCAGGACTGCAAAGAGACCTGGACAGGCTGGACATATGGTCCCGCAACTGGCTTCTCGAATTCAACCCTGCCAAATGCAATGTCATGAAGATTGGGGAGGTGCAAAGAAGACTGCAGACAGAGTATAGGCTAGGTGGACAAAGACTACAGACCTCACTCAGGGAGAAAGACCTTGGGGTGACCATAACACCGAGCACATCACCGGAGGCACACATCAACCAAATAACCGCTGCAGCATACGGGCGCCTGGCAAACCTGAGAATAGCGTTCCGATACCTTAATAAGGAATCGTTCAAGACAATGTACACTGTGTATGTTAGGCCCATACTGGAGTATGCAGCACAGGTCTGGAACCCACACCTGGTCAAGCACGTCAAAAAGTTAGAGAAAGTATAAAGGTTTGCAACAAGGCTAGTCCCAGAGCTCAAGGGAATGTCGTACGAGGAAAGGTTAAGGGAAATCGGACTGACGACACTGGAGGACAGAAGGGTCAGGGGAGACATGATAACGACATACAAGATACTGCGGGGAATAGACAAGGTGGACAGAGATAGGATGTTCCAGAGAGGGGACACAGGGACAAAGGGTCACAACTGGAAGCTGAAGACTCAGACGAGTCACAGGGACGTTAGGAAGTATTTCTTCAGTCATAGAGTTGTCAGCAAGTGGAACAGCCTAGCAAGTGAAGTAGTGGAGGCAGGAACCATACATAGTTTTAAGAAGAGGTATGACAAAGCTCAGGAAGCAGAGAGAGAGAGGATCCAGTAGCGATCAGTGAAGAAGCGGGGCCAGGAGCTGAGTCTCGACCCCTGCAACCACAATTAGGTGAGTACAATTAGGTGAGTACACACACACACACACACACACACACACACATGGTAACTGAAGTAAGATATGAGAGGGAGGAGTGGGTTGATTGCATTTTCTTGGACTGCAAGAAGGCCTTCGACACAGTTCCTCACAAGAGATTAGTACAGAAGCTAGAGGAACAGGCGCGTATAACAGGAAGGGCACTGCAATGGATCAGAGAATACCTAACAGGGAGGCAACAGCGAGTCATGGTCCGTGATGAGGTATCACAGTGGGCGCCAGTGACGAGCGGGGTCCCACAGGGGTCAGTCCTGGGACCAGTGCTATTCTTGGTATATGTGAACTACATGACGGAAGGGATAGACTCAGAAGTGTCCCTGTTTGCAGATGACGTGAAGTTAATGAGGAGAATTAAATCAGACGCGGACCAGACACGTCTACAAAAAGACCTGGACAGGCTGGATTTGTGGTCCAGAAACTGGCTCCTAGAATTTAACCCCGCCAAATGCAAAGTCGTGAAGATCGGAAGAGGGCAAAGAAGACTGCAGACAGAGAATAGGTTAGGTGGCCAAAGGCTGCAAACCTCACTCAAGGAGAAAGACCTAGGAGTGAGTATAATACCGAGTACATCGCCAGAAGAACACATTAACCAGATAACTGCTGCGGCATATGGGCACTTGACAAACCTGAGAATAGCGTTCCGGTACTTCAGTAAGGAATCGTTCAAGACTTTATACACTGTGTACGTCAGGTCCATACTGGAGTACGCAGCACCAATTTGGAACCCACACCTGGTCAAACACGTCAAGAAATTAGAGAAAGTGCAAAGATTTGCAACAAGGCTAGTTCGAGAGCTAATGGGAATGTCCTATGAAGAAAGGTTAAGGGAAATCTGTCTGACAACACTGGAGGACTGGAGGGTCAGGGAAGACATGATAACGACATACAAAATACTGTGTGGAATAGACAAGGTGGACAGAGACAAGATGTTCCAGAAATGGGACACAGAAACAAGGGGTCACAGTTGGAAGCTGAAGACTCAGATGAGTCAAAGGGATGTTAGGAAGTATTTCTTCAGTCATAGAGTAGTTAGGAAGTGGAATAGTCTGGCAAGCTATGTAGTGGAGGCAGGAACTATACATAGTTTTAAGACGAGTTATGATAAAGCTCATCGAGCATGGGGAGAGAGGACCTAGTAGCGGTCGTTGAAGAGGCGGGGCCAGGAGCTGAGTCTCGACCCCTGCAACCACAATTAGGTGAGTACACACACGCACACACGCACACACACACACACACACACACACACACACACACACACACACACACACACACACACACACACACACACACACACACACACACACATCATGAAGGTGATAGACGAGGGGGACAGAAGGGTCAGGGGAGACATGATAACGACATACAAGATACTGCGGGGAATAGACAAGGTGGACAGAGATAGGATGTTCCAGAGAGGGGACACAGGGACAAGGGGTCACAACTGGAAGCTGAAGACTCAGACGAGTCACAGGGACGTTAGGAAGTATTTCTTCAGTCATAGAGTTGTCAGCAAGTGGAATAGCCTAGCAAGTGAAGTAGTGGAGGCAGGAACCATACATAGTTTTAAGAAGAGGTATGACAAAGCTCAGGAAGCAGAGAGAGAGAGGACCCAGTAGCGATCAGTGAAGAGGCGGGGCCAGGAGCTGAGTCTCGACCCCTGCAACCACAATTGGGTGAATTAGGTGAGTACACACACACACACACCCGCACACCCACACACACACACACACACACACACACACACACACACACACACACACACACACACACACACACACACACACACACACACACACCATAATTAGGTGAGTACACACACACACACACACACACACACACACATGGTTCTGTGCTTTGAATGCATAGTAGAGTTACAAGTGGAGAGGGTAACAGGAGTTGGATGGAAAAAGCCAAACTATAAAAGGGGGAACTGCACAGGTATGAGGAAATTCCTGCAGGAGGTTCAGTGGGACAGAGAACTGGCAGGAAAGTCAGTAAATGAAATGATGGAATACGTAACAACAAAATGCAGGGAGACAGAGGAAAGGTTTGTTCCCAAGGGCAATAGAAATAATGGGAAGACCAAAGCGAGTCCTTGGTTTATCCGATGGTGTAGGGAGGTAAAAACTATATGCACCAGAGAATGGAAAAGGTACAGGAGGCAAAGGACCCAGGAAAATAAAGAGACTAGTCGAAGATCCAGAAGCTAGTATGCACAGATAAGGAGGGAGGCCCAGCGACAGTACGAAAACGACATAGCATCGAAAGGCAAGTCTGACCCGAAACTGCTGTATAGCCACATTAGGAGGAAGACAACAGTCAAAGACCAGGTGAATAGGCTGAGGAAAGAAGGTGGGGAACTCACCAGAAGCGATCAAGAGGTATATGTGGAGCTCAACATGAGATTTAAGGAAGTATTTACAGTGGAGACAGGAAGGCCTCTGGGAGGACAGAACAGAGGGGGATACCAACAAGGAATATTCCAACTAGTGTTAGATGACATACACACAACTGAGGAGGAGGGGAGGGAGCTGCTGAGGAACCTTGATACCTCAAAGGCAATGGGATCAGACAACATCTCCCCGTGGGTCCTTAGAGAGGGAGTAGAAATGCTGTGTGTGCCACTAACCACAATCTTCAACCCCTTGTCACTGACGGGTATAGTATGCAAAGTAATGGAGAAGATTATCAGGAGGAGAGTGGTGGAGCAGCTGGAACGGAACAAGAGTATAAACGCCAACCAGCACTGGAGTTTCATGATAAAGTAACAGAAGTAAGACACGAGAGAGAGGTGTGGGTTGACTGCAAGAAGGCCTTCGACACAGTTCATCACAGGAGATTAACGCAGAAGCTAGAGGATCAGGCGTGTATAACAGGATGGGCACTGCAAAGAATCAGAGAATACCTGACAGGGAGGCAAAAACGAGTCATGGTATGTGATGAAGTATCACTGTGGGCACCTGTGACGAGCGGGGTCCCAGAGGGGTCGGTCCCAGGACCAGTGCTATTTCAGGTATATGTGAATGAAATCATGGAAGGGTTAGACTCAGAAGTGTCCCTGTTCGCAGACGATGTGAAGTTAATGAGGAGAATTAAATCAGATGAGGATCATGTAGGACTTCAAAGTGACCTGGACAGGCTGGACACCTGGTCCAGCAACTGGCTTCTCGAATTTAACCCCGCCAAATGCAAAGTTCTGAAGATCGGGGAAGTGCAAAGAAAACCGCAGAGGGAGTATCGGCTAGGTGCAAACCTCGCTCAAGGAGAAAGATCTTGGGGTGAGTATAACACAGGACACATCTCCGGAAGCACACATCAACCAGATAACTGCTGCAGCATATGAGTGCCTGGCAAACCTGAGAATAGCGTTCCGATACCTTAGGAAGGAATCGTTCAAGACACTGTACATCGTGTACGTCAGGCCCATACTGGAGTATGCAGCACCTGTTTGGAACCCACACTTGATTAAGCACGTCAAGAAATTAGAGAAAGTGTAAAGGTTTGCGACAAGGTTAGTTCCAGAGCTAAGGGAAGTGTCCTACGAAGAAAGGTTAAGGGAAATCGGTCTGACGACACTGGAGGACAGGAGAGTTAGGGGAGACATGATAACAACATACAAAATACTGCGTGGAACAGACAAGGTGGACAGAGACAGGATGTTCCACAGAGAGGACACAGAAACAATTGGTCACAATTGGAAGTTGAAGAACCAGATGAGTCAGAGAGATGTTAGTAAATATTTCTTTAGTCAAAGAGTTGTCAGGAAGTGGAATAGCCTAGCAAGTGAGGTAGCTGAGGCAGGAACCATACATAGCTTCAAGATGAGGTATGATAAAGCTCATGGTGAGTACACGAACATAGAAACAACAGCAACTTCAAGGAAAACGTTCATTTATTCTTAGTAATGAATGATCAGTTACCACAGCTGTCACTGCCAGCTTAATGACCATAGTTACCACAGCTGTCACTGCCAGCTTAATGACCATAGTTACCACATCTGTCACTACCAGCTTAACAACCATAGTTACCACAGCTGTCACTGCCAGCTTAATGACCATAGTTACCACAGCTGTCACTGCCAGCTTAATGACCATAGTTACCACAGCTGTCACTGCCAGCTTAATAACCATAGTTACCACATCTGTCACTGCCAGTATAATAACCATAGTTACCACAGCTGTCACTGCCAGCTTAATGACCATAGTTACCACAGCTGTCACTGCCAGCTTAATGACCATAGTTACCACAGCTGTCACTGCCAGCTTAATGACCATAGTTCCCACTGCTGTCACTGCCAGCTTAATGACCATAGTTACCACAGCTGTCACTGCCAGCATAATGACCATAGTTACCACAGCTGTCACTGCCAGCTTAACCATAGTTACCACAGCTGTCACTGCCAGCTTAATGACCATAGTTACCTCAGCTGTCACTGCCAGCTTAACCATAGTTACCACAGGTGTCACTGCCAGCTTAATAACCATAGTTACCACATCTGTCACTGCCAGCTTAATGACCATAGTTACCACAGCTGTCACTGCCAGCTTAATGACCATTGTTACCACAGCTGTCACTGCCAGCTTAATGACCATAGTTACC
The DNA here is from genome assembly GCF_038502225.1 of Cherax quadricarinatus. Taxonomy (NCBI): domain Eukaryota; kingdom Metazoa; phylum Arthropoda; class Malacostraca; order Decapoda; family Parastacidae; genus Cherax; species Cherax quadricarinatus. The sequence goes on from NC_091311.1 coordinate 22,426,603, forward strand.
ACAGCTGTCATTGCCAGCTTAATGACCATAGTTACCGCAGCTGTCACTGCCAGCTTAATGACCACAGTTACCACAGCTGTCACTGCCAGCTTAATAACCATAGTTACTACAGCTGTCACTGCCAGCTTAATAACCATAGTTACCACAGCTATCACTGCCAGCTTAATGACCATAGTTACCACAGCTGTCACTGCCAGCTTAATGACCATAGTTACCACAGCTGTCACTGCCAGCTTAATGACCATAGTTACCACAGCTGTCACTGCCAGCTTAATGACCATAGTTACCACAGCTGTCACTGCCAGCTTAACGACCATAGTTACCACAGCTGTCACTGTCAGCTTAATGACCATAGATACAACATCTGTCACTGCCAGCTTCATAACCATAGTTACCACAGCTGTCACTGCCAGCTTAACGACCATAGTTACCACAGCTGTCACTGCCAGCTTAATGACCATAGTTACCACAGCTGTCACTGCCAGCTTAATGACCATAGTTACCACAGCTGTCACTGCCAGCTTAATGACCATAGTTACCACAGCTGTCACTGCCAGTTTAATGACCATAGTTACCACAGCTGTCACTGCCAGCTTAACCATAGTTACCACAGCTGTCACTGCCAGCTTAATAACCATAGTTACCACATCTGTCACTGCTAGCTTAATAACCATAGTTACCATAGCTGTCACTAACAGCTTAAAAACCATAGTTACCAGAGCTGCCACCGTCAGCCTAATGGCCATAGTTACCACAGCTGTCACTGCCAGCTTAATAACGACAGTTACCACAGCTGTTACTGAGAGCTTAATGACCATAGTTACCACAGCTGTCACTGCCAGCTAAATAACCGTAGTTACCACATCTGTCACTGCCAGCTTAATGACCACAGTTACCACAACTGTCACTTCCAGCTTAATGACCATATTTGCCACAGCTGTCACTGCAAGCTTAATGACCATAGTTACCACAGCTGTCACTGCCAGATTAATGACCATAGTTACCACAGCTGTCACTGCCAGCTTAAAGACCATAGTTACCACAGCTGTCACTGCCAGCTTAATGACCATATTTACCACACCTGTCACTGCTAGCTTAATAGCGATAGTTACCACAGCTGTCACTGCCAGCTTAATAACCATAGTTACCACATCTGTCACTGCCAACTTAATAACCATATTTACCACAGATGTCAGTGCCAGTTTTATAACCATAGCTACCACAGTTGTCACTGCTGGCTTAATAAAAAATAGTTACCACAGCTGTCACTGACAGCTTAATAACCATAGTTACCACAGATGTCAATGAGTGAATAATAACCAGAGTTATCACAGTTGTCACTGCTCGCTTAATAACCATAGTTACCACAGCTGTCAGTGGCAGATTAATAGCCATAGTTACCATAGCTGTCATTGACAGCTTAATGACCATAGTTACCACAGCTGTCACTGTCTGCTTAATGGCCATAGTTACCACAGCTGTCACTGCCAGCTTAATAACGATAGTTACCACAGCTGTAACTGAGAGCTTAATAACTATAGTTACCACAGTTGTCACTGCTAGCTTAATAACCATAGTTACCACAGCTGTCAGTGGCAGCTTAATAACCATATTTACCACAGCTGTCACTGCCAACTTAATGACCATAGTTACCACAGCTGTCACTGCTAGCTTAATTGCGATAGATACCACACCTCTCATTGCCAGCTTAATAACCATGGTTACCAGAGCTGTCACTGTCTGCTTAATAACCATAGTTACCACAGCTGTCATTGCTAGCTTAATAATCATAGTTGCCAGAGCTGTCACTGCCAGCTTAATAACCATAGTTACCACAGCTGTTACTGCCAGCTTAATAACCATGGTTACCACAGTTTTCACTGCCAGCTTAATAAAGATAGTTACCACAGCTGTCACTGCCAGCTTAATAACCATATTTACCGGAGCTGTCACTCCCAGCTTAATAATCATAGTTACCAGAGCTGTCACTGCCAGCTTAATTGCCATAGTTACCAGAGCTGTCACTGCCAGCTTAATAACCATAGTTACCACAGCTGTCACTGCCAGCTTAATAACAATAGTTACCACAGCTCTCACTGCCAGCCTAATAACCATAGTTACCACAGTTGTCACTGTCAGCTTAATAACCATAGTTACCACAGGTGTCACTGCCAGCTTGATAACCATAATTACATCAGCTGTCACTGCCAGCTTAATAATATAGTTACCACAGCTGTCACTGTGAGCTTAATGACCATAGTTACCTCAGCTGTCACTGCCAGCTTAATAGCTATTGTTACCATAGCTGTCACTGCCAGCTTAATGACCATATTTGCCACAGCTGTCACTGCCAGCTTAATGATCATATTTACCACACCTGTCACTGCTAGCTTAATAGCGATAGTTACCACAGCTGTCACTGCGAGCTTAATGACCATAGTTACCACAGCTGTCACTGCCAGCTTAATAACCATGGTTACCACAGTTTTCACTGCCAGCTTAATAACGATAGTTACCTCAGCTGTCACTGCCAGCTTAATAACCATATTTACCAGAGCTGTCACTTCCAGCTTAATAACCATAGTTACCACAGCTGTGACTGCCAGCTTAATAACAATAGTTTCCACAGCTCTCACTGCCAGCCTAATAACCATAGTTACCACAGGTGCCACTGCCAGCATAATAACCATAATTACCTCAGCTTTTACAGACAGCTTAATAACCATAGTTGCCACAGCTGTTATTGCCGGCTTAATAACAATAGTTCCCACAGCTGTCACTACCAGCTTAATAACCATAGTTACGACAGCTCTCACTGTCAGCTTAAGAACCATAGTTACCACAGTTGTCACTGCTAGTTTAATAACAATACTTACCACAGCTGTCACTGCCAGCTTAATAATATAGTTACCACAGCTGTCACTGTGAGCTTAATGACCATAGTTACCACAGCTGTCACTGCCAGCTTAATAGCTATTGTTACCATAGCTGTCACTGCCTGCTTAATGACCATATTTGCCACAGCTGTCACTGCCAGCTTGATGATCATATTTACCACACCTGTCACTGCTAGCTTAATAGCGATAGTTACCACAGCTGTCACTGCCAGCTTAATAACGATAGTTACCACAGCTGTTACTGAGAGCTTTATGACCATAGTTACCACATCTGTCACTGCCAGCTTAATGACCACAGTTACCACAACTGTCACTGCCAGTTTAATGACCATAGTTACCACAGCTGTCACTTCCAGCTTAATGACCATATTTGCCACAGCTGTCACTGCCAGCTTAATGACCATAGTTACCACAGCTGTCACTGCCAGATTAATGACCATAGTTACCACAGCTGTCACTGACAGATTGATGACCATAGTTACCACAGCTGTCACTGCCAGCTTAATAGCGATAGTTACCACAGCTGTCACTTCGAGCTTAATGACCATATTTGCCACAGCTGTCACTGCCAGGTTAATAACCATGGTTACCACAGTTTTCACTGTCAGCTTAATAACGATAGTTACCACAGCTGTCACTGACAGCTTAATAACCATATTTACCAGAGCTGTCACTTCCATCTTAATAACCATAGTTACCAGAGCTGTCACTGCCAGCTTAATTGCCATAGTTACCAGAGCTGTCACTGCCAGCTTAATAACTATAGTTACCACAGCTGTCACTGCCAGCTTAATAACAATAGTTACCACAGCTCTCACTGCCATCCTAATAACCATAGTTACCACAATTGTCACTGTCAGCTTAATAACCATAGGTACCACAGGTGCCACTGCCAGCTAAATAACCATAATTACCTCAGCTTTTACTCACAGCTTAATAACCATAGTTGCCAGAGCTGTTATTGCCGGCTTAATAACAATAGTTCCCACAGCTGTCACTGCCAGCTTAATAACGATAGTTACCACAGCTGTCACTGCCAGCTTAATAACCATATTTACCAGAACTGTCAACTCCAGCTTAATAACCATAGTTACCAGAGCTGTTACTGCCAGCTTAATTGCCATAGTTACCAGAGCTATCACTGCCAACTTAATAACCATAGTTACCACAGCTGTCACTGCCAGCTTAATAACAATAGTTACCACAAGTCTCACTGCCAGCCTAATAACCATAGTTACCACAGTTGTCACTGTCAGCTTAATAACCATAGGTACCACAGGTGCCACTGCCAGCTAAATAACCATAATTACCTCAGCTTTTACTGACAGCTTAATAACCATAGTTGCCACAGTTGTTTTTGCCGGCTTAATAACAATAGTTCCCACAGCTGTCACTGCCAGCTTAATAACCACAGTTACGACAGCTCTCACTGTCAGCTTAAGAACCATAGTTACCACAGTTGTCACTGCTAGTTTAATAACAATGCTTACCACAGCTGTCACTGCTAGCTTAATAATATAGTTACCACAGCTGTTGCTGTGAGCTTAATAACCATAGTTACCACAGCTGTCACTGGCAGCTTAATAGCTATTGTTACCATAGCTGTCACTGCCAGCTTAATGACCATATTTGGCACAGCTGTCACTGCCAGCTTAATGATCATATTTACCACACCTGTCACTGCTAGCTTAATAGTGATAGTTACCACAGCTGTCACTGCCAGCTTAATAACCATAGTTACCACATCTGTCACTGCCAGTTTAAAGACCATAGTTACCAGAGCTGTCTGCCAGCTTAATGACCATAGTTACCACAGCTGTCACTGGCAGCTTAATAACCATAGTTACCACATCTGTCACTGCCAGCTTAATGACCATAGTTACCACAGCTGTCACTGCCAGATTAATGCCCATAGTTACCACAGCTGTCACTGCCAGCTTAATGACCATAGTTACCACTGCTGTCACTGCCAGATTAATGACCATATTTACCACACCTGTCACTGCTAACTTAATAGCGATAGTTACCACAGCTGTCACTGCCAGCTTAATAACCATAGTTACCACATCTGTCACTGCCAGCTTAATAACCATAGTTACCACAGCTGTCAGTGCCAGCTTTATAACCATAGCTACCACAGTTGTCACTGCTAGCTTAATAACAATAGTTACCACAGCTGTCACTGACAGCTTAATAACCATAGTTACCACAGCTGTCACTGCCAGCTTAATAACCATAGTTATCACAGTTGTCACTGCTAGCTTAATAACCATAGTTACCACAGCTGTCAGTGGCAGCTTAATAACCATAGTTACCATAGCTGTCACTCTCAGCCTAATGACCATAGTTACCACAGCTGTCACTGCCAGCTTAATAACGATAGTTACCACAGCTGTTACTGAGAGCTTAATAACTATAGTTACCACAGCTGTCACTGCCAGTTTAATAATCATAGTTACCACAGCTGTCACTGTCTGCTTAATGGCCATAGTTACCACAGCTGTCACTGCCAACTTAATAACGATAGTTACCACAGCTGTTACTGAGAGCTTAATAGCTATAGTTACCACAGATGTCACTGCTTGCTTAATAACCATAATTACCACAGCTGTCAGTGGCAGCTTAATAACCATAATTACCACAGCTGTCACTGCCAACTCAATGACCATAGTTACCACAGCTGTCACTGCTAGCTTAATTGCGATAGATACCACAACTGTTACTGCCAGCTTAATAACCTTGGTTACCAGAGCTGTCACTGTCTGCTTAATAACCATAGTTACCACAGCTGTCATTGCCAGCTTAATAATCATAGTTACCAGAGCTGTCACTGCCAGCTTAATAACCATAGTTACCACAGCTGTCACTGCCAGCTTAATAACCATGGTTACCACAGTTTTCACTGCCAGCTTAATAACGATAGTTACCACAGCTGTCACTGCCAGCTTAATAACTATATTTACCAGAGCTGTCATTTCCAGCTTAATAACCATAGTTACCAGAGCTGTCACTGCCAGCTTAATTACCATAGTTACCAGAGCTGTCACTGCCAGCCTCTTCAAGGGGGGCTCCTTGGCGTGGTGAAGAGGCTCTTGGTCTGAGGAATTAGCCCTGTCGGTCTTCTTCCTCAGACCGAACCTAATTACCCCCCCATTCTCCCCTCCCCTATCCCATCCTCCCCATCCTCCCCTTTTTCCATTCCTCCTCCTCCTCCCCACTCCTCCCTTTTGCCCTTCCTCTTTTTGGCCTTTGGGATTTCTGCCACAGGCGCGCTAGTTCCTAGGTAGGGGAAAGGACACCGGGGTCCATCCCATTCCGTTGAGGTTCTTGGCGGTGGCGTAGTTTGCCGTGGAATCTGGATTGCCTGGGGATGTCCCGATCCCTCTCCGGTATCCCAGAGTAGCTTTGGGTATCTTTCGTGCGACGGGTGTATCTCTGGAAGCCACCTTTCGGATTCTGGGGGTGGTGGCCGAAGGAGGTATGCTTTGTGGCGGATATCCGGCCGCCCTCTCTTTTGTCCACCGAGATAGCTCGGCAGATGTGAGGTTGCTATCCCGGATTGCTGGTTTACTGGCATGAAGGGTAGGGTATGGCACGGGTTCCATGCTGCATCTGCGCTACTAGCGGTGTTGAGGTCCTCTTGGGCGCGGAGGGAGATTTCTGGCCCTTTCATTCCTCCTGGGAACTATTCCTCCCCACTCCCCCTTTTTTTATTCTTTTTTTATTTTTATTTTCTTTTCTTCTTTCTTTTTTTTTCTTAAAAACAAAAAGCAAAGGAGTAACCTAACCATGGCAGCCCTAGTCCATGAACCCACTACCCCCGGGCCCCTTCTTGATACCGCACCCCATTCTGACCCTGCCTTGTGTTTAGACCACTCTTCGGATACTCCTGATGCCCCTGTACCTCTTGCTGGTGCTGTTTCCTCACCCGCTTCAGGTACCGGGGCTTCGACTGACTCCTTCGATTTGTCTGAACTCCGGTCTCCTTTGACTATGCTTCCGGCTTCTCCCTCTACGGTACGGCAATTTTCGAATCTCCCGCCCATTTCACGCCGGACCAACTCCGGTCCTACTCCTAAACGCCAACGTCAATCTCCTGATGATGCTCCTTCGTTACCTTCCCATTCTACTCGGAAAAGACCGACACGTCAAGCACTCCCTCTTCACTCTCAGTTTCGGACTACACAATGGACTAAATTCTTTACTTTAAGACCGACTTCTTCTTCTGCCTACCTTTCTGACCATAGTATTGGCAAAGCGCTCCTGCGTCATGTTGGCAGAGATATTTCATTTCATGCTCTCAAGAGCGGTACGCGCATCGTCACTGTCCAGAATGCTACCCAAGCTCATGATCTTTCTCTCCTTTCGAATATCGATACTACTCCTATCACTATTGAAAAACATCTTTCTCTCAATTCTTGTAGTGGTACTGTCATTCTGCCCCATACCATAGTCCAACAGAATTTCCAGTCATGTGGCAATGACATTCTTGAACAGCTGGAACTCCAGGATCTCCCAATCCTCAAAGTAGACACTTATGTCCTTCCTGCCCGGGGGCGGAGACGTTACCCTTGCAATGTGGCTCGTTTAACTTTTGACAGCCGAGAACTCCCGTCCTCTGTATATGTCGCAGGACATCGGTTACAAGTTCGAAAGGTGATACCTACACCGCAACAATGTAGAAATTGCTGGCGTTTTGGTCACCCAGCGAAATATTGCAGATCTATGGCCGAATGCCCAGTCTGTGGTGCCGACGACCATTCTAATACATCTTGCAGTCAACCTCCATCTTGCCTTAATTGTAATGAAGCTCACCCTTTGTACTCCCGCCGTTGCCAGGTCTACTTAAATGAACGTGAAAATCCGTTGCCTCAAAGAGGCAGAAGGTCTCCCTTATGCTACGGCAGTTACTCATCTCCGCCTCCAAGGGAGACTACCCCGTGTTTCTTATTCTCGTGTTTCCAAACATCCCCCCACTTCTGGGGTCCCATCTTCTGCAGCCTCCTCTGTTGTTACCCCTCCCATAGCCACTACGGCATCTAATCCTTTTGCTGTCCTTGGCTCTGACGTCCCGACTACAACTCAGTCTGTTCTCACATCTTCGCGTCCTTCCTCACAAGCCCCAGTATCGACAAGACCTCGTACGACACCTAATACCAATCGCCCCTCTACTTAGAAGTCCAAAAAATCCACATTGCTCAAACCTTCTTTGCCCCTTCCTTCCCTTCTTCCACCTCCACACTTTACCTTTCCAGTCTCTGTACCTAGTTCTTCCCCTCTCTCTGGCTCTATTACAAGTGTGGAGATTCACCCTCCTCCTCTTACTATGCCTTCCACCCCCGTCCCCTCCCAAGTTTCTCCCTCTTCTGCCACCTCCCAGGTTTCTCCCTCTTCTGTCCCCCCCTACACTTCATCTCCAGTCCCTTACACTCTTCCCTCCCCCTCTACTTTGGTACAGTCCATTACTGTCCCAATCTTTACTCACCCTCCTCCTTCTATCTCCAATATGGTCTCCCATACATCTTTGAATTCAGAAACACTTGAAGCCATTTCAGAATATATTGCAGAGACTAAACCTTCAATGGACACTGATTCACTTCCTGTTCCTTCTCTTCCCTTTCCTCCATCTTCACAACCCCATTCTTCGCAACGCTCCGTTCCTTCGCTACTTGAACGTCTTCCAATGCCACCACACGTTGACTTTTCTAACCCCTCTAGTCCGTAGGTGCCTTTACCTACAGATTCCTGATATTTTCTTCATCGCCAATCATGGCCTATTTACAGTGGAATATCCGCGGCCTCAGGGGTAATCGGGGTGAGCTTCAGATGTTGCTTTCCAGGTTTTCCCCTGTTGGTGCTTGCTTACAAGAACCAAAATTACACTCGGCTGTTTTCCAACCTATCTCAGGCTATAATTTATTGTATTCTTCGGATCCTTTCTCAGATGGGACCTTTAATGAAAGTGCCCTTCTTCTACGTTACCACAGCTGTCACTGCCAGCTTAATAACAATAGTTACCACAGCTCTCACTGCCAGCCTAATAACCATAGTTACCACAGTTGTCACTGTCAGCTTAATAACCATAGTTACCACAGGAGTCACTGCCAGCTTGATAACCATAATTACCTCCGCTTTTACTGGCAGCTTAATAACCATTGTTGCCACAGCTGTTATTGCCGGCTTAATAACAATAGTTCCCACAGCTGTCACTGCCAGCTTAATAACCATAGTTACGACAGCTCTCACTGTCAGCTTAAGAACCATAGTTACCACAGTTGTCACTGCTAGTTTAATAACAATACTTACCACAGCTGTCACTGGCAGCTTAATAATATAGTTACCACAGCTGTCACTGTGGGCTTAATGACCATAGTTACCACAGATGTCACTGCCAGCTTAACTATTGTTACCATAGCTGTCAATGCCAGCTTAATAACCATAGTTACCACATCTGTCACTGCCAGCTTAATGACCATAGTTACCACAGCTGTCACTGCCAGTTTAATGACCATAGTTACCACAGCTGTCACTTCCAGCTTAATGACCATATTCACCACAGCTGTCACTGCCAGCTTAATGACCATAATTACCATAGCTGTCACTGCCAGCTTAATAACCATAGTTAGCACAGCTGTCACTGCAAGCTTAATAGCGATAGTTATCACAGCTGTCACTTCCAGCTTAATAACCATAGTTACCAGATCTGTCACTGCCAGCTTTATAACCCTAGTTACCACATCTGTCACTGCCAGCCTAATACGCATAGTCACCACAGCTGTCACTGCCAGCTTAATAACCATAGTTACCACAGCTGTCACTGCCAGCTTAATAACCATAGTTACCACAGGTGTCAATGCCAGCTTAATAACCATAGTTTCCACAGCTGTTTCTGCCAGCTTAATAACCATAGTTACCACAGCTGTCATTGCCAGCTTAATAACCAGATTAACAATGCTTTCACTGCCAGCTTAATAACCATAGTTACCAAGGCTCTCACTGCCAGCTTAATAACCATAGTTAACACAGCTGCCACTGTCAGCTTAATGGCCATAGTTACCCCAGCTGTCACTGCCAGCTTAATAACCATAGTTGCCACAGCTGTCACTGCCAGCCTAATAACCATAGTTACCAGAGCTGTCACTGCCAGCTTAAAAACCATAGTTACCACAACTATCACTGCCAGCTTAATAACGATAGTTACCACAGCTGTCTCTGCCCGTTTAATAACCATAGTTACCACAACTATCACTGCCAGCTTAATAACGATAGTTACCACAGCTGTCTCTGCCCGCTTAATAACCATAGTTACCACAGCTGTCACTGTCAGCTTAATAACGATAGTTACCACAGGTGTCACTACCAATTTAATAACCATAATTACCATAGCTGTTACTGCCATCTTAATAACCATTGTTACCACAGCTGTCACTGCCAGCTTAATAACCATAGTTTCCACAGCTGTTACTGCCAGCTTAATAACCATAGTTACCACAGCTGTCATTGCCAGCTTAATAACCATAGTTAACAATGCTGTCACTGCCAGCTTAATAACCATAGTTACCAGAGCTCTCACTGCCAGCTTAATAACCATAGTTAACACAGCTGTCACTGTCAGCTTAATGGCCATAGTTACCCCAGCTGTCACTGCCAGCTTAATAACCATAGTTGCCACAGCTGTCACTGCCAGCCTTATAACCATAGTTACCAGAGCTGTCACTGCCAGCTTAATAGCCATAGTTACCACAACTATCACTGCCAGCTTAATAGCGATAGTTACCACAGCTGTCTCTGCCTGCTTAATAACCATAGTTACCACAGCTGTCACTGTCAGCTTAATAACGACAGTTACCACAGGTGTCACTGCCAATTTAATAACCGTAATTACCACAGGTGTCACTGCCAGCTTAATAACCATAGTTACCACAACTATCACTGCCAGCTTAATAGCGATAGTTACCACAGCTGTATCTGCCCGCTTAATAACTATAGTTACCACGGCTGTCACTGTCAGCTTAATAACGACAGTTACCACAGGTGTCACTGCCAATTTAATAACCGTAATTACCACAGCTGTTACTGCCAGCTTAATAACCATTGTTACTACAGCTGTCACTGCCAGCTTAATAACCATAGATACAACAGCTGTCACTGCCTGCTTAATAACCATAGTTACCATAGTTGTCACTGCAAGCTTAATAACCATAGTTATCAGATCTGTCACTGCCAGCTTAGTAACCATAGTTATCACAGCTCTCACTGCCAGCTTAATAACCATAGTTACCATAGCTGGCACTGCCAGCTTAATAACCATAATTACCCCAGCTGTCACTGCCAGCTTAATAACCATAGTTATCACAGCCTTCACTGACAGCTTAATAACCATAGTTACACAGCTGTCACTGCCAGCTTAGTAACCATAATTACCACAGCTGTCACTGCCAGCTTAATAACCATTGTTACCACAGCTGGCACTGCCAACTTAATAACCATAGTTACCACAGCTGTCACTGCCAGTTTAATAATCATAGTTATCACTGCTGTCACTGCTAGGTTACTAACCATAGTTACCACAGCTGTCACTGCCAGCTTAATAAGTATAGATATCAAAACCGTCACTGCCAGGTTAATAATCATAGGTAGCACAGCTGTCACTGCCAGCTTAATAACTATAGTTACCAGAGCTGTCACTGCCAGCTTAATAACCATAGTTACCACAGCTGTCACTGCCAGCTTAATAACCATAGTTGTCATAGTGATCACTGCCATCTTAATGGTTATAGTTATCACAGTGGCCACTGGCAGCTTACTGACCATAATTATCACAGTGGCCACTGGCAGATTAATGATCATAATTATCACGGTGGGCACTGGCAGATTAATGACCATTGTTATCACGGTGGTCACTACTAGCTTAATGACTATGGTTATCGCGGCTGTCACTATCAACTTAATTACTCTATTTATCACGGCGATGAGTACAATCTTAAGGATTGACTATAGTTATAATAACGACTATTACCTTCACGTCAACAGCGATGTTGACACTAGAACTGCGAAAATTACTGCCTGACACGGAGCGTCTGGTTGATAGTACACGCTATGGTGAGGTTCATTGTCCTCTAAGACTGAAACCGGCAGCATCAGCATTTTGTGTCCTGCAGAGCTGCTCCACATCATAAGTGAACCACTTACAGCTATATAGCTTACATGGTGTTCTCGTATTCCCTTAAGCAAATACCAGCTTCACTGGACGAGACTCGAACCCTCGAACACTCTGTGCCTGCTCTCAGACAGGTAGACCTCTGGAAACCAGATTATCTCAACACCAGTATTTAATCAGGACGGGCCAGGAGTCGAATGCTGTCATTAAACACGTCATGTTTGTAATCACCCACCGTGTGGGTGATTACAAACATGAAATAAACATGAACGGATCCTCTCTCTTGAAACATGAAAAGAATGCCATGTATAACTCAAATTATGGGCTCTACAAACTCGATAACTATTTAATGGAGTCTATTGTGCACAGCCTTAAACAACAATGTTATACAATAGCACAGGATGGGTCATTATGCCAGTGGGTCGCGTGATGTTCTGGTGATGTTGGACCAGAGTCTGCGCACTGAGCATCATGTTACGTCTGTCGGGAACATCGCTATAATATATAACATCATGTTAAGTTCGTCGTGAACGTTAATGTAATATATAACATAATGTTAAAAGTTCATCATGACAGTCAACTTAATGCATAACCCGCCTAGATACTACTGCATAAAGGAATCGTGAGGTTACAGACACAAGTGGTTGCAGTCAGCATGGTGAGTTCATTTAGGTATGGGTGCACATGTGTTGATACCCCCGGATACCCCAAAAAAGAGGCAGAGTTACCGACTGAGAGCTTAACACCAAGATATCTGTAAGTTTTAACGTAGCTAATGATTTCACCCTGCAAATAGATGGGTGGGGGATGTCATTTGCTTGTTAACCCTTTGACTGTCGCAGGCCCCTTTCTGAAATTGTCATTCTGTGTTAACCTGTCTAGATATAGCGGTACAAAGGTACACATAGTTGATTGCAACATTGTGATTGTAACTAGTTTAGTGGTTTACCGAATTAGGTTGTTAGTGAGGTTAAAATAAAAATTCAGGAATTATCTAGTTATTATAGGAAAGAATAATTGGAATATGAGTAAGATCCATAAATAATACGGGTAAATTAATCAACACTTAGGAACATAAGGTGAATCCTTTCTAGTATTTCCTGAACATTCTAGAAGGACATGGAGTGTTGTCAGCTGACAGATGAGTGCATTCATCCCTTCTATTTTATTAATTAGAAGGTTACACACAATAGTTGCATTTGGTATGTGTATTATCCACTGTTGTAAAGTAATCTTTTATATCACATGACCTGTTCTCAGCGGTCAGAGGAAGCTTAAGGCTGGCTGTTAAAATCTAGTTGTCCTGCCTACTGGTTGCCCCGTGGCCTGGTGGCTAAAGCTCTCGCTTCACACGGCGAGGGTCTGGGTTCGATTCCCAGCGAGGGTAGAAACATTGGGCGTGTTTCTTTACATCGGTTGTCTGCGTTCAAACATCGGTAAAATGGGTACCTGGGTGTTAGTCGACTGGTGTGGGTCGCATCCTGGGATAAAACTAACCTAATTTGCCCGAAATGCTCAGCATAACAAGCGGATTCTATATAGTAGTATGTAATTGATGTCAGCTAGGACTGTATACCTTGTACATGTACTTGTAGAAAATTTATTATTATTATTATTATTATTATTATTATTATTATTATTATTATTATTA
>NC_091311.1:22442810-22467810 GCF_038502225.1 Cherax quadricarinatus
CATTATGTAGCAGCTACTGAGAAACACTACACATTATGTAGCAGCTACTGAGAAACACTACACATTATGTAGCAGCTACTGAGAAACACTACACATTATGTAGCAGCTGTTGAGAAACACTACACATTATGTAGCAGCTACTGAGAAACACTACACATTATGTAGCAGCTGTTGAGAAACACTACACATTATGTAGCAGCTGTTGAGAAACACTACACATTATGTAGCAGCTACTGAGAAACACTACACATTATGTAGCAGCTGTTGAGAAACACTACACATTATGTAGCAGCTGTTGAGAAACACTACACATTATGTAGCAGCTACTGAGAAACACTACACATTATGTAGCAGCTACTGAGAAACACTACACATTATGTAGCAGCTGTTGAGAAACACTACACATTATGTAGCAGCTGATGAGAAACACTACACATTATGTAGCAGCTGTTGAGAAACACTACACATTATGTAGCAGCTGTTGAGAAACACTACACATTATGTAGCAGCTGTTGAGAAACACTAACCATCATGTAGCAGCTACTGAGAAACACTACACATTATGTAGCAGCTACTGAGAAACACTACACATTATGTAGCAGCTACTGAGAAACACTACACATTATGTAGCAGCTACTGAGAAACACTACACATTATGTAGCAGCTACTGAGAAACACTAACAATCATGTAGCAGCTAGCAGCTGAGAAACACTACACATTATGTAGCAGCTACTGAGAAACACTACACATTATGTAGCAGCTACTGAGAAACACTACACATTGTGTAGCAGCTACTGAGAAACACTACACATTATGTAGCAGCTACACATTATGTGAGAAACACTACACATTATGTAGCAGCTACTGAGAAACACTACACATTATGTAGCAGCTGTTGAGAAACACTACACATTATGTAGCAGCTACTGAGAAACACTACACATTATGTAGCAGCTGTTGAGAAACACTACACATTATGTAGCAGCTGTTGAGCATTATGTAGCAGCTTGAGAAACACTACACATTATGTAGCAGCTGTTGAGAAACACTACACATTATGTAGCAGCTACTGAGAAACACTACACATTATGTAGCAGCTACTGAGAAACACTACACATTATGTAGCAGCTGTTGAGAAACACTACACATTATGTAGCAGCTACTGAGAAACACTACACATTATGTAGCAGCTACTGAGAAACACTACACATTATGTAGCAGCTGTTGAGAAACACTACACATTATGTAGCAGCTACTGAGAAACACTACACATTATGTAGCAGCTACTGAGAAACACTACACATTATGTAGCAGCTACTGAGAAACACTACACATTATGTAGCTACTGAGAAACACTACACATTATGTAGCAGCTGTTGAGAAACACTACACATTATGTAGCAGCTACTGAGAAACACTACACATTATGTAGCAGCATTATGTAGCTGTTGAGAAACACTACACATTATGTAGCAGCTACTGAGAAACACTACACATTATGTAGCAGCTGTTGAGAAACACTACACATTATGTAGCAGCTGTTGAGAAACACTACACATTATGTAGCAGCTGTTGAGAAACACTACACATTATGTAGCAGCTACTGAGAAACACTACACATTATGTAGCAGCTACTGAGAAACACTACACATTATGTAGCAGCTACTGAGAAACACTACACATTATGTAGCAGCTACTGAGAAACACTACACATTATGTAGCAGCTACTGAGAAACACTACACATTATGTAGCAGCTACTGAGAAACACTACACATTATGTAGCAGCTACTGAGAAACACTACACATTATGTAGCAGCTACTGAGAAACACTACACATTATGTAGCAGCTACTGAGAAACACTACACATTATGTAGCAGCAGCTACTGAGAAACACTACACATTATGTAGCAGCTGAGAAACACTACACATTATGTAGCAGCTACTGAGAAACACTACACATTATGTATGAGAAACACTACACATTATGTAGCAGCTGTTGAGAAACACTACACATTATGTAGCAGCTGTTGAGAAACACTACACATTATGTAGCAGCTACTGAGAAACACTACACATTATGTAGCAGCTACTGAGAAACACTACACATTATGTAGCAGCTACTGAGAAACACTACACATTATGTAGCAGCTACTGAGAAACACTACACATTATGTAGCAGCTGTTGAGAAACACTACACATTATGTAGCAGCTACTGAGAAACACTACACATTATGTAGCAGCTACTGAGAAACACTACACATTATGTAGCAGCTGTTGAGAAACACTACACATTATGTAGCAGCTACTGAGAAACACTACACATTATGTAGCAGCTACTGAGAAACACTACACATTATGTAGCAGCTGAGAAACACTACACATTATGTAGCAGCTGAGAAACACTACACATTATGTAGCAGCTACAGAAACACTTCACATTATGTAGCAGCTACTGAGAAACACTACACATTATGTAGCAGCTACTGAGAAACACTACACATTATGTAGCAGCTACTGAGAAACACTACACATTATGTAGCAGCTACTGAGAAACACTACACATTATGTAGCAGCTACTGAGAAACACTACACATTATGTAGCAGCTACTGAGAAACACTACACATTATGTAGCAGCTACTGAGAAACACTACACATTATGTAGCAGCTACTGAGAAACACTACACATTATGTAGCAGCTACTGAGAAACACTACACATTATGTAGCAGCTACTGAGAAACACTACACATTATGTAGCAGCTACTGAGAAACACTACACATTATGTAGCAGCTACTGAGAAACACTACACATTATGTAGCAGCTACTGAGAAACACTACACATTATGTAGCAGCTACTGAGAAACACTACACATTATGTAGCAGCTACTGAGAAACACTACACATTATGTAGCAGCTGTTGAGAAACACTACACATTATGTAGCAGCTACTGAGAAACACTACACATTATGTAGCAGCTACTGAGAAACACTACACATTATGTAGCAGCTACTGAGAAACACTACATATTATGTAACACTGAGAAACACACATTATGTAGCAGCTACTGAGAAACACTACACATTATGTAGCAGCTACTGAGAAACACTACACATTATGTAGCAGCTCGTGAGAAACACTACACATTATGTAGCAGCTGAGAAACACTACACATTATGTAGCAGCTGTTGAGAAACACTACACATTATGTAGCAGCTGAGAAACACTACACATTATGTAGCAGCTACTGAGAAACACTACACATTATGTAGCAGCTACTGAGAAACACTACACATTATGTAGCAGCTACTGAGAAACACTACACATTATGTAGCTGTAGCAGCTGAGAAACACTACACATTATGTAGCAGCTGAGAAACACTACACATTATGTAGCAGCTACTGAGAAACACTACACATTATGTAGCAGCTACTGAGAAACACTACACATTATGTAGCAGCTACTGAGAAACACTACACATTATGTAGCAGCTACTGAGAAACACTACACATTATGTAGCAGCTACTGAGAAACACTACACATTATGTAGCAGCTACTGAGAAACACTACACATTATGTAGCAGCTACTGAGAAACACTACACATTATGTAGCACTGAGAAACACTACACATTATGTAGCAGCTACTGAGAAACACTACACATTATGTAGCAGCTGTTGAGAAACACTACACATTATGTAGCAGCTACTGAGAAACACTACACATTATGTAGCAGCTACTGAGAAACACTACACATTATGTAGCAGCTACTGAGAAACACTACACATTATGTAGCAGCTACTGAGAAACACTACACATTATGTAGCAGCTGTTGAGAAACACTACACATTATGTAGCAGCTACTGAGAAACACTACACATTATGTAGCAGCTACTGAGAAACACTACACATTATGTAGCAGCTACTGAGAAACACTACACATTATGTAGCAGCTACTGAGAAACACTACACATTATGTAGCAGCTGTTGAGAAACACTACACATTATGTAGCAGCTGTTGAGAAACACTACACATTATGTAGCAGCTGTTGAGAAACACTACACATTATGTAGCAGCTACTGAGAAACACTACACATTATGTAGCAGCTACTGAGAAACACTACACATTATGTAGCAGCTACTGAGAAACACTACACATTATGTAGCAGCTACTGAGAAACACTACACATTATGTAGCAGCTACTGAGAAACACTACACATTATGTAGCAGCTACTGAGAAACACTACACATTATGTAGCAGCTGAGAAACACTACACATTATGTGTTGAGAAACACTACACATTATGTAGCAGCTACTGAGAAACACTACACATTATGTAGCAGCTACTGAGAAACACTACACATTATGTAGCAGCTACTGAGAAACACTACACATTATGTAGCAGCTACTGAGAAACACTACACATTATGTAGCAGCTGTTGAGAAACACTACACATTATGTAGCAGCTACTGAGAAACACTACACATTATGTAGCAGCTACTGAGAAACACTACACATTATGTAGCAGCTGTTGAGAAACACTACACATTATGTAGCAGCTACTGAGAAACACTACATATTATGAAGCAGCTACTGAGAAACACTACACATCATGTAGCAGCTACTGAGAAACACTACACATTATGTAGCAGCTACTGAGAAACACTACACATTATGTCGCAGCTACTGAGAAACACTACACCTTATGTAGCAGCTACTGAGAAACACTACACATTATGTAGCAGCTACTGAGAAACACTACACATTATGTAGCAGCTACTGAGAAACACTACACATTATGTAGCAGCTACTGAGAAACACTACACATTATGTAGCAGCTACTGAGAAAAACACATTATGTACACATTATGTAGCAGCTACTGAGAAACACTACACATTATGTAGCAGCTACTGAGAAACACTACACATTATGTAGCAGCTGTTGAGAAACACTACACATTATGTAGCAGCTACTGAGAAACACTACACATTATGTAGCAGCTGTTGAGAAACACTACACATTATGTAGCAGCTACTGAGAAACACTACACATTATGTAGCAGCTACTGAGAAACACTACACATTATGTAGCAGCTACTGAGAAACACTACACATTATGTAGCAGCTGTTGAGAAACACTACACATTATGAAGCAGCATTATGTAGCAGCTACTGAGAAACACTACACATTATGTAGCAGCTGTTGAGAAACACTACACATTATGTAGCAGCTGTTGAGAAACACTACACATTATGTAGCAGCTACTGAGAAACACTACACATTATGTAGCAGCTACTGAGAAACACTACACATTATGTAGCAGCTACTGAGAAACACTACACATTATGTAGCAGCTACTGAGAAACACTACACATTATGTAGCAGCTACTGAGAAACACTACACATTATGTAGCAGCTACTGAGAAACACTACACATTATGTAGCAGCTGTTGAGAAACACTACACATTATGTAGCAGCTACTGAGAAACACTACACATTATGTAGCAGCTACTGAGAAACACTACACATTATGTAGCAGCTACTGAGAAACACTACACATTATGTAGCAGCTACTGAGAAACACTACACATTATGTAGCAGCTACTGAGAAACACTACACATTATGAAGCAGCTACTGAGAAACACTACACATCATGTAGCAGCTACTGAGAAACACTAAACATTATGTAGCAGCTACTGAGAAACACTACACATTATGTAGCAGCTGTTGAGAAACACTATACATTATGTAGCAGATCTTGAGAAACACTACACATTATGTAGCAGCTACTGAGAAACACTACACATTATGTAGCAGCTACTGAGAAACACTATACATTATGTAGCAGATCTTGAGAAACACTACACATTATGTAGCAGCTACTGAGAAACACTACACATTATGTAGCAGCTACTGAGAAACACTACACATTATGTAGCAGCTACTGAGAAACACTACACATTATGTAGCAGCTACTGAGAAACACTACACATTATGTAGCAGCTACTGAGAAACACTACACATTATGTAGCAGCTACTGAGAAACACTACACATTATGTAGCAGCTGTTGAGAAACACTACACATTATGTAGCAGCTACTGAGAAACACTACACATTATGTAGCAGCTACTGAGAAACACTACACATTATGTAGCAGCTACTGAGAAACACTACACATTATGTAGCAGCTGTTGAGAAACACTACACATTATGTAGCAGCTACTGAGAAACACTACACATTATGTAGCAGCTACTGAGAAACACTACACATTATGTAGCAGCTACTGAGAAACACTACACATTATGTAGCAGCAGTTGAGAAACACTACACATTATGTAGCAGCTACTGAGAAACACTACACATTATGTAGCAGCTACTGAGAAACACTCCACATTATGTAGCAGCTACTGAGAAACACTACACATTATGTAGCACTACACATTATGTAGCAGCTACTGAGAAACACTACACATTATGTAGCAGCTACTGAGAAACACTACACATTATGTAGCTGTTGAGCATTATGTAGCAGCTACTGAGAAACACTACACATTATGTAGCAGCTACTGAGAAACACTACACATTATGTAGCAGCTACTGAGAAACACTACACATTATGTAGCAGCTACTGAGAAACACTACACATTATGTAGCAGCTACTGAGAAACACTACACATTATGTAGCAGCTACTGAGAAACACTACACATTATGTAGCAGCTGTTGAGAAACACTACACATTATGTAGCAGCTACTGAGAAACACTACACATTATGTAGCAGCTGTTGAGAAACACTACACATTATGTAGCAGCTACTGAGAAACACTACACATTATGTAGCAGCTACTGAGAAACACTACACATTATGTAGCAGCTACTGAGAAACACTACACATTATGTAGCAGCTGTTGAGAAACACTACACATTATGTAGCAGCTACTGAGAAACACTACACATTATGTAGCAGCTAGCAGCTGAGAAACACTACACATTATGTAGCAGCTACTGAGAAACACTACACATTATGTAGCAGCTACTGAGAAACACTACACATTATGTAGCAGCTACTGAGAAACACTACACATTATGTAGCAGCTACTGAGAAACACTACACATTATGTAGCAGCTACTGAGAAACACTACACATTATGTAGCAGCTACTGAGAAACACTACACATTATGTAGCAGCTACTGAGAAACACTACACATTATGTAGCAGCTACTGAGAAACACTACACATTATGTAGCAGCTACTGAGAAACACTACACATTATGTAGCAGCTACTGAGAAACACTACACATTATGTAGCAGCTACTGAGAAACACTACACATTATGTAGCAGCTACTGAGAAACACTACACATTATGTAGCAGCTACTGAGAAACACTACACATTATGTAGCAGCTACTGAGAAACACTACACATTATGTAGCAGCTACTGAGAAACACTACACATTATGTAGCAGCTACTGAGAAACACTACACATTATGTAGCAGCTACTGAGAAACACTACACATTATGTAGAAACACTACACAGCTAGCAGCTACTGAGAAACACTACACATTATGTAGCAGCTACTGAGAAACACTACACATTATGTAGCAGCTACTGAGAAACACTACACATTATGTAGCAGCTGTTGAGAAACACTACACATTATGTAGCAGCTACTGAGAAACACTACACATTATGTAGCAGCTACTGAGAAACACTACACATTATGTAGCAGCTACTGAGAAACACTACACATTATGTAGCAGCTACTGAGAAACACTACACATTATGTAGCAGCTACTGAGAAACACTACACATTATGTAGCAGCTGTTGAGAAACACTACACATTATGTAGCAGCTACTGAGAAACACTACACATTATGTAGCAGCTGTTGAGAAACACTACAC
Organism: Cherax quadricarinatus; assembly: GCF_038502225.1. Lineage (NCBI taxonomy): Eukaryota > Metazoa > Arthropoda > Malacostraca > Decapoda > Parastacidae > Cherax > Cherax quadricarinatus. The sequence goes on from NC_091311.1 coordinate 22,450,727, forward strand.
ATTATGTAGCAGCTGTTGAGAAACACTACACATTATGTAGCAGCTGTTGAGAAACACTACACATTATGTAGCAGCTACTGAGAAACACTACACATTATGTAGCAGCTACTGAGAAACACTACACATTATGTAGCAGCTACTGAGAAACACTACACATTATGTAGCAGCTACTGAGAAACACTACACATTATGTAGCAGCTACTGAGAAACACTTATGTAGCAGCTACTGAGAAACACTACACATTATGTAGCAGCTACTGAGAAACACTACACATTATGTAGCAGCTGTTGAGAAACACTACACATTATGTAGCAGCTGTTGAGAAACACTACACATTATGTAGCAGCTACTGAGAAACACTACACATTATGTAGCAGCTACTGAGAAACACTACACATTATGTAGCAGCTACTGAGAAACACTACACATTATGTAGCAGCTACTGAGAAACACTACACATTATGTAGCAGCTACTGAGAAACACTACACATTATGTAGCAGCTGTTGAGAAACACTACACATTATGTAGCAGCTACTGAGAAACACTACACATTATGTAGCAGCTGTTGAGAAACACTACACATTATGTAGCAGCTACTGAGAAACACTACACATTATGTAGCAGCTACTGAGAAACACTACACATTATGTAGCAGCTACTGAGAAACACTACACATTATGTAGCAGCTAGCAGCTACTGAGAAACACTACACATTATGTAGCAGCTGTTGAGAAACACTACACATTATGTAGCAGCTACTGAGAAACACTACACATTATGTAGCAGCTACTGAGAAACACTACACATTATGTAGCAGCTACTGAGAAACACTACACATTATGTAGCAGCTGTTGAGAAACACTACACATTATGTAGCAGCTACTGAGAAACACTACACATTATGTAGCAGCTGTTGAGAAACACTACACATTATGTAGCAGCTACTGAGAAACACTACACATTATGTAGCAGCTACTGAGAAACACTACACATTATGTAGCAGCTACTGAGAAACACTACACATTATGTAGCAGCTGTTGAGAAACACTACACATTATGTAGCAGCTACTGAGAAACACTACATATTATGTAGCATTATGTAGCAGCTACTGAGAAACACTACACATTATGTAGCAGCTACTGAGAAACACTATCATGTAGCAGCTGAGAAACACTACACATTATGTAGCAGCTGTTGAGAAACACTACACATTATGTAGCAGCTACTGAGAAACACTACACATTATGTAGCAGCTAATGAGAAACACTACACATTATGTAGCAGCTACTGAGAAACACTACACATTATGTAGCAGCTACTGAGAAACACTACACATTATGTAGCAGCTACTGAGAAACACTACACATTATGTAGCAGCTGAGAAACACTACACATTATGTAGCAGCTGATGAGAAACACTACACATTATGTAGCAGCTACTGAGAAACACTACACATTATGTAGCAGCTAGCAGCTGAGAAACACTACACATTATGTAGCAGCTACTGAGAAACACTACACATTATGTAGCAGCTACTGAGAAACACTACACATTATGTAGCAGCTACTGAGAAACACTACACATTATGTAGCAGCTACTGAGAAACACTACACATTATGTAGCAGCTGTTGAGAAACACTACACATTATGTAGCAGCTGTTGAGAAACACTACACATTATGTAGCAGCTACTGAGAAACACTACACATTATGTAGCAGCTACTGAGAAACACTACACATTATGTAGCAGCTACTGAGAAACACTACACATTATGTAGCAGCTACTGAGAAACACTACACATTATGTAGCAGCTACTGAGAAACACTACACATTATGTAGCAGCTACTGAGAAACACTACACATTATGTAGCAGCTACTGAGAAACACTACACATTATGTAGCAGCTACTGAGAAACACTACACATTATGTAGCAGCTACTGAGAAACACTACACATTATGTAGCAGCTACTGAGAAACACTACACATTATGTAGCAGCTACTGAGAAACACTACACATTATGTAGCAGCTACTGAGAAACACTACACATTATGTAGCAGCTACTGAGAAACACTACACATTATGTAGCAGACTGAGAAACACTACACATTATGTAGCAGCTGTTGAGAAACACTACACATTATGTAGCAGCTACTGAGAAACACTACACATTATGTAGCAGCTGTTGAGAAACACTACACATTATGTAGCAGCTACTGAGAAACACTACACATTATGTAGCAGCTACTGAGAAACACTACACATTATGTAGCAGCTACTGAGAAACACTACACATTATGTAGCAGCTGTTGAGAAACACTACACATTATGTAGCAGCTACTGAGAAACACTACACATTATGTAGCAGCTACTGAGAAACACTACACATTATGTAGCAGCTACTGAGAAACACTACACATTATGTAGCAGCTACTGAGAAACACTACACATTATGTAGCTGTTGAGAAACACTACACATTATGTAGCAGCTACTGAGAAACACTACAAATCATGTAGCAGCTACTGAGAAACACTACACATTATGTAGCAGCTACTGAGAAACACTACACATTATGTAGCAGCTGAGAAACACTACACATTATGTAGCAGCTACTGAGAAACACTACACATTATGTAGCAGCTACTGAGAAACACTACACATTATGTAGCAGCTACTGAGAAACACTACACATTATGTAGCAGCTACTGAGAAACACTACACATTATGTAGCAGCTACTGAGAAACACTACACATTATGTAGCAGCTACTGAGAAACACTACACATTATGTAGCAGCTACTGAGAAACACTACACATTATGTAGCAGCTACTGAGAAACACTACACATTATGTAGCAGCTGTTGAGAAACACTACACATTATGTAGCAGCTGTTGAGAAACACTACACATTATGTAGCAGCTGTTGAGAAACACTACACATTATGTAGCAGCTGTTGAGAAACACTACACATTATGTAGCAGCTACTGAGAAACACTACACATTATGTAGCAGCTACTGAGAAACACTACACATTATGTAGCAGCTACTGAGAAACACTACACATTATGTAGCAGCTACTGAGAAACACTACACATTATGTAGCAGCTACTGAGAAACACTACACATTATGTAGCAGCTGTTGAGAAACACTACACATTATGTAGCAGCTACTGAGAAACACTACACATTATGTAGCAGCTACTGAGAAACACTACACATTATGTAGCAGCTACTGAGAAACACTACACATTATGTAGCAGCTACTGAGAAACACTACACATTATGTAGCAGCTACTGAGAAACACTACACATTATGTAGCAGCTACTGAGAAACACTACACATTATGTAGCAGCTACTGAGAAACACTACACATTATGTAGCAGCACACTACACATTATGTACTGAGAAACACTACACATTATGTAGCAGCTACTGAGAAACACTACACATTATGTAGCACTACACTGTTGAGAAACACTACACATTATGTAGCAGCTACTGAGAAACACTACACATTATGTAGCAGCTGTTGAGAAACACTACACATTATGTAGCAGCTACTGAGAAACACTACACATTATGTAGCAGCTACTGAGAAACACTACACATTATGTAGCAGCTACTGAGAAACACTACACATTATGTAGCAGCTGTTGAGAAACACTACACATTATGTAGCAGCTACTGAGAAACACTACACATTATGTAGCAGCTACTGAGAAACACTACACATTATGTAGCAGCTACTGAGAAACACTACACATTATGTAGCAGCTACTGAGAAACACTACACATTATGTAGCAGCTACTGAGAAACACTACACATTATGTAGCAGCTACTGAGAAACACTACACATTATGTAGCAGCTGTTGAGAAACACTACACATTATGTAGCAGCTGTTGAGAAACACTACACATTATGTAGCAGCTGTTGAGAAACACTACACATTATGTAGCATCTCTTGAGAAACACTACACATTATGTAGCAGCTACTGAGAAACACTACACATCATGTAGCAGCTACTGAGAAACACTACACATTATGTAGCAGCTACTGAGAAACACTACACATTATGTAGCAGCTACTGAGAAACACTACACATTATGTAGCAGCTACTGAGAAACACTACACATTATGTAGCAGCTACTGAGAAACACTACACATTATGTAGCAGCTACTGAGAAACACTACACATTATGTAGCAGCTGTTGAGAAACACTACACATTATGTAGCAGCTACTGAGAAACACTACACATTATGTAGCAGCTACTGAGAAACACTACACATTATGTAGCAGCTACTGAGAAACACTACACATTATGTAGCAGCTGTTGAGAAACACTACACATTATGTAGCAGCTACTGAGAAACACTACACATTATGTAGCAGCTACTGAGAAACACTACACATTATGTAGCAGCTACTGAGAAACACTACACATTATGTAGCAGCTGTTGAGAAACACTACACATTATGTAGCAGCTACTGAGAAACACTACACATTATGTAGGTGTTTCTGAGAAACACTACACATTATGTAGCAGCTGTTGAGAAACACTACACATTATGTAGCAGCTACTGAGAAACACTACACATTATGTAGCAGCTACTGAGAAACACTACACATTATGTAGCAGCTACTGAGAAACACTACACATTATGTAGCAGCTACTGAGAAACACTACACATTATGTAGCAGCTGTTGAGAAACACTACACATTATGTAGCAGCTACTGAGAAACACTACACATTATGTAGCAGCTACTGAGAAACACTACACATTATGTAGCAGCATTATGTAGAAGCTTCTGAGAAACACTACACATTATGTAGCAGCTGTTGAGAAACACTACACATTATGTAGCAGCTGTTGAGAAACACTACACATTATGTAGCAGCTACTGAGAAACACTACACATTATGTAGCAGCTACTGAGAAACACTACACATTATGTAGCAGCTACTGAGAAACACTACACATTATGTAGCAGCTACTGAGAAACACTACACATTATGTAGCAGCTACTGAGAAACACTACACATTATGTAGCAGCTACTGAGAAACACTACACATTATGTAGCAGCTACTGAGAAACACTACACATTATGTAGCAGCTGTTGAGAAACACTACACATTATGTAGCAGCTACTGAGAAACACTACACATTATGTAGCAGCTACTGAGAAACACTACACATTATGTAGCAGCTACTGAGAAACACTACACATTATGTAGCAGCTACTGAGAAACACTACATACTATGTAGCAGCTACTGAGAAACACTACACATTATGTAGCAGCTACTGAGAAACACTAACAATCATGTAGCAGCTACTGAGAAACACTACACATTATGTAGCAGCTGTTGAGAAACACTACACATTATGTAGCAGCTGTTGAGAAACACTACACATTATGTAGCAGCTACTGAGAAACACTACACATTATGTAGCAGCTACTGAGAAACACTACACATTATGTAGCAGCTACTGAGAAACACTACACATTATGTAGCAGCTGTTGAGAAACACTACACATTATGTAGCAGCTACTGAGAAACACTACACATTATGTAGCATTATGTAGCAGCTTCAGAGAAACACTACACATTATGTAGCAGCTGTTGAGAAACACTACACATTATGTACTGAGAAACACTACACATGATGTAGCATCTGTTGAGAAACACTACACATTATGTAGCAGCTACTGAGAAACACTACACATTATGTAGCAGCTACTGAGAAACACTACACATTAAGTAGCAGCTAGCAGCTACTGAGAAACACTACACATTATGTAGCAGCTGTTGAGAAACACTACACATTATGTAGCAGCTGTTGAGAAACACTACACATTATGTAGCAGCTACTGAGAAACACTACACATTATGTAGCAGCTACTGAGAAACACTACACATTATGTAGCAGCTGTTGAGAAACACTACACATTATGTAGCAGCTGTTGAGAAACACTACACATTATGTAGCAGCTACTGAGAAACACTACACATTATGTAGCAGCTACTGAGAAACACTACACATTATGTAGCAGCTACTGAGAAACACTACACATTATGTAGCAGCTACTGAGAAACACTACACATTATGTAGCAGCTACTGAGAAACACTACACATTATGTAGCAGCTACTGAGAAACACTACACATTATGTAGCAGCTACTGAGAAACACTACACATTATGTAGCAGCTGTTGAGAAACACTACACATTATGTAGCAGCTACTGAGAAACACTACACATTATGTAGCAGCTACTGAGAAACACTACACATTATGTAGCAGCTACTGAGAAACACTACACATTATGTAGCAGCTACTGAGAAACACTACACATTATGTAGCAGCTACTGAGAAACACTACACATTATGTAGCAGAAACACTACACATTATGTAGCAGCTACTGAGAAACACTACACATTATGTAGCAGCTACTGAGAAACACTACACATTATGTAGCAGCTACTGAGAAACACTACACATTATGTAGCAGCTACTGAGAAACACTACACATTATGTAGCAGCTGAGAAACACTACACATTATGTAGCAGCTGTTGAGAAACACTACACATTATGTAGCAGCTACTGAGAAACACTACACATTATGTAGCAGCTACTGAGAAACACTACACATTATGTAGCAGCTACTGAGAAACACTACACATTATGTAGCAGCTACTGAGAAACACTACACATTATGTAGGTGTTGAGAAACACTACACATTATGTAGCAGCTGTTGAGAAACACTACACATTATGTAGCAGCTGTTGAGAAACACTACACATTATGTAGCAGCTACTGAGAAACACTACACATTATGTAGCAGCTGTTGAGAAACACTACACATTATGTAGCAGCTCGTGAGAAACACTACACATTATGTAGCAGCTACTGAGAAACACTACACATTATGTAGCAGCTAGCAGCTGAGATACACTACACATTATGTAGCAGCTACTGAGAAACACTACACATTATGTAGCAGCTACTGAGAAACACTACACATTATGTAGCAGCTGTTGAGAAACACTACACATTATGTAGCAGCTACTGAGAAACACTACACATTATGTAGCAGCTACTGAGAAACACTACACATTATGTAGCAGCTACTGAGAAACACTACACATTATGTAGCAGCTGTTGAGAAACACTACACATTATGTAGCAGCTACTGAGAAACACTACACATTATGTAGCAGCTACTGAGAAACACTACACATTATGTAGCAGCTACTGAGAAACACTACACATTATGTAGCAGCTGTTGAGAAACACTACACATTATGTAGCAGCTACTGAGAAACACTACACATTATGTAGCAGCTACTGAGAAACACTACACATTATGTAGCAGCTACTGAGAAACACTACACATTATGTAGCAGCTACTGAGAAACACTACACATTATGTAGCAGCTACTGAGAAACACTACACATTATGTAGCAGCTGTTGAGAAACACTACACATTATGTAGCAGCTACTGAGAAACACTACACATTATGTAGCAGCTACTGAGAAACACTACACATTATGTAGCAGCTGTTGAGAAACACTACACATTATGTAGCAGCTGTTGAGAAACACTACACATTATGTAGCAGCTACTGAGAAACACTACACATTATGTAGCAGCTACTGAGAAACACTACACATTATGTAGCAGCTACTGAGAAACACTACACATTATGTAGCAGCTACTGAGAAACACTACACATTATGTAGCAGCTACTGAGAAACACTACACATTATGTAGCAGCTACTGAGAAACACTACACATTATGTAGCAGCTACTGAGAAACACTACACATTATGTAGCAGCTACTGAGAAACACTACACATTATGTAGCAGCTGTTGAGAAACACTACACATTATGTAGCAGCTACTGAGAAACACTACACATTATGTAGCAGCTACTGAGAAACACTACACATTATGTAGCAGCTACTGAGAAACACTACACATTATGTAGCAGCTGTTGAGAAACACTACACATTATGTAGCAGCTACTGAGAAACACTACACATTATGTAGCAGCTACTGAGAAACACTACACATTATGTAGCAGCTACTGAGAAACACTACACATTATGTAGCAGCTACTGAGAAACACTACACATTATGTAGCAGCAGCATTATGTAGCAGCTACTGAGAAACACTACACATTATGTAGCAGCTGTTGAGAAACACTACACATTATGTAGCAGCTGTTGAGAAACACTACACATTATGTAACAGCTACTGAGAAACACTAGCCATCATGTAGCAGCTACTGAGAAACACTACACATTATGTAGCAGCTACTGAGAAACACTACACATTATGTAGCAGCTACTGAGAAACACTACACATTATGTAGCAGCTACTGAGAAACACTACACATTATGTAGCAGCTACTGAGAAACACTACACATTATGTAGCAGCTGTTGAGAAACACTACACATTATGTAGCAGCTACTGAGAAACACTACACATTATGTAGCAGCTACTGAGAAACACTACACATTATGTAGCAGCTAGAAACACTACACATTATGTAGCAGCTGAGAAACACTACACATTATGTCGCAGCTACTGAGAAACACTACACCTTATGTAGCAGCTACTGAGAAACACTACACATTATGTAGCAGCTACTGAGAAACACTACACATTATGTAGCAGCTACTGAGAAACACTACACATTATGTAGCAGCTGAGAAACACTACACATTATGTAGCAGCTACTGAGAAACACTACACATTATGTAGCAGCTACTGAGAAACACTACACATTATGTAGCAGCTGTTGAGAAACACTACACATTATGTAGCAGCTACTGAGAAACACTACACATTATGTAGCAGCTGTTGAGAAACACTACACATTATGTAGCAGCTGTTGAGAAACACTACACATTATGTAGCAGCTACTGAGAAACACTACACATTATGTAGCAGCTACTGAGAAACACTACACATTATGTAGCAGCTGTTGAGAAACACTACACATTATGTAGCAGCTACTGAGAAACACTACACATTATGTAGCAGCTGTTGAGAAACACTACACATTATGTAGCAGCTACTGAGAAACACTACACATTATGTAGCAGCTACTGAGAAACACTACACATTATGTAGCAGCTGTTGAGAAACACTACACATTATGTAGCAGCTGTTGAGAAACACTACACATTATGTAGCAGCTACTGAGAAACACTACACATTATGTAGCAGCTACTGAGAAACACTACACATTATGTAGCAGCTACTGAGAAACACTACACATTATGTAGCAGCTACTGAGAAACACTACACATTATGTAGCAGCTACTGAGAAACACTACACATTATGTAGCTGTTGAGAAACACTACACATTATGTAGCTGTTGAGAAACACTACACATTATGTAGCAGCTGTTGAGAAACACTACACATTATGTAGCAGCTGTTGAGAAACACTACACATTATGTAGCAGCTACTGAGAAACACTACACATTATGTAGCAGCTACTGAGAAACACTACACATTATGTAGCAGCTGTTGAGAAACACTACACATTATGTAGCAGCTGTTGAGAAACACTACACATTATGTAGCAGCTACTGAGAAACACTACACATTATGTAGCAGCTACTGAGAAACACTACACATTATGTAGCAGCTACTGAGAAACACTACACATTATGTAGCAGCTACTGAGAAACACTACACATTATGTAGCAGCTACTGAGAAACACTACACATTATGTAGCAGCTACTGAGAAACACTACACATTATGTAGCAGCTACTGAGAAACACTACACATTATGTAGCAGCTACTGAGAAACACTACACATTATGTAGCAGCTACTGAGAAACACTACACATTATGTAGCAGCTACTGAGAAACACTACACATTATGTAGCAGCTACTGAGAAACACTACACATTATGTAGCAGCTACTGAGAAACACTACACATTATGTAGCAGCTACTGAGAAACACTACACATTATGTAGCAGCTACTGAGAAACACTACACATTATGTAGCAGCTACTGAGAAACACTACACATTATGTAGCAGCTGTTGAGAAACACTACACATTATGTAGCAGCTACTGAGAAACACTACACATTATGTAGCAGCTGTTGAGAAACACTACACATTATGTAGCAGCTACTGAGAAACACTACACATTATGTAGCAGCTGTTGAGAAACACTACACATTATGTAGCAGCTACTGAGAAACACTACACATTATGTAGCAGCTACTGAGAAACACTACACATTATGTAGCAGCTACTGAGAAACACTACACATTATGTAGCAGCTACTGAGAAACACTACACATTATGTAGCAGCTACTGAGAAACACTACACATTATGTAGCAGCTACTGAGAAACACTACACATTATGTAGCAGCTACTGAGAAACACTACACATTATGTAGCAGCTGTTGAGAAACACTACACATTATGTAGCAGCTACTGAGAAACACTACACATTATGTAGCAGCTACTGAGAAACACTACACATTATGTAGCAGCTGTTGAGAAACACTACACATTATGTAGCAGAAACACTACACATTATGTAGCATCTCTTGAGAAACACTACACATTATGTAGCAGCTACTGAGAAACACTACACATTATGTAGCAGCTACTGAGAAACACTACACATTATGTAGCAGCTACTGAGAAACACTACACATTATGTAGCAGCTACTGAGAAACACTACACATTATGTAGCAGCTACTGAGAAACACTACACATCATGTAGCAGCTACTGAGAAACACTACACATTATGTAGCAGCTACTGAGAAACACTACACATTATGTAGCAGGTGTTGAGAAACACTACACATTATGAAGCAGCTACTGAGAAACACTACACATCATGTAGCAGCTACTGAGAAACACTACACATTATGTAGCAGCTACTGAGAAACACTACACATTATGTAGCAGCTACTTAGAAACACTACACATTATGTAGCAGCAGTTGAGTAACACTACACATTATGTAGCAGCTACTGAGAAACACTACACATTATGTAGCAGCTACTGAGAAACACTACACATTATGTAGCAGCAGTTGAGAAACACTACACATTATGTAGCAGCTACTGAGAAACACTACACATTATGTAGCAGCTACTGAGAAACACTACACATTATGTTTACCTGGAGTTTACCTGGAGAGAGTTTCGGGGGTCAACGCCCCCGCGGCCCGGTCTGTGACCAGGCCTCCTGGTGGATCAGCGCCTGATCAACCAGGCTGTTGCTGCTGGCTGCACGCAAACCAACGTACGAGCCACAGCCCGGCTGATCAGGAACTGACTTTAGGTGCTTGTCCAGTGCCAGCTTGAAGACTGCCAGGGGTCTGTTGGTAATCCCCCTTATGTGTGCTGGGAGGCAGTTGAACAGTCTCGGGCCCCTGACACTTATTGTATGGTCTCTTAACGTGCTAGTGACACCCCTGCTTTTCATTGGGGGGATTGTGCATCGTAGTGAGTGATTTTCGTGTGCAAGTTCGGTACTAGTCCCTCTAGGATTTTCCAGGTGTATATAATCATGTATCTCTCCCTCCTGCGTTCCAGGGAATACAGGTTTAGAAACCTCAAGCGCTCCCAGTAATTGAGGTGTTTTATCTCCGTTATGCGCGCCGTGAAAGTTCTCTGTACATTTTCTAGGTCGGCAATTTCACCTGCCTTGAAAGGTGCTGTTAGAGTGCAGCAATATTCCAGCCTAGATAGAACAAGTGACCTGAAGAGTGTCATCATGGGCTTGGCCTCCCTAGTTTTGAAGGTTCTCATTATCCATCCTGTCATTTTTCTAGCAGATGCGATTGATACAATGTTATGGTCCTTGAAGGTGAGATCCTCCGACATAATCACTCCCAGGTCTTTGACGTTGGTGTATCGCTCTATTTCGTGGCCAGAATTTGTTTTGTACTCTGATGAAGATTTAATTTCCTCATGTTTACCATATCTGAGTAATTGAAATTTCTCATCGTTGAACTTCATATTGTTTTCTGCAGCCCACTGAAAGATTTGGTTGATGTCCGCCTGGAGCCTTGCAGTGTCTGCAATGGAAGACACTGTCATGCAGATTCGGGTGTCATCTGCAAAGGAAGACACGGTGCTGTGGCTGACATCCTTGTCTATGTCGGATATGAGGATGAGGAACAAGATGGGAGCTAGTACTGTGCCTTGTGGAACAGAGCTTTTCACCGTAGCTGCCTCGGACTTTACTCTGTTGACGACTACTCTCTGTGTTCTGTTAGTGAGGAAATTATAGATCCATCGACCGAATTTTCCTGTTATTCCTTTAGCACGCATTTTGTGCGCTATTACGCCATGGTCACACTTGTCGAAGGCTTTTGCAAAGTCTGTATATATTACATCTGCATTCTTTTTGTCTTCTAGTGCATTTAGGACCTTGTCGTAGTGATCCAGTAGTTGAGACAGACAGGAGCGACCTGTTCTAAACCCATGTTGCCCTGGGTTGTGTAACTGATGGGTTTCTAGATGGGTGGTGATCTTGCTTCTTAGGACCCTTTCAAAGATTTTTATGATATGGGATGTTAGTGCTATTGGTCTGTAGCAGCTACTGAGAAACACTACACATTATGTAGCAGCTACTGAGAAACACTACACATTATGTAGCAGCTACTGAGAAACACTACACATTATGTAGCAGCTGTTGAGAAACACTACACATTATGTAACAGCTACTGAGAAACACTAGCCATCATGAGGCAGCTACTGAGAAACACTACACATTATGTAGCAGCTACTGAGAAACACTACACATTATGTAGCAGCTACTGAGAAACACTACACATTATGTAGCAGCTACTGAGAAACACTACACATTATGTAGCAGCTACTGAGAAACACTACACATTATGTAACAGCTACTGAGAAACACTACACATTATGTAACAGCTACTGAGAAACACTACACATTATGTAGCAGCTACTGAGAAACACTACACATTATGTAACAGCTACTGAGAAACACTACACATTATGCAACAGCTACTGAGAAACACTACACATTATGTAACAGCTACTGAGAAACACTACACATTATGTAACAGCTACTGAGAAACACTACACATTATGTAACAGCTACTGAGAAACACTACACATTATGCAACAGCTACTGAGAAACACTACACATTATGTAGCAGCTACTGAGAAACACTTCATAAGAAGTCTCAAATCAATTGTTTAATAATTTACGTTTTGATTTCAACTTTCAATAATTGAAACAATTATCCTCTTAATAGCGAGGGTGAGTCTGTACAAGTGTCACCCCCTTTCCCTTCCCCTTTCCTCTTCCCCTTACCCTTCCCCTTTTCTCTTCCTCTTTCCCTTTCGTCTCTCCCCTTCCTTCCATTTTCCCCTTACACTATAGCTTTTCCTTTTCCCTTGTCCTCTTCTTCTTATTACTTCTCCTCTTACTCCTCCTCTTCCTCTTCCTCCTCCTTCCTCTCTGTTGTTTCCTTCTCCCTCAAGATATTTCTTAATCGTTATTATCTTCTTTAATTCTCTATGTATTGAATCATCATTATCATATTATTAGTATGATGATGATGATGATGATGATTATGATGATGAATGATGATGGAGAACTTTAAATACGAATGGGTCGTACACAGCGTGTTGAAGGGATTTACTGCTCCAATTCCTTGTATCAAGAACCCGTTACGATGATGTAGGCTCCTTCCTCTGACGGAATTTATCCACTATGAAAAGAGAAACTCGAAGAACGTAACAACTGACGAGCAATAAGAAGAGTAAAAGAAAGTAACAACTGAATAACAATAAGAAGAGAGATGTCAAGAGTAGTGTCGTGTCTCACATATTATCGTCGTCATCATCAACATTATAATTAAAGTCAGTTGCGATTGATGGTGTTATCGAGGGGTCGCAGCCCCTCTCCCTCCTTTGTTCCAGAGGTAAAGGTAACAGTCATGGTGCTACTGACATCGCCCCGCTCCCTCTCCCTCCTTTGTTCCAGAGGTAAAGGTAACAGTCATGGTGCTACTGACATCGCCCCGCTCCCTCTCCCTCCTTTGTTCCAGAGGTAAAGGTAACAGTCATGGTGCTACTGACATCGCCCCGCTCCTCTGTCTCGCAAGTTCTGGTTTTACATAACAGTTTGAAAGATTCCTTGTTTAGGATTCTAAAGGACAGTTTTAATTTGTCCTAAGCAGCTTATGCCACTGATGTTATCATGTTGCAGGGGTTAAGTCAAAGCTCTTGGCCCCGGCTTTTCGCTGATCATTACTAGGTCTACTATCTCCTTGCTCCAGGAGTCTTATCGTACCTCTTCTCAAAGCTATTTATTGATCCTGCCTCCACTACTTCACTCTCCAGATTATTCCACTCCCTGACAATTCTAAGGCTAAATAAATATTTCTTAACATCCCTATGATTCATGTAGATTGTCAACTTCCATTTGTGACCCTTTGTTGCTATGTCCCATCACTGAAACAGCCTGTCCTTATTCACATTGTCAATTCTTCTCAATAATTTATGTCATTATCATGTCCTCCCTATACTTCATGTCCTTGACGTGCTTGACAAGGTGTGGGTTCCATACTGGTGCTGTATACTCTAATATGGACCTGACGTACACGGTGTACAGAGTCTTGGACAATTCCTTACTGAGGTATCGGAACGATATTCTAAGGTTTGCCAAGCGCCCATATGCTGCAGTAATTGTTTGATTGATATGCGCCTCAGGAGATGTGCTCGGTATTATACTCACCCCAAGATTCTTTTCCTTGAGTGAGGTTTATAGTTTTTGGCACCCTAGCTTGTACTCTGTCTCTGGTCTTTTTTGCCCTTCAGCAATTTTAAGACTTTGTACTTGGTGGGGTTGAACTCCAGGAATCAGTTGCTGGACCAGGCCTGCAGCCTGTTCAGATCCTTCTATTTTCATGTCTTGTCCTCCTCTGATTGAACTTTCTTCTCCTGATAATCTTCTCCGTGACTTTGCATAAAATACACGTCAGTGACACTGGTCTGTGGTTTAATGATGCGTGTTTGTCTCCTTTTTTAAAAATTGGGACTACATATGCTGTCTTCCATACTTCGGGTAGTCGCCCTGTTTCGATAGATGTTGTTAATTAATGGTACACAGAGCGGCTCTGCTCCTTCTCTTAGGACCCACGGAGAGATGTTATCCGTCCCCATCACTTTAGAGATATCTAGTTTGCATAGCAGCCTCTTCATCTCCTCGGTTGTACGGATCATGTTCAGCACTTGTTGGTGCATCCTATCTCTGTCTTTCCAGAGTCCTTTGTGTCTGCACTGTGAATACTTGTGAATACTTCTTTGAATCTCATGTTAAGCTCTTTACAAACTTCAAGGTCATTTCTCGTAAACTCCCCTCCTTCCTTCTTCAGCCTGATTACCTGGTCTTTGATGGTTGCTTTCTTCCTGATGTGACTGTACAACAGCTTCAGGTCAGACTTGGCTTTCGCTGCTATGTCATTTTTGTATTGTCGCTGGGCGTCTCTCCTTACTTGTGCATATTCAGTTCTTGCCCTTCGACTATTCTCCTTGTTCTCCTGGGTCCTTTACCTTCAATACTTCTTCTATTCTCTAGTGCACTTGGTTTTAGCTTCTCTACACCTCTGGGTGAACCAAGGGCTCGTCCTGGCCTTCTCATTATGTCTGTTGCCCTTCGCCTTCGCTTCCTTGCATATTGTTGTCACATATTCTATCATCTCATTTACTGTTTTCCCTGCCAGTTCTCTGTCCCACTGGACTTCACACAGGAAAGTTCTCATGCATATATAGTCTCCTCTCTCGTAGTTTGGCTTCATTTTTCTAGTCCTTCCTGCCTTCCTCACCACTTGTAACTCTACTATGTATTCGAAGCTAAGAACCAAATGATCACTAGCTCTGAGGAGCCTTTCTTATGTGATGTGCTCAATATCTCCACTGGTCAAGGTGAATACTGGGTCCAGTCGTGCTGGTTCATCCTCTCCTCTCTCTCTGGTAGTATTCTTAACGTGTTGATGCATGAGGTTTTCGAGTACCACGTCCAACTACTTAGCCCTCTACGTTTCTGGGCCCCCATGTCGCTCCAGGTTTTCCCAGTCGATTTCTTTGTGAATGAAGTCTCCCACGACCAATAGCTTTGCCCTACTCACATGGGCCCTTCTGGCCACTTCAGCCAGTGTGTCAACCATCTCCCTGTTACTCTCATCATATTCTTGTCTTGGCCTACTTCTGTTCTGTGGTGGGTTATACATCACTGCAATTACCACCTTGGGACGTCCAGTCTGAAATGTTCCTATTATGTAGTCCCTTGCTTCTCCTCTGTCCCTTCTCTCCAACTCCTCAAAATCTCATTGTTTTTTAATGAGCAGTGCCACTCCTCCACCCCACCCCTATTCCATCTGTCTTTCCTCAGGATCTGATATCCAGTTGGAAAGATGGCATTTGTTATCGTTCCTGAGAGCATGGTTTCTGTGAGGGCTATGATGTCTGGTGAACCCTCTATGATACTTTCGTGCCACTCCTCTCGCTCGATAGTTATACCATTAGTGTTGGTGCACTATACCTTCAGTTTTGCTCTCCAGCACTGTATTCTGGGAGGTTTGTGGGTGGTAGGGGTCCTGGGAGGGTGCTATGGGATTCTTCTGTATATTGTGGAGGGTGGGTTGTGAGTGTGGGGTGTGTTTGGCTGCGAGTTTTTGAGGGTAGTTCTGTGGGTGCTTGCACACTCTGCTCCACTTGACTCGGGTTGTTCTCTGCTGACTCTAGCCTTGTCCCTCTTTCTTGCCCCTTTCATCTTTGTGTCCTCTCTCTCAGCTGTTGTCGTTCTGTCCTCGTTCTGTCGCAGTCTAGGAGCACCCTCCGGTATGTTTTTGATTCCTTTAGCTGTGGTTTCTCCTGCAGGATTGTGTCCCACAATTTTCGTCTTGAAAATCAGTTTGGTTGGCCGATTTCTCTCCTTCGAGTACCCCTCCCCCCATTCTCTGAAAATTTATTAGCTCAGATATGTCCTCCTCTCCTGTTTGTTTGATGATATTTTCAATCTTTTGTT
>NC_091311.1:22470310-22490310 GCF_038502225.1 Cherax quadricarinatus
CTGCAGAGGCCAGGACACACAGCCTGGAAGATAAACTGAAAATGCTGAAGTTGGATATAGAGCCAAAGAACAGAAGTGGGTATAGCATCAGAAGCAGGGCCGTGTTAAGTCATGGGCTTTAGGCTGCAGCCCAGGGTCCTCCACCAGCTGGAGGTCCTCCACCAGCTGGAGGTCCTCCACCAGCTGGAGGGCCTCCACCAGCTGGAGGGCCTCCAGAGATTAAGTGAAAAGTGTTCACAGTTTCTTCTGTAAGTTTATAATTATAATATATTATTACATCATGTATATCATGATTTTTTGACTATTATGATTTTTTTTTTACCTTTTTAAAACATCACTGTGAGTTTCACAGTTTCTGTGGCCTTGAGGCCTACAAAATCTTAATCCAGCTCTGATCAGGAACAAGTTTACCAGTATCCAATGAGAAGGGGGGATTCCAAAGGAAAGGAAGGAGTTAATTCTTACAAAGAGGCCCTATTACACCACCAGGAAATGTCGAGGAATGAAAATGGTATGCTGTTGGGCAGCAGTGAGGAGACTGTAGGTAGAGGTCATAGGCCCCTGCAGAGGTACTATCAGGCGACCACGAGATCCAGAAAATGATAAGGGAAGCAGAAATGGGGTGCTTAAATTAGATCCAGAGAAGTGGGGGAAAAAGCAATAGGAAGAGGAGAGAGGTCAATTTGTATTCATGGCGGACATACAAAGAAAGAAAACAGGGAGAGAAAAATAAGACTGATAATACCATCAAACAAGCAGGAGAGGAGGACATGACCAAGCTGATAAATTTTCAGAGAATAGGGAGGTCCTCGAGGGGAAGAAATCGGTCAGCCAAATTGATTTTCAGGGCAGAAATGGTGTGAAACAGGCTAAAGGAAATAACAAAAGTACTAGCAGGTGTACCTAGACCACGGCAGAACGAGAACAGAATGACAGAAACTGAGAGAGAGGATACAAAGACGAAAGGGGCAAGAAAGAGAGATAAGCCTAGAGTAAGGCAGGGTCATCCAGAGTTGGAAGGAGCAGCAAGTGCTACCACCCACAGAACCATCCACAGAATGCTGCAACCAAACAAATCAACCCAAAACAAACCACACTCCACATTCACAGCCCCCACCCCCCCAGGACAACCCCACCTACACAGCAGCCTCCCATAGTACCATGCCAAGTCTCCCACTCTCCCAGCCCCACAAACCCCACCAGAATACAGTTTTCGAACAACGAAGGTATGGTACAATAACGCTGAAGGAATAATGAATAAATGTGAAAAGTGGCATGAAAGAATTATGGAGGCATCTCCAGACATCATAATACTCATGGAAACCTAGCTCACAGGAATGATAATGGACACAGTCTTTCCAAATGGATATCAGATCCCAAGGAAAGATAGAGAGAACGATAGAGAGAACAAAGGAGGTGGAGGAGTTGCATGGCTCATCAAAAACCAGTGGAGTTTTGGGAAGCTGGAAGGAGTGAATAGAAGGGAAGCAAGGGACTACATAATAGGAAACTCCAGGCTGGGGGTCCAAAAGTGGTAATTCCAGCTGTGTACAACCCCCCACAGAACAGCAGGAGGCCAAAACAAGTATATGATGAGAACAACAGAGCAATAGTTGATACACTAACTGAGGTTGCCAGAAGGTCCCACATGGGCAGGGAAAAGTTAATAGTTCTGGGTGATTTCAATCACAAGGGGACTGACTGTGAAAACCTGGAGCCATGTGGAAGACCAGAAACGTGGAGAGCTAAGATGATAGAGGTAGTACTGGAAAAACCACCTACCAGAGAGAGAGAGAGAGGACAGGATGAATCAGCAAGCCTGGACCTCTTATTCACCCTGAGTAGTTCAGACATTGAGGACATCACATATTGAAAGGTCCCTTGGAGATAGTGAACACGTGGTTCTGAGCTTCGAATACTTAGTAGAGTTGCAATGAAGAGTGAAGCAGCATGAGTAGGATGGGAGAAGCTAAACTACAAAAGAGGGGACTACACAGGTTTGAGGAATTTCCTGCATACAGTACAGTAGGAATGAAAACTGTTGGGAAAATCAGCAAATGAAATGATGGAATATGTGACTACAAAATGCAAGGATACAGAGGAGAGGTTCGTATCAAATGGGCAACAGAAACATTGGGAAGAAGAGAACTAACCCTCGGTTCACCCAGTGGTGTAGAGAGGCCGAAACTAAGTGCACTAGAGAATGGAAAAAGTACAGAAAACAAAGGACGCAGGAAAATAGAGATTAGTTGAAAAACCAGAAATGAATTTGCATTGACAATGAGGGAGACCCAGCGGCAATATGAGAATGACATAGCACTGTAAGCCAAATCTGACCCAGAGCTGTTATATAGCCACATCAGGAATAAAACAACAGCTATGGACCAGATAATTAGGCTGAGGAAGGAAGGAGGAGAGATCACAAGAAATGACTAAGACGTATGGGAAAAGCTGAACACAAGGTTTATGAAAGTATTTTCAGTGGAGAAAGAAAGAACTCCAGAAAGCCGGAATGATAGTGTATACCAACGATTGCCTGACACAATACACACAGTCAAGAAGAAATTGAAGAGGCCGCCAAATGAAGTAGATACCTGGGTCCTTAGAGAGGGAGTAAAGGCACTGCAGATAGAGTACAGGCTAGGGGAGTCGAACACTACAAACCACACTCAAGGGAAAGGATCTTGGGGTGAATATCATACCGAGCACACCTCCTGAGGAGCACATCAACCAAATAACTCTTGCAGCATATAGGCGCCTGACAAGCCTCAGAATAGGTTTTCGATACCTAAGTAAGGAATCATTCAAGACTCTGTACACCTGATACGTGAAACCCCATATTGGAGTATGCAGCACCAGTATGGAACCCACACCTGGTCAAGCACATCAAGAAATTAGAAAAAGTGCAAAGGTTTGCAACAAGGTTAGTACCAGAGCTAAGAGGAGAGGTTAAGGAAACTCATCCTGACGTCACTGGAGGACAGGAGGGATGGGGGGGGGATATGATAACGACATATAAGAAACTGAGAGCAAATGACACGGTGGACAGGAACAATGTTTCGGAGATGGGACACAGCAGTTGAGTATTCAACTGGAAGTTGAATAATCAGATGAATGACAGAGATGTTAGGAAGTTCTTCAGTCACAGAGCTGTCAAGAAGTGGAACAATCTGGAGAGTGATGTATTGGAGGCAGGATCCATACATAGCTTTAAGAAGAGGTACAATAAATCTCGTGGAGGAGGGAGTGAGTGGATCCAGTAGCAATTAGGGAAGAGGCAGGGCCAGGAGCTGTGAATCAACCCCTTCAACTAAAAATAGGTAAGTACACAAACTACACGGGAATGAGGAACTTCCTGAACGGGGTTCAGTGGGACAGAGAACTGGCAGGGAAGCCAGTTAATGAGATGATGGAATATGTAACAACGATGTGCAAGGACGCTGAGGAGAGGTTTGTACCCAAGGGTAACAAGATTAATGAAAAAGCCAGGATGAGCCCATGGTTCACCCAAAGGTGCAGGGAGGCAAAAACCAAGTGTGCTAGGGAATGGAAGAGGTATAGAAGGCAAAAGACCCAGAAGAATAAGGAGAGCAGTCATAGAGCCAGAAACGAATATGCACAGATAAGAAGGGAGGCCCAACGACAATATGAAAACGACATAACAGCGAAAGCCAAATCTGACCCGAAGCTGTTATACAGCCACATCAGGAGGAAAACAACAGTCAAGGACCAGGTAATCAGGCTAAGGAAGGAAGGAGGAGAGACAACAAGAAATGACCGTGAAGTATGTGAGGAACTCAACAAGAGATTCAAAGAAGTGTTCACAGAGGAGACAGAAGGGGCTCCAGAAAGGTTGAGAGGTGGGGCACACCACCAAGTGCTGGACACAGTTCACACAACCGAGGAAGAAGTGAAGAGGCTTCTGAGTGAACTAGATACATCAAAAGCAATGGGGCCGGATAACATCTCTCCATGGGTCCTGAGAGAGGGAGCAGAGTCGCTATGTGTACCTCTAACAACAATATTCAATACATCTATCAAAACAGGGAGATTGCCTGAGGCATGGAAAAGAGCAAATGTAGTCCCAGTCTTTAAAAAAGGAGACAGACATGATGCACTAAACTACAGACCAGTGTCACTGACATGTATAGTATGCAAAGTCATGGAGAAGATTATCAGGAGAAGAGTGGTGGAACACCTAGAAAGGAATGATCTCATCAACAGCAGCCAACATGGTTTCAGGGACGAGAAATCCTGTGTCACAAACCTACTGGAGTTCTATGACATGGTGAGAGCAGTAAGACAAGAGAGAGAGGGGTGGGTGGATTGCATTTTATTGGACTGCAAGATGGCGTTTGACAAAGTACCACACAAGAGATTAGTTAAAAAACTGGAGGACCAAGCAGGGATAACGGGGAAGGCACTACAATGGATCAGGGAATACTTGTCAGGAAGACAGCAGCGAGTCATGGTACGTGGCCAGGTGTCAGAGTGGGCACCTGTGACCAGCGGGGTCCCACAGGGGTCAGTCCTAGGACCAGTGCTGTTTCTGGTATTTGTGAACGACATGACGGAAGGAATAGACTCCGAAGTCTCCCTGTTTGCAGATGACGTGAAGTTGATGAGAAGAATTCATTCGATCGAAGACCAGGCAGAACTACAAAGGGATCTGGACAGGCTGCAGACCTGGTCCAGCAATTGGCTCCTGGAGTTCAACCCCACCAAGTGCAAAGTCATGAAGATTGGGGAAGGGCAAAGAAGATCGCAGACGGAGTACAGTCTAGGGGGTCAGAGAATACAAACCTCACTCAAGGAAAAAGATCTTGGGGTGAGTATAACGCCAGACACATCCCCTGATGCGCACATCAACCAAATAACTGCTGCAGCATATGGGCGCCTAGCAAACCTCAGAACAGCATTCCGACATCTTAATAAGGAATCGTTCAGGACCCTGTACACCGTGTACGTTAGGCCCATATTGGAGTATGCGGCACCAGTTTGGAACCCACACCTAGCCAAGCACGTGAAGAAACTAGAGAAAGTGCAAAGGTTTGCAACAAGACTAGTTCCAGAGCTAAGAGGTATGTCCTACGAGGAGAGGTTAAGGGAAATCAACCTGACGACACTGGAGGACAGGAGAGATAGGGGGGACATGATAACGACATACAAAATACTGAGAGGAATTGACAAGGTGGACAAAGACAGGATGTTTCAGAGATGGGACACAGCGACAAGGGGATACGGTTGGAAGTTGAAGACAAAGATGAATCACAGAGATGTTAGGAAGTATTTCTTCAGCCATAGAGTAGTCAGGAAGTGGAATAGTTTGGGAAACGATGTAGTGGCGGCAGGATCCATACATAGCTTTAAGCAGAGGTATGATAAAGCTCACGGTTCAGGGAGAGTGACCTAGTAGCGACCAGTGAAGAGGCGGGGCCAGGAGCTTGGACTCGACCCCTGCAATCTCAGTTAGGTGAGTACAACTAGGTGAGTACAGTCATTGCAGTGATGTATAACCCACCACAGAACTGCAGGATGCCAAGACAAGAATATGAAGAGAGCAACAGAGCAATAGTGGACACACTAACTGAGGTGGCCAGAAGAGCTCACATGGGTAAAGCAAAGTTACTAGTTATGGGCAGTTTCAATCACAAGGAGATTGACTAGGAAAACCTGGAGCCACGTGGGGGTCCCGAAACATGGAGAGCAAAGATGATGGATGTGGAACTGGAAAACCTAATGCATCAACATGTTAGAAACACTAACAGAGATAGAGGGGAGGATGATCCAGCAAGACTGGCCCTCGGGTTCACCCTTAGTAGCTCGGGCGCTGAGAGCATTACATATGAAGGGCCCCTTTGAGCTAGTGATCACGTGGTTCCGAGCTTAGAATACACAGTAGAGTTACAAGTGGACAGGGTAACAGGAGTAGGATGGAAAAAGCCAAACTTCAAAAGGGTGGACTACACATGTATGTGGAACTTCCTGCAGGAGGTTCACTGGGAAAGAGAATTGGTAGGAAAGTCAGTAAACGAGATGGACTACGTAACAACAAAATGCAAGGAGGTAGAGGAAAGGTTTGTTCCCATAGGCAACAGAAATAATGGGAAGACCAGAACGGGACCCTGGTTTGCCCAAAGGAGTAGGGAGGCAAGAACTATGTGCACTAGATGATGGAAAAATTACAGAAGAAGAGGGACCCTGGAATATAAAGAGATCATTTGATGAGCCAGAAACGAGTATGCACAGATAAGGAGGACAGGAAGGACTCGGGGAAGTCAGAACAGATGGGTACACCAGCAAGGGATATACCAACAAGTGTTGAATGAAATACAACCGAGAAGGAGGAGAAGAAGCTGCTAAGTGACCTTGATACCTCAAAGGCGGTGGGATCAGACAACATCTCTCTGTGGGTCCTTAGAGAGGGAGCAGAGATGCTGTGTGTGCCACTAGCAACAATTTTCAACACATCCATTGCAATGGGGTAACTGCCTGAGGTATGAAAGAACTCCCTATTTTTAAGAAAGGAGACACACACGAAGCACTAAACTATAGACCAGAGTTTCTAACGTGTATAGTATAGAAAATCATGGAGAAAATTATCAGGAGGAGAATGGTAGAGTACCCAAAACAGAGCAAGCTTATAAACAACAACCAGCATGGATTCATATAAGGCAAATCCTGTGTCACAAACGTAATGGAATTTTAAGACAAAGTAATGGAAATAAGACGCGAGAGAGAGGAGTGGGTAGATTGCATTTTTTTTTTTGGACTGCAAGAAGGCTTTCGACACAGTTTCTCACAAGAGATTAATGCAAAAACTAAGAGTATCAGGCACATATAACAGGAAAAGCACTGCAATGGATCAGAGAATACCTGACAGGGAGACAACAACGAGTCATGGTATGTGATAAGGTATCAGAGTGGGTGCATGTGACGAACGGGATGCCACAAGGGTCAGTCCTAGAACCAGTGCTATTTCTGATATATGTTTATGACATGACGGATGGGATAAACTCAGAAGTGTCCTTGTTTGCAGATGATGTGAAGTTAATGAGAAGAATTAAATTGGATGAGGATCAGGCAGGACTACAAAGTGACCTGGATAGGCTGGAAGCTTGGTCCAGCAACTGGCTCCTTAAATATAACCCTGCCAAATGCAAAGTCCTGAAGATCGGGGAAGGGCAAAGAAGACTGCAGACAGAGTATAGGCTAGGTGGCCAAAGACTGCAAACTTCACTCAAGGAAAATGATCTTGGGGTGAGTATCATACCGAACACATCTCCTGAGGTGCACATCAACCAGATAACTGCTGCAACATATGGGTGCCTGGCAAATCTGAGAATAGCATTCCGATACCTCAGTAAGGAATCGTTCAAGAATGCACACCGTGTACGTCGGGCCCATACTGGAGTATGCAGCACCAATTTGGAACCCACACCTGGTCAAGCACGTCAAGAAATTAGAGAAAGTGCAAAGATTTGCAACAAGGCTAGTTCCAGAGCTACGGGGAATGTCTTATGAAGAAAGGTTCAGGGAAATTGGTTTGATGACACTGGAGGACAGGAGGGTTAGGGGAGACATGAGAATGACATACAAAATACTGCAAGGAATTGACAAGGTGGACAGAGA
Organism: Cherax quadricarinatus; assembly: GCF_038502225.1. Lineage (NCBI taxonomy): Eukaryota > Metazoa > Arthropoda > Malacostraca > Decapoda > Parastacidae > Cherax > Cherax quadricarinatus. The sequence goes on from NC_091311.1 coordinate 22,477,943, forward strand.
CAGGATGTTCCGGAGAGGGGACACAGAAACAAGGGGCCACAATTGGAAGGTGAAGACTCAGATGAATCAAAGAAATGTTTGGAAGTATTTCTTTAGTCATAGAGTTGTCAGAAAGTGGAATAGTCTGGCAAGTGATGTAGTGGAGGCAGGAACCATACATAGTTTTAACACGAGGTATGATAAAGCTCCTGGACCAGGGAGATAGAAGACCTAGTAGCGATTAGTGAGGAGGCGGGGCCAGGAGCTGTGTCTCGACCCCTGCTACCACAAATAGGTGGGTACAAATAGATGAGTATACACACACACCTTGACACCTCAAAGGCGATGGGACCGGACAACATCTCCGCATGGGTCCTTAGAGAAGGAGCAGAGATGCTGTGCGTGCCTCTAACCACAATCTTCAACACATCCCTTGAAACTGGGCACCTACCTGAGAAATGGAAGACGGCTAATGTAGTCCCCATATTTAAGAAAGGAAACAGAAACGAGGCACTAAACTACAGACCTGTGTCTCTGACATGTATTGTGTGCAAAGTCATGGAGAAGATTATCAGGAGGAGAGTGGTCGAACACCTGGAAAGGAACAATATTATAAATGAAAACCAGCATGGGTTCATGGAAGGCAAATCTTGTATCACAAACCTCCTGGAGTTTTATGACAAGGTAACAGAAGTAAGACACGAGAGAGAGGGGTGGGTAGATTGCGTTTTCCTAGACTGCAGGAAGGCCTTTGACACAGTTCCCCACAAGAGATTAGTGCAGAAGCTGGAGGATCAGGCGCACGTAAAAGGGAGGGCACTGCAATGGATAAGAGAATACCTGACAGGGAGGCAGCAACGAGTCATGGTACGTGAAGAGGTATCACAGTGGGCGCCTGTTACGAGCGGGGTCCCACAGGGGTCAGTTCTAGGACCAGTGCTATTTTTGATATATGTGAACGACATGATGGAATGAATAGACTCTGAAGTGTCCCTGTTCGCAGATGACGTGAAGTTGATGAGAAGAATTAAATCGGACGAGGATGAGGCAGGACTGCAAAGAGACCTGGACAGGCTGGACATGTGGTCCAGCAACTGGCTTCTCGAATTCAATCCAGCCAAATGCAAAGTCATGAAGATTGGGGAGGGGCAAAGAAGACCGCAGACAGAGTATAGGCTAGGTGGACAAAGACTACAGACCTCACTCAGGGAGAAAGACCTTAGGGTGACCATAACACCGGGTGTATCCGGGTGGATACATTCGACATGTTTCCTTACACCTATTGTCCTGTTCACCTAGCAGCAAATAGGTACCTGGGTGTTAGTCGACTGGTGTGGGTCGCATCCTGGGGGACAAGATTAAGGACCCCAATGGAAATAAGTTAGACAGTCCTCGATGACGCACTGACTTTCTTGGGTTATCCTGGGTGGCTAACCCTCCGGGGTTAAAAATCCGAACGAAATCTTATCTTATCTTATCTCACATCAACCAAATAACCGCTGCAGCATACGGGCGCCTGGCAAACCTGAGAATAGCGTTCCGATACCTTAATAAGGAATCGTTCAAGACACTGTACACTGTGTATGTTAGGCCCATACTGGAGTATGCAGCACCAGTCTGGAACCCACACCTGGTCAAGCACGTCAAGAAGTTAGAGAAAGTACAAAGGTTTGCAACAAGGCTAGTCCCAGAGCTCAAGGGAATGTCGTACGAGGAAAGGTTAAGGGAAATCGGACTGACGACACTGGAGGACAGAAGGGTCAGGGGAGACATGATAACGACATACAAGATACTGCAGGGAATAGACAAGGTGGACAGAGATAGGATGTTCCAGAGAGGGGACACAGGGACAAGGGGTCACAACTGGAAGCTGAAGACTCAGACGAGTCACAGGGACGTTAGGAAGTATTTCTTCAGTCATAGAGTGGTCAGCAAGTGGAATAGCCTAGCAAGTGAAGTAGTGGAGGCAGGAACCATACATAGTTTTAAGAAGAGGTATGACAAAGCTCAGGAAGCAGAGAGAGAGAGGATCCAGTAGCGATCAGTGAAGAGGCGGGGCCAGGAGCTGAGTCTCGACCCCTGCAACCACAATTAGGTGAGTACAATTAGGTGAGTACACACACATACATACATACACACACACACACACACACACACACACACACACACACACACACACACACACACACACACACACACACACACACACACACACACATACACACCTACAGGATGTTCCAGAGATGGGACACAGTAACAAGGGGACACAGTTGGAAGTTGAAGACACAGATGAATCACAGGGATGTTAGGAAGTATTTCTTCAGCCACAGAGTAGTCAGTAAGTGGAATAGTTTGGGAAGCGATGTAGTGGAGGCAGGATCCATACATAGCTTTAAGCAGAGATATGATAAAGCTCACGGCTCAGGGAGAGTGACCTAGTAGCGATCAGTGAAGAGGCGGGGCCAGGAGCTCGGACTCGACCCCCGCAACCTCAACTAGGTGAGTACAACTAGGTGAGTACTAGGTTAAAACCACCGGGTTCAATCCAACCAATCACAGGGATGTCTGCCAAAGTTATGAAATGATGTCTGGGACTCGTGACTCAACAGTGTCAGACTTACCTCAAGTCTGGTCACTCACAGTTCTCACTGTGTCTCCTGCTGGCAACCTTCTTATTCTGTTCATGGTGTATATAAAGTATACATTATACCTGCACATCATTTTTGCCTTTTTGCCTATTTGTATTTGTGTTATCGTGCTGACTAAGCTACGAGCAGGTGTACAAGCCCCAGAACTACATCCGTGTTCATAATATACTACAACTACTGGAACTATTCGAGTGGAGGTAGCATGTGCTACGACTACTGGCAATATCAACTTGGTAGTAGCATGTGCTACAACTACTGTTACTACCAACTTGGTGGTAGCATGTGCTACAACTACTGTTACTACCGTTACTACCCACTTGGTAGTAGCATGTGCTACAACTACTGTTACTACCAACTTGGTGGTAGCATGTGCTACAACTACTGTTACTACCAACTTGGTGGTAGCATGTGCTACAACTACTGTTACTACCAACTTGGTGGTAGCATGTGCTACAGCTACTGTTACTACCAACTTGGTGGTAGCATGCGCTACAACTACTGGTACTATCACGGTAGTGATAGTATGTGCTACGACTACTGGCAGTATTAACTTGGTGGTACGATCAAGGTACAGGTAGGATAGCTGCAACTACTGGTACTATCAAGGTAGTGGTAACATGTGCAACAACTACTGATACTATCAAGGTAGTGGTAACATGTGCAACAACTACCAGTACTATCAAGGTAGTGGTAACATGTGCAGAACTACTGGTACTATCAAGGTAGTGGTAACATGTGCAGAACTACTGGTACTATCAAGGTAGTGGTAACATGTGCAACAACTACCAGTACTATCAAGGTAGTGGTAACATGTGCAGAACTACTGGTACTATCAAGGTAGTGGTAACATGTGCAACAACTACCAGTACTATCAAGGTAGTGGTAACATGTGCAACAACTACTGATACTATCAAGGTAGTGGTAACATGTGCAACAACTACTGATACTATCAAGGTAGTGGTAACATGTGCAACAACTACTGATACTATCAAGGTAGTGGTAACATGTGCAACAACTACCAGTACTATCAAGGTAGTGGTAACATGTGCAGAACTACTGGTACTATCAAGGTAGTGGTAACATGTGCAGAACTACTGGTACTATCAAGGTAGTGGTAACATGTGCAACAACTACCAGTACTATCAAGGTAGTGGTAACATGTGCAGAACTACTGGTACTATCAAGGTAGTGGTAACATGTGCAACAACTACCAGTACTATTAAGGTAGTGGTAACATGTGCAGAACTACTGGTACTATCAAGGTAGTGGTAACATGTGCAACAACTACCGGTACTATCAAGGTAGTGGTAACATGTGCAACAACTACTGATACTATCAAGGTAGTGGTAACATGTGCAACAACTACTGATACTATCAAGGTAGTGGTAACATGTGCAACAACTACCAGTACTATCAAGGTAGTGGTAACATGTGCAGAACTACTGGTACTATCAAGGTAGTGGTAACATGTGCAGAACTACTGGTACTATCAAGGTAGTGGTAACATGTGCAACAACTACCAGTACTATCAAGGTAGTGGTAACATGTGCAGAACTACTGGTACTATCAAGGTAGTGGTAACATGTGCAACAACTACCAGTACTATCAAGGTAGTGGTAACATGTGCAGAACTACTGGTACTATCAAGGTAGTGGTAACATGTGCAACAACTACCGGTACTATCAAGGTAGTGGTAACATGTGCAACAACTACCGGTACTATCAAGGTAGTGCTAACATGTGCAACAACTACCAGTACTATCAAGGTAGTGGTAACATGTGCAGAACTACTGGTACTATCAAGGTAGTGGTAACATGTGCAGAACTACTGGTACTATCAAGGTAGTGGTAATATGTGCAACAACTACCGGTACTATCAAGGTAGTGGTAACATGTGCAACAACTACCGGTACTATCAAGGTAGTGGTAACATGTGCAACAACTACCGGTACTATCAAGGTAGTGGTAACATGTGCAACAACTACCGGTACTATCAAGGTAGTGGTAACATGTGCAACAACTACCGGTACTATCAAGGTAGTGGTAACATGTGCTACAACTACCGGTACTATCAAGGTAGTGGTAACATGTGCAACAACTACCAGTACTATCAAGGTAGTGGTAACATGTGCAGAACTACTGGTACTATCAAGGTAGTGGTAACATGTGCAACAACTACCAGTACTATCAAGGTAGTGGTAACATGTGCAGAACTACTGGTACTATCAAGGTAGTGGTAACATGTGCAGAACTACTGGTACTATCAAGGTAGTGGTAACATGTGCAACAACTACCGGTACTATCAAGGTAGTGGTAACATGTGCAACAACTACCGGTACTATCAAGGTAGTGGTAACATGTGCAGAACTACTGGTACTATCAAGGTAGTGGTAACATGTGCAACAACTACCGGTACTATCAAGGTAGTGGTAACATGTGCAACAACTACCGGTACTATCAAGGTAGTGGTAACATGTGCAACAACTACCGGTACTATCAAGGTAGTGGTAACATGTGCAACAACTACCGGTACTATCAAGGTAGTGGTAACATGTGCAACAACTACTGATACTATCAAGGTAGTGGTAACATGTGCAACAACTACTGATACTATCAAGGTAGTGGTAACATGTGCAACAACTACTGATACTATCAAGGTAGTGGTAACATGTGCAACAACTACCAGTACTATCAAGGTAGTGGTAACATGTGCAGAACTACTGGTACTATCAAGGTAGTGGTAACATGTGCAACAACTACTTGTACTATCAAGGTAGTGGTAACATGTGCAGAACTACTGGTACTATCAAGGTAGTGGTAACATGTGCAACAACTACCAGTACTATCAAGGTAGTGGTAACATGTGCAGAACTACTGGTACTATCAAGGTAGTGGTAACATGTGCAACAACTACCGGTACTATCAAGGTAGTGGTAACATGTGCAACAACTACCGGTACTATCAAGGTAGTGGTAACATGTGCAACAACTACTGATACTATCAAGGTAGTGGTAACATGTGCAACAACTACCAGTACTATCAAGGTAGTGGTAACATGTGCAACAACTACCGGTACTATCAAGGTAGTGGTAACATGTGCAACAACTACTGATACTATCAAGGTAGTGGTAACATGTGCAACAACTACTGATACTATCAAGGTAGTGGTAACATGTGCAACAACTACCAGTACTATCAAGGTAGTGGTAACATGTGCAACAACTACCAGTACTATCAAGGTAGTGGTAACATGTGCAACAACTACCGGTACTATCAAGGTAGTGGTAACATGTGCAACAACTACTGATACTATCAAGGTAGTGGTAACATGTGCAACAACTACTGATACTATCAAGGTAGTGGTAACATGTGCAACAACTACCGGTACTATCAAGGTAGTGGTAACATGTGCAACAACTACCGGTACTATCAAGGTAGTGGTAACATGTGCAACAACTACCGGTACTATCAAGGTAGTGGTAACATGTGCAACAACTACTGATACTATCAAGGTAGTGGTAACATGTGCAACAACTACTGATACTATCAAGGTAGTGGTAACATGTGCAACAACTACCAGTACTATCAAGGTAGTGGTAACATGTGCAGAACTACTGGTACTATCAAGGTAGTGGTAACATGTGCAACAACTACCAGTACTATTAAGGTAGTGGTAACATGTGCAGAACTACTGGTACTATCAAGGTAGTGGTAACATGTGCAACAACTACCGGTACTATCAAGGTAGTGGTAACATGTGCAACAACTACCGGTACTATCAAGGTAGTGGTAACATGTGCAACAAATACTGATACTATCAAGGTAGTGGTAACATGTGCAACAAATACTGATACTATAAGGTAGTGGTAACATGTGCAACAAATACTGATACTATCAAGGTAGTGGTAACATGTGCAACAAATACTGATACTATCAAGGTAGTGGTAACATGTGCAACAACTACCGGTACTATCAAGGTAGTGGTAACATGTGCAACAAATACTGATACTATAAGGTAGTGGTAACATGTGCAACAAATACTGATACTATCAAGGTAGTGGTAACATGTGCAACAACTACCGGTACTTTCAAGGTAGTGGTAACATGTGCAACAACTACCAGTACTATCAAGGTAGTGGTAACATGTGCAACAACTACCAGTACTATCAAGGTAGTGGTAACATGTGCAACAACTACTGATACTATCAAGGTAGTGGTAACATGTGCAACAACTACCAGTACTATCAAGGTAGTGGTAACATGTGCAACAACTACTGATACTATCAAGGTAGTGGTAACATGTGCAACAACTACCGGTACTATCAAGGTAGTGGTAACATGTGCTACAACTACCGGTACTTTCAAGGTAGTGGTAACATGTGCAACAACTACCGGTACTATCAAGGTAGTGGTAACATGTGCTACAACTACCGGTACTTTCAAGGTAGTGGTAACATGTGCTACAACTACCGGTACTATCAAGGTAGTGGTAACATGTGCTACAACTACCGGTACTATCAAGGTAGTGGTAACATGTGCAACAACTACTGATTCTATCAAGGTAGTGGTAACATGTGCAACAACTACCGGTACTATCAAGGTAGTGGTAACATGTGCAACAACTACCGGTATTACCAAGGTAGTGGTAACGTGCAACAACTGCCGGTACTATCAAGGTAGTGGTAACATGTGCAAGAACTACCGGTACTATCAAGATAGTGGTAACATGTGCAAGAACTACCGGTACTATCAAGGTAGTGGTAACATGTGCAAGAACTACTGATACTATCAAGGTAGTGGTAACATGTGCAACAACTACCGGTACTTTCAAGGTAGTGGTAACATGTGCAACAACTACCGGTACTATCAAGGTAGTGGTAACATGTGCAACAACTACTGATACTATCAAGGTAGTGGTAACATGTGCAAGAACTACTGGTACTATCAAGGTAGCGGTAACATGTGCAAGAACTACTGGTACTATCAAGGTAGTGGTAACATGTGCAAGAACTACCGGTACTATCAAGGTAGTGGTAACATGTGCAAGAACTACTGATACTATCAAGGTAGTGGTAACAAGTGCAAGAACTACTGGTACTATCAAGGTAGTGGTAACATGTGCAAGAACTACTGGTACTATCAAGGTAGTGGTAACATGTGCAAGAACTACTGGTACTATCAAGGTAGTGGTAACATGTGCAAGAACTACTGGTACTATCAAAGTAGTGGTAACATGTGCAGCAACTACCGGTACTATCAAGGTAGTGATAAGATGTGCAAGAACTACTGATACTATCAAGGTAGTGGTAACATGTGCAAGAACTACTGGTACTATCAAGGTAGTGGTAACATGTGCGAGAACTACTGGTACTATCAAGGTAGTGGTAACATGTGCAAGAACTACTGGTACTATCAAAGTAGTGGTAACATGTGCAAGAACTATTGGTACTATCAAGGTAGTGGTAACATGTGCAACAATTACCGGTACTATCAAGGTAGTGGTAACATGTGCAATAACTACTGATACTATCAAGGTAGTGGTAACATGTGCAAGAACTACTGGTACTATCAATGTAGTGGTAACATGTGCAAGAACTACTGGTACTATCAAGGTAGTGGTAACATGTGCAAGAACTACTGATACTATCAAGGTAGTGGTAACATGTGCAAGAACTACTGGTACTATCAATGTAGTGGTAACATGTGCAACAACTACCGGTACTATCAAGGTAGTGGTAACATGTGCAAGAACTACTGGTACTATCAAGGTAGTGGTAACATGTGCAACAACTACCAGTACTATCAAGGTAGTGGTAACATGTGCAGAACTACTGGTACTATCAAGGTAGTGGTAACATGTGCAACAACTACTGATACTATCAAGGTAGTGGTAACATGTGCAACAACTACTGGTACTATCAAGGTAGTGGTAACATGTGCAGAACTACTGGTACTATCAAGGTAGTGGTAACATGTGCAACAACTACCAGTACTATCAAGGTAGTGGTAACATGTGCAAGAACTACTGGTACTATCAAGGTAGTGGTAACATGTGCAACAACTACTGATACTATCAAGGTAGTGGTAACATGTGCAAGAACTACTGGTACTATCAAGGTAGTGGTAACATGTGCAAGAACTACTGGTACTATCAAGGTAGTGGTAACATGTGCAACAACTACCAGTACTATCAAGGTAGTGGTAACATGTGCAGAACTACTGGTACTATCAAGGTAGTGGTAACATGTGCAACAACTACCGGTACTATCAAGGTAGTGGTAACATGTGCAAGAACTACTGGTACTATCAAGGTAGTGGTAACATGTGCAACAACTACCGGTACTATCAAGGTAGTGGTAACACGTGCAAGAACTACTGGTACTATCAAGGTAGTGGTAACATGTGCAAGAACTACTGGTACTATCAAAGTAGTGGTAACATGTGCAACAACTACCGGTACTATCAAGGTAGTGGTAACATGTGCAACAACTACCGGTACTATCAAGGTAGTGGTAACATGTGCAAGAACTACTGATACTATCAAGGTAGTGGTAACATGTGCAACAACTACCAGTACTATCAAGGTAGTGGTAACATGTGCAGAACTACTGGTACTATCAAGGTAGTGGTAACATGTGCAACAACTACCAGTACTATCAAGGTAGTGGTAACATGTGCAGAACTACTGGTACTATCAAGGTAGTGGTAACATGTGCAACAACTACCGGTACTATCAAGGTAGTGGTAACATGTGCAAGAACTACTGGTACTATCAAGGTAGTGGTAACATGTGCAACAACTACCGGTATTATGAAGGTAGTGGTAACATGTGCAAGAACTACTGGTACTATCAAGGTAGTGGTAACATGTGCAACAACTACCGGTACTATCAAGGTAGTGGTAACATGTGCAAGAACTACTGGTACTATCAAGGTAGTGGTAACATGTGCAACAACTACCGGTACTATCAAGGTAGTGGTAACATGTGCAAGAACTACTGGTACTATCAAGGTAGTGGTAACATGTGCAAGAACTACTGGTACTATCAAAGTAGTGGTAACATGTGCAACAACTACCGGTACTATCAAGGTAGTGGTAACATGTGCAACAACTACCGGTACTATCAAGGTAGTGGTAACATGTGCAAGAACTACTGGTACTATCAAGGTAGTGGTAACATGTGCAACAACTACCGGTACTATCAAGGTAGTGGTAACATGTGCAAGAACTACTGGTACTATCAAGGTAGTGGTAACATGTGCAAGAACTACCGGTACTATCAATATAGTGGTAACATGTGCAAGAACTACCGGTACTATCAAGGTAGTGGTAACATGTGCAAGAACTACTGGTACTATCAAGGTAGTGGTAACATGTGCAAGAACTACCGGTACTATCAATATAGTGGTAACATGTGCAACAACTACCGGTACTATCAAGGTAGTGGTAACATGTGCAAGAACTACTGGTACTTTCAAGGTAGTGGTAACATGTGCAACAACTACCAGTACTATCAAGGTAGTGGTAACATGTGCAACAACTACCAGTACTATCAAGGTAGTGGTAACATGTGCAACAACTACCAGTACTATCAAGGTAGTGGTAACATGTGCAACAACTACCAGTACTATCAAGGTAGTGGTAACATGTGCAACAACTACTTTAAACTTTAAAGATGTTGACGACATTCTTCACACTGAAGACTGACCACTTGGAGCTCAGCTCTGCTACTGGTGCTACACACAGGTAATAAGAAAATGCGTTTTCACACAGAGGGAATCAATTAGGAGAAGCTCTTCCCTCGTGACGGGTTAAATACTTCAGACTGCTGCTGCAGGAGGCAAGATAAAGCGATTTTCTGAACCAATTTGTGAAGGAATCCACAGAAAAGAGAGAGAGAGAGAGAGAGAGAGAGAGAGAGAGAGAGAGAGAGAGAGAGAGACAGACAGACAGACAGACAGACAGACAGACAGATAGACAGACAGACACAGACAGACAGACACAGACAGACAGACAAACAGACAGATAAACAGACAGAAAGACAGACAGAGATAGAGACAGACAGACGACAGACAGACAGACAAACAGACGGAGAGTAAAACTAAGAATGCTTACTATCTTTCGCCCGAGAATGTCGTTCCACATTTTCATAGTTGAGAAAGGGTGCAAGTGACACCATTCATCCAGGTCCAGCAGCAGCAGTAGCAGCAGCAGCAACAGCAGCAGCAGCAGCAGCAGCAGCAGCAGCAGCAGCAGCAGCAGCAGCAGCAGCAGCAGCAGCAGCAGCAGCAGCAGCAGCAGCAACGGCAGTAGCAGCAGCAACAGGAATACCAGCAGTGAAAACAGCAGCAACAACTGTAGTAGATGTAAACAGCAAAGAGTAGCAGATCTGCTGTTCCCTCAAGTGTACTCAGCGTCAGGTGAAGGGGAAGGCCAGGAATGGTGTAGCGAGGCCACTGCTCACACTGTCAGTATTTGTAGTACTGGGCCTCTCGTGATGTTTCAAGCCTCATGGTACCGAACACCTCGTTGTACCGGACACCTCGTGGCACTGGACACCTCTTGGCACTGAACCTCTTGTTGCGCTGGGGTTTTAACGTGTTAATTAACAAGGAACATTAATGTACTTCCATGTGAACATCATCCTGGCAGCTGTGTTGTTCAACGAAGGTGTGTTTGCTTGGGTTGACTCTCACCTCCTGACTCAGTCTCTTAATTTATAATCAACCAACTTTTGTTGGTTCCTGGCCTCTTGGTCCCTACCACACATGTAACTGAAGCTGTGTGGAGTTCGCTTCCAACACTTGCTCATATAGCTCATTCAGCTTCCCTAACAAATTGAGACTAAGGAAGCTTTTAAGAATCTTCGTTGTGGATCCGTCAATCTGCCTTTATTAGCCGTCTTATTTTCTGAGTATCTTCTATGTCGCTTTCACGTCTTAAGACCCTCATTGTTCTGTACCAGTTTCTGTGATCCTTTTCTCGTAATTCATTTTCCACAGCTCTAGGATTAGTCAACATGCAAACTTTTGTATATGCTTAAGCTTCTGAAGGTAGCCAAGCGTGTGGTTCAAGCTGGCGCAGCATACCCAGTAAATGAAGGAAAGATATACATCGCTCTGCGCCTCTCACACAATGTATATGTTATTGTAGGGAGAGTGTTTCCGTGTCTACACGATCACCCGTAATGTTACTAACCAAACTCAATGGTGATTGTCGTCACTGATCGAGCCACAGCGCCGTAACAATATTAAATGTATGTGTGGGTGAAGACAAGTGTGTATGTGCGTGTGCGTGTACTTCCACAAACATACAAGCTTCCTGTGTGCGTAATTCATTGATACCATCAAATACCTTGTTCAGTTACAGAGGAAGGCGGAGAGTGTGAGTGTGAGTGAGAGTGTTAGAGTGTGAAGGTAGAAGGGGAGGTGGTGGAGAAGGGGTGACAGGAATGGCTAAGGGTAACTGGGGAAGAGGAGGAGATTACTTTTCCTAACAAACAGAACGTCTCCCACCGAGGCAGTGGCCCGAAAAAAAAAGAAAAAAACTTATGTTCTTCTTTTTAAAATTAAGATACATTAGACAAGTTAAAATCTTGAAGCTTGGGTAGAATATAAGCTGTGTATGACTGGTCCTTGACTACCTACATCACCATAAAAAGGTCAGGTGTTGTAAGTTGACACCGAAGAGTAATCTCGTCAACGACTTTCTGCTGATCTTTTATTTTTACAGTTACTTGATA
>NC_091311.1:22492810-22522810 GCF_038502225.1 Cherax quadricarinatus
GCGCTGCTATTTGTGCCAAAAATATATATATATAAAGATCACAGTAAACAGGTGATATCAGAATATGGAAAACAACCACTGTGAAAGAACAGTGAAATTCCAAGCACTTTCCTGACTTTTCACATTATCAAGGATCTATAAAAACAAAACATCAAAGGAAGGCATATAAAGGGTCAAAACCTTTTATATGCCTTCCTTTGTTGTTTTGCTTTTACAGTTCATGGATTTTTATATATATATATATATATATATATATATATATATATATATATATATATATATATATATATATATATATATATATATATATATATATATATATATATATATATATATATATATATATATATATATATATATATATATATATATATATATATATATATATATATATATATATATATATATATATGTATATATGCAGAACAATCGCAAACAGGCAATTTTAACAATTTCCACCTCCCGTGGTTTGTCTCACATTGTTAAGATTGCCTGTTTACGAATTTGCATTGTGAACGCCAATCGCCAACTCTTCTCCCAATTCTCTCGTCTGTTTCCTTTGCTGTCACCTCCTACAAACGCTCACTCTTCAAAGCTCATAAAGCTGCACTCAAGTTAGTGCCCAATTAACTGGGTCTACCGAAATCACTACTGTAGAACACGTTGGTCAGATTGGCTACTACACTGTTTGATCAACTGCACAGGTTAGTGCTTACGAAAAACCAAAACGGCATTCTTTAACAAGATTCCCCTAGGCTGGCAAGACTACTTGCTTGATTATATTTATAATGAGCTTAGATGAGTTAGAGAGAACACCTAACGTATGTGTAAGAGGAAGTTAAATAATCTCATAGCACAGAGTGGCTGGACCACACATGCAAATCCCGAGTTTGTAATGATCTTGTCTAACAAAGAATTAAGTAGTGACCAGCAGGCAGCATTAGGGTTTGGATTAAGCTTCGCGCCAACAACTAAAGATGTCAGTTACGTAAACATAGCAAAATCTTTGTGCATGCTAGAAAACGTGGTGACTTGACGCCCGATACATTTAATATATGTAAAAGGATGGTATATGGGACTTTACTCCTGCCGGTGGTCTCCAACTGTCATGCCCACTAAGATTCACTAAAGCTCAGTAACGATCAGACGTTGCGTCTCTCTAGAGGTGATAAATCCAATATTGCTGTTATTTTAGATAAAGTTGAATACTTTGGTAAAATGAACCATTTATTGAGTGATAATGAAACTTACGAACTACGCGTTAGGAACCCCCATTGACCAGGTCAATAGTCATTGCAGTAAACGTCTTAAAATGTTATTGATGGTAAATGATGAACTAATTAAAGACCTCTCAGCAAGGTCCGCAACTCTACTGTATCTTCATAGGTTGATCAACTTATAAACCAGGAAACCCAGTTCGTCCTATTATAAATTCAGTAGTTTCAGCAACATATAACCAATCTAAATGGTTAGTTAAACCTATAACTTCCATGGTTGGTAGGATCTCGGGGGCGCTTGTTAAAAATAATGTTGACTTTACTGAAAGGCTCCAGAAATTAAATGTTTCACACGACTTTACCTTTGTGAGTTTTTAAGTCACAGTCCTGTTTACCAGAGTCCCTGTCCCTGACTTGCTTACCTACCTTGAAGAGGAACTAGAAAGTTTTTCTCTGCTCTACTTTGCGAATATAATTATTGAATTGAAGAAATTTTGTGTTATGCATTGCAAGTTTGTGTTTGAAGGCAAGTACTATGATCAAAAACAAGGCATGGCTATGGGAAATCCCCTCAGCCCCTTACTCAGTAACCTATATATGGAATTCTATGAGACCAGACTACTTAAAGATATTCTCCCAAATAATATAAGGTGGTTCAGATACGTACTTGATGCACTTTGCCTACGATCTAGAGATCAAAACATTGATGAATTCCTACCTAGACTCAGTGGTCTGGTACCTTCTATTAAGTTCGAAATAGAGCATGAAATAGATAACACACACACACACACACACACACACACACACACACACACACACACACACATATATATATATATATATATATATATATATATATATATATATGTGTGTGTGTGTATATATATATATATGTGTGTGTATATATATATATGTATGTGTGTGTGTGTGTGTGTGTGTGTGTGTGTGTGTGTGTGTGTGTTATCTATTTCATGTTTGTGTGTATTCACCTACCTGTAGGTAATGCATCAGCTTTGACTATTACCGCTGTCCAACACTGACAAGTTAGAGATTCTAGCTATACTTCTAAATAGTCTCCCTTGTGCACCAATATCACTACCTCCTTAAGCTCCTCAAAGTGAAGAGCCTTAATGGAGAAGTACTTCTAGACAACTCATTTCACGATAACCTTTTACTGTTAATGTCTCTGGAAAAGATGCGGAGAGTAGGAAGCTCTCGAGGCCTCTTCCCGGACATGAATACTTCTCAATTAATCGAATCTTAGGTAGCTTAATGGTGAGGTGCCTTTCATTGAAGCCGTGTATGCAACCGACCATTTTCTGCAGGCGGCTCAAGAAAATAATTTGAGAGAAGGCTCTCTTAATCTGTCCCGAGACATGAATACTTTACGGTTTACGGCTCACTGAGGCGATCCCTTGTACCTCCATGACAGTCCTCCTGCAGCACCACTATCAAATCCCGCTGAGTCCCCGAAGACAGAGGCTGCTTCATCTCTTGATTACGATGATTACCACTTTCATATTACCTTCTACTCCACTGATCCAGATTGCACACAGATGCAAGTAGTAGTTTAACAACCGCAAAAGACCCAGGGGCTAGAGCTCAATCAAGTCAAACGCAGTAAAAATATGAAAGGAATCACTTACCGAAACCTTGTGGGCGATTGCCGTAGAGTTTTCATTGGCAAAAATGTGTATTTTGGAGAGGGAAGGGGGAGGCTGGGTGGAAGGTTGGTTTTCTGGTTATATCACGATAACTAATTGACTGAATGTTTATGAAACTCTCAGTAGTTATTGTGCTACCTCCAGAGATAGCAGGGCACACCAGCACTCGGAGTTTGAAGCCGATATGAAGAGGCATTCACAATTTTTTTTTTTTCCTGGAAACTGAAAGCCCAATTTATTTAATAAATTTTGCAAAGTTATGTTGATGGACGAAGACCTTGGATGACTGTCACTTGACATTATTCTTGTGATTCTTATGATCCAAGAAAAAGGTGCAGATGAACGAATATTGAAGTTGCTCACAGGTACGACACGGTACTGCGTGAAGCAACTATCATTTTTGTAAGCGCACTAAAACATGTTTCGATGTATTTGACTGAACATATGACAGCGACCTACCGGCACCTCGTTACCTCCTGGTACCCTAGAGACCTCCTAGCACCTTTGTGACCTCTTGGTACTCCTGTGACCTCCTGGCACCCCTGTGACCTGGCGACCTTGCACTCTGGCCTCTTTCTCTGGTGACCCAGTACTGTGCCTTGTGTTCTCTCGTGTCTTTCCCAAGGGATTTTTGGCTGAGTTGTACCTCCTGACGAGAATTGTCAATGTAGTTTTGCTCTTCGAACTGTGGCGCTTTCCCGACGTTTTTTTTTACTAAGATCATTGCTTCACTGTGAGACCAGAATTTTTCTGGTAGACCAGTGTTTTATTTGAAACCGTTGTTTATTGTGAAATCATTGTTTTACTAGTAGAGTAATGTGTTATTTGAAACCATTGTTTTATTGTGAAACCTTTGTTTTATTATCATGATTCCGTTTTTGTTCTAGGTCTTAATATACATTCAATAAAAGTAACAAATTGTTTCAGCACTTCTTATTCTTGTTTTATATCTTAATAAAACACTAAATGAAAGCCATCGAATTCTTCCTACATTCTACAAGCAAGTGCAATAGGTTCGTTGATGTAGAATGTCTATTTCAAAGGTATTTTAAATATCATTCCTGAAGGCCATATCGATGAAGATAATTCAGTCTCACTCTTGTTACTGGGCAGGACATAGCGTATACCTTGAGGTACACCACAGAAGGATACATTGTGATGAGTCACAAAACATGGCACTAAGTCACAAAAGGTCGCACTGAGAGTCATGAACGACCTCGCTGAGAGCCACAAAAGGTCGCACTGAGTTACAAAGAAGTCGCACTGAGAGTCCTGTCCTGAATGACTTCAGTGAGTGCCACAAATAGCAGTATCTCTCTTAAGTCATATTGCCATGCAAGATCCTTCATTGTTCTCAAGAATGAATTGACCAAAATGTTCGCACAACATATCAAGTCAGCTTGTGTAAACAACACACCACACGTCACCCTCTTTACAAAGGTTGTTTCGTTTACGATGACGCGAAATATTTGCAAATCAGATGAGCACTGCATGAAAGACAGCTCATAGCTGACTACGACTTTACATTCTACCAACTATTCCATGGGGTTGGAAGTGTACATACAAACACATTGCACAACAGTTTCTGAAAAAATCCAAACAGATCCGTCATTGTGGCAAACACACACAGACAACATATCTGCCCGGCTATTACTGAACGGAAGCTCGAACCTCCCACCACTTCTTGCTTTAAATGATCTGATTACTTCCACTGTTACCCCAGATTCCATTAAACAAAACTCTCAATATCATCTTGAGAATCGGGAAATAACTGTTCATTTGATCAAGTATTCCTTTCAGTACAAACTGTAATGCTGTGAATTTTTAGTTACTTTACCACTGGTGAAGCGAGTTTTACCCAGGTGATGAAGGTATTGTTGTGTCAGTCCTGGTGACGAACTTTTGTGTGTGTCGACACACTGCATATACAACACCATGATGCTTTTCTTGTCCATTCTGTCTTCCTTATTATTTTCGGATATATATAGTAAGAAAGGGAAAAGAAAAAAGGAAGGAGGAGAAGAAAAAAAAGAGATAAGGAGAAGGAGGGGAGGAAATAAGCAAATAGAAAGACAAAGAATAAAGTAGAGAGATGAGGAATACGAAGAAAAACATCGAACAAAGAAGACAAACCATAATATCCATTAGCAACCTCTCACCAGTCAAGTTTATCTAAATTAATATATTGACACCCACTTCTACCGGCCAAGGTCGTCGCCTCAGTCACAAGAAAAATAGTAGTAGTTTCATATATATATATATATATATATATATATATATATATATATATATATATATATATATATACATATATATATATATATATATATATATATATATATATATATATATATATATATATATATATATATATATATATATATATATATATATATATATGTGCAATAAGATCACAGTAAACAGGTGATTTTAAAATATGCAAAATAACCACTGTGAAAGAGTAGTGCATATATATATATATATATATATATATATATATATATATATATATATATATATATATATATATATATATATATATATATATATATATATATATATATATATATATATATATATATATATATATATGCAATAAGATCACAGTAAACAGGTGATTTTAAAATATGCAAAATAACCACTGTGAAAGAGTAGTGAAATTCCAAGCGCTTTCGTGACTACTCACATTGTCAAGGAACTAGTTCCTTGACAATGTGAGTAGTCACGAAAGCGCTTGGAATTTCACTACACTTTCACAGTGGTTGTTTTGCATATATATATATATATATATATATATATATATATATATATATATATATATATATATATATATATATATATATATATATATATATATATATATATATATATATATATATATATATATATATATATAGTGCAGCACTGGCTCACAAACAGTCAAGCTGGGATGGCCCGATCGCTGAAAAGGTGCTTGCCAACCTGCTCAGGACCACAACATCAGATAGGGAGATTGCCCATCTCCAGGTTGTGAGTGCACATCACTCCGGGGACTTCCTCCAAACAGTTCCCATATCAGCAATGGGAACGCGACTCGACCCTAAGACCCTCCGTATTGCAGTGGCTCTGCACCTTGCTGCCCCAATTCATACAGAATATACGTGTATTTGCGGCGAAGCGCAAGCAGACCAATACGGTCTACATGGTCTTAACTGTTCCAAAACCAAGGGCTGGCATGCAAGACACAATGAGGTCAATGACATCATTAAGAGAACCCTTGCTACAGCTGGATGCCCAGCCGAGAGGGAGCCCCGATCACTAGCAGCCAGCAATACCCACAACCCAGCAAACCGCCCCGACGGGATCACCATCTATCCTTGGAAGAATGGCAAGGTCTTAGCATGGGACTATGCCTGTGTGTCCACACTGGCTGACACCTATATCCATCACAGTGTGGAGCGACAGGGAGGAGCTGCTGACCACAGGGAGGAGTACAAGATCAGCAAGTACAGGGACATAAGACAACAGTATCAATTTGTCCCAGTGGGATCAGAGACCTTGGGATCATTGGGAAAAAAGGCCACACGTTTCCTTAAAGAATTGGGTTCCAGACTCATCGACACCACCAGGGACCCAAGAGCAGCCACTTTCATGTTCCAGCGCCTCAGCGTAGCCATCCAGAGGGGAAATGCTTGCTGCATACTTGGCTCACGTCCAGCCTCGGAGGAGCTGGAGGAAATTCATGATCTTTTATACATTGTGCCATTGTATTCATGTTTATGTTTTTCTGTAAATGTATTCTGTTTATTAATAAATGTTCACATAGAATATCTAATATAGGGGGTGGTAGGAGAAGAAAATATTCAAACAGCTCCGGGGAGAACCTTGAGTTTTCCCTGAGGTACGTTTATTGTCTTCTCTGAGGATGAGGGTCCCCATCCCAGCCATAGAAGAGGTACTTCCCTATATTTTAATATATATATATATATATATATATATATATATATATATATATATATATATATATATATATATATATATATATATATATATATGTATATATATATATATATATATATATATATATATATATATATATATATATATATATATATATATATATATATATATATATATATATATATATGCAAAACAACCACTCTGAAAGAATAGAGAAATTCCAAGCGCTTTCGTGACTACTCACATTATCAAGGAACTATAGTTCCTTGATAATGTGAGTAGTCACGAAAGCGTTTGGAATTTCTCTATTCTTTCAGAGTGGTTGTTTTGCATATTCTGAAATCACCTGTTTACTGTGATCTTATTGCATATATATATGAGTTTATATATATATATATATATATATATATATATATATATATATATATATATATATATATATATATATATATATATATATATATATATATATATATATATATATATATATATATTTATATATATATATATATATATTTATATATATATATATATATATATATATATATATATATATATATATATATATATATATATATATATATATATATATATTTATATTTAGAAAGTGGGAGAGAGAGAGCTAGGTATGTAATTAAGACTGGAGGGCTGACCCACCCTCAGCTTTTGCCAGAATCCAGATCGCTCGCTGCATGTCTCGCTGTCGTTGGCATGATGATGGTGGTGGTCCCGAGACCATTTCCAAACCATCATGGACCGCATAACCACTGTCGGGAAGGTCGGCATCTTCTGTGAGAGGAGATAAGTCATGATTCACTATCACTATCAGTAACATCATTTTCCTTCATTATCACTACAAAAATCACTCTCCACCACTCTCACGATCAACAACATCGTGTTCCTTCACTGTCACTAAAAGCAACAACATTCTCCTGCACTTTCGCTATCAGCAACATCACTCTACTTCAGCATCACTATCAGCAACATTACTCTATTTCACCATCACTATTTGTATCTTCATTCTCCTTCACTGTCACTGTCAACATCATTTTCCTTAACTATCGCTATCAGCAACATCACTCTACTTCACTATCACTGTCAGCAACATCATTCTACTTACTGTCACTATCATCAATATCATTCTACTTCACTATCACTATCTGCATCATCATTCTCCTTCACTGTCACTGTCAGCAACATCATTCTCCTTAATTATCACTATCAGCAACGTCACTCTACTTCACTATCACTATCAGCATTATTCTCGTTCACCATCACTATCAGCAACTTCACTCTACTTCAATATCACTATTTACATCATTCTCCTTCACTGTCACTACCAACAGCATCACTCTCCTTAACTATCGCTATCAGGAACATCATTCTCCTTCACTATCACTATCAACACATCATTTTCCTTCACTATCATCATCAACAACATCACTCTTCTTCACTATCACTAGCAACAAAGTAATTCTCCTTCACTATCACTATCAGCAACATCATTCTACTTCATTCTCGCTATCATCAACATTATTCTCATTCACTATCACTATCTGCAACATCAATAATTCTCCTTCACTGTCACTATCAACAACACTATTCTCCTTAACCATAACTATCAGAAACATAATTCTCCTTCACTATCACTATCAACACATCATTTTCCTTCACTATCGCTATCAGTACATCATACTCTTTCACTATCACTATCAGTTACATCATTCCCATTCACTCTCACTATAAACACATAATTTTCCTTGTCTATCACTATCAGCAACAACGTTCTCCTTTACTATCACTATTAGCAACATAATTCTCCTTTAATGTCATTATTAGCAACCCGTTGAGTCCACGACCTCTTCTCTCTGCTACTCATTACCCCTTCCAACATTAACCCCCACACAACCCTTACCAACATTAACCCCCACACTGACCCTACCAACATTAACCCCCACACTACCCCTTAAAAATTTAACCCCTTCACTACCCCTGCCAACATTAACCCCCACACAACCCCTGAAAACATTAACCCGTACACAACCCCTGCCAACATTAACCCCCACACATCCCCTGCCAACATTAACCCTCACACTACCCCTGCCAACATTAACCCCCACACTACCCCTGCAAACATTAACCCCCACACCACCCCTGCCAACATTAACCCCCACACAACCCATGCCAACATTAACCCCCACACAACCCCTGCCAACATTAACCCCCACACTAGCCCTGCAAACATTAACCCCCACACTACCCCTTAGAAATTTAACCCCTTCACTACCCCTGCCAAGATTAGCCCATCACACTACCCCAGCAAACATTAACCCCCACACTACCCCTGCCAACATTAACCTTCACACTACCCCTGCCAACATTAACCTTCACACTACCCCTGCCAACAATAACCCCCACATTACCCCTGCCAACATTAACCTCCACATTGCCCCTGCCAACATTAACATTCACACTACCCCTGCTAACATTAACCTCCACACTAGCCATGCCAACATTAACCCCCACGTTACCCCTGCCAACATTAACCTCCACATTACCCCTGCCAACATTAACCTTCACACTACCCCTGCCAACATTAACCCCCACACTAGCCCTGCCAACATTAACCCTCACATTACCCCTGCCAACATTAACCTCCACATTACCCCTGCCAACATTAACCATCACACAGTCTCATCTAGTGACTCTTCTCCGGTTCTCTGGGAGTAAATGCAACACTTTCGTTCATTGCTTTTTCCATCAAACCTCTCCACTGCCACTACCATGAACAACCTCTCCACTGCCACTACCATGAACAACCTCTCCACTGCCACTACCATGAACAACCTCTCCACTGCCACTACCATGAACAACCTCTCCACTGCCACTACCATGAACAACCTCTCCACTGCCACTACCATGAACAACCTCTCCACTGCCACTACCATGAACAACCTCTCCACTGCCACTACCATGAACAACCTCTCCACTGCCACTACCATGAACAACCTCTCCACTGCCACTACCATGAACAACCTCTCCACTGCCACTACCATGAACAACCTCTCCACTGCCACTACCATGAACAACCTCTCCACTGCCACTACCATGAACAACCTCTCCACTGCCACTACCATGAACAACCTCTCCACTGCCACTACCATGAACAACCTCTCCACTGCCACTACCATGAACAACCTCTCCACTGCCACTACCATGAACAACCTCTCCACTGCCACTACCATGAACAACCTCTCCACTGCCACTACCATGAACAACCTCTCCACTGCCACTACCATGAACAACCTCTCCACTGCCACTACCATGAACAACCTCTCCACAGCCACTACCATGAACAACCTCTCCACTGCCACTACCATGAACAACCTCTCCACTGCCACTACCATGAACAACCTCTCCACTGCCACTACCATGAACAACCTCTCCACTGCGACTACCATGAACAACCTCTCCACTGCCACTACCATGAACAACCTCTCCACTGCCACTACCATGAACAACCTCTCCACTGCCACTACCATGAACAACCTCTCCACTGCCACTACCATGAACAACATCTCCACTGCCACTACCATGAACAACCTCTCCACTGCCACTACCATGAACAACCTCTCCACTGCCACTACCATGAACAACCTCTCCACTGCCACTACCATGAACAACCTCTCCACTGCCACTACCATGAACAACCTCTCCACTGCGACTACCATGAACAACCTCTCACCTGCCACTACCATGAACAACCTCTCCACTGCCACTACCATGAACAACCTCTCCACTGCCACTACCATGAACAACCTCTCCACTGCCACTACCATGAACAACCTCTCCACTGCCACTACCATGAACAACCTCTCCACTGTCACTACCATGAACAACCTCTCCACTGCCACTACCATGAACAACCTCTCCACTGCCACTACCATGAACAACCTCTCCACTGTCACTACCATGAACAACCTCTCCACTGCCACTACCATGAACAACCTCTCCACTGCCACTACCATGAACAACCTCTCCACTGCCACTACCATGAACAACCTCTCCACTGCGACTACCATGAACAACCTCTCCACTGTCACTACCATGAACAACCTCTCCACTGCCACTACCATGAACAACCTCTCCACTGCCACTACCATGAACAACCTCTCCACTGCCACTACCATGAACAACCTCTCCACTGCCACTACCATGAACAACCTCTCCACTGCCACTACCATGAACAACCTCTCACCTGCCACTACCATGAACAACCTCTCCACTGCCACTACCATGAACAACCTCTCACCTGCCACTACCATGAACAACCTCTCCACTGCCACTACCATGAACAACCTCTCCACTGCCACTACCATGAACAACCTCTCCACTGCCACTACCATGAACAACCTCTCCACTGCCACTACCATGAACAACCTCTCCACTGTCACTACCATGAACAACCTCTCCACTGCCACTACCATGAACAACCTCTCCACTGCCACTACCATGAACAACCTCTCCACTGTCACTACCATGAACAACCTCTCCACTGCCACTACCATGAACAACCTCTCCACTGCCACTACCATGAACAACCTCTCCACTGCCACTACCATGAACAACCTCTCCACTGCCACTACCATGAACAACCTCTCCACTGCCACTACCATGAACAACCTCTCCACTGCCACTACCATGAACAACCTCTCCACTGCCACTACCATGAACAACCTCTCCACTGCCACTACCATGAACAACCTCTCCACTGCCACTACCATGAACAACCTCTCCACTGCCACTACCATGAACAACCTCTCCACTGCCACTACCATGAACAACCTCTCCACTGCCACTACCATGAACAACCTCTCCACTGCCACTACCATGAACAACCTCTCCACTGCCACTACCATGAACAACCTCTCCACTGCCACTACCATGAACAACCTCTCCACTGCCACTACCATGAACAACCTCTCCACTGCCACTACCATGAACAACCTCTCCACTGCCACTACCATGAACAACCTCTCCACTGCCACTACCATGAACAACCTCTCCACTGCCACTACCATGAACAACCTCTCCACTGCCACTACCATGAACAACCTCTCCACTGCCACTACCATGAACAACCTCTCCACTGCCACTACCATGAACAACCTCTCCACTGCCACTACCATGAACAACCTCTCCACTGCCACTACCATGAACAACCTCTCCACTGCCACTACCATGAACAACCTCTCCACTGCCACTACCATGAACAACCTCTCCACTGCCACTACCATGAACAACCTCTCCACTGCCACTACCATGAACAACCTCTCCACTGCCACTACCATGAACAACCTCTCCACTGCCACTACCATGAACAACCTCTCCACTGCCACTACCATGAACAACCTCTCCACTGCCACTACCATGAACAACCTCTCCACTGCCACTACCATGAACAACCTCTCCACTGCCACTACCATGAACAACCTCTCCACTGCCACTACCATGAACAACCTCTCCACTGCCACTACCATGAACAACCTCTCCACTGCCACTACCATGAACAACCTCTCCACTGCCACTACCATGAACAACCTCTCCACTGCCACTACCATGAACAATCTCTCCACTGCCACTATCATGAACAACCTCTCCACTGCCACTACCATAAACAACCTCTCCACTGCCACTATCATGAACAACCTCTCCACTGCCACTACCATGAACAATCTCTCCACTGCCACTATCATGAACAACCTCTCCACTGCCACTACCATGAACAATCTCTCCACTGCCATTATCATGAACAACCTCTCCACTGCAACTACCATGAACAACCTCTCCACTGCCACTACCATGAACAACCTCTCCACTGTCACTACCATGAACAACACCTCCCCACTGTCACTACCATGAACATCACCTCCCAACTGCCACTACCATGAACAACATCTCCCCACTGCTATTACCATGAAGAACACCTCCACAGTGCCACTACCATGAACAAAACCTCCCTTGTGCCACTACCATGAACAATACTTCTCCACTGCCACTACCATGAACAAAACCTCCCTTGTGCCACTACCATGAACAATACTTCTCCACTGCCACTACTATGACCAACACCTTCTCACTGTCACTACCATGAACAACACCTTCCCACTGCCACTACCATTAACAACACCTCCCCACTGCTGCTACCAGAAACAACACCTCGTCACTTCCACAACCACGAACAAACCATCCTACCAACACTGCACGGGATGGGTGTGTCAACATGACACACAGTGTTGTTAGAACCTTCAAGTAATGACTTCTCTGCGTGTAGTTGAGGTGAGGAGTCAACACAACAAGGAACCTAGGTGAGGTGAGTGGTCAACACAACAAGAAACGAGGTGAGGTGTGGGGTCAACACAACAGAGGAACCTAGGTGAGGTGAGGAGTCAACACAACAGAAAAACCTAAGTGAGGGGTCATCACAACAGAGGAACCTAGGTTAGGGGTCAACACAACAGAGGAGCCTAAGTGAGGTGAGGGGTCAACACAACAGAGGAACCTAGGTGAGGTGAGGAGTCAACACAACAGAGGAACCAAGGTGAGGTGAGGAGTCAGCTCAACAGAGGAACTTAGGCGAGGTGGGGAGTCAACACAACAGAGGAACCTAGGTGAGGTGAGGAGTCAGCACAACAGGGGAACCTAGGCGAGGTGGGTCAACACAACAGAGGATCATAGGTGAGGTGAGGGGTCAACACAACAGAGGAACCTAGGTGAGGTGAGGAGTCAACACAACAGAGGAACCTAGGTGAGGTGAGGAGTCAACACAACAGAGGAACCTAGGTGAGGTGAGGAGTCAACACAACAGAGGAACCTAGGTGAGGTGAGGAGTCAACACAACAGAGGAACCTAGGTAAGGTGAGGAGTCAACACAACAGAGGAACCTAGGTGAGCTGAGGGGTCAACACAACAGAGGAGCCTAAGTGAGCTGAGGGGTCAACACAACAGAGGAACCTAGGTGAGGTGAGGAATCAACACAACAGAGGAACCAATGTGAGGTGAGGAGTCAGCACAAAAGAGGAACCTAGGCGAGGTGAGGAGTCAACACAACAGAGAAACCTAGGTGAGGTGAGGAGTCAACACAACAGTGGAACCTAGGTGAGGTGAGGAGTCAACACAGCAGAGGAACCTAGGTGAGGTGAGGAGTCAACACAACAGAAAAACCTAAGTGAGGGGTCAACACAACAGAGGAACCTAGGTGAAGTGAGGAGTCAGCACAACAGAGGAACCTAGGCGAGGTGACGGGTCAACACAACAGAGGATCATAGGTGAGGTGAGGAGTCAACACAACAGAGGAACCTAGGTGAGGGGTCAACACAACAGAGGAGCCTAAGTGAGGTGAGGGGTCAACACAACAGAGGAACCTAGGTGAGGTGAGGAGTCAACACAACAGAGGAACCTAGGTGAGGTGAGGAGTCAACACAACAGAGGATCATAGGTGAGGTGAGGAGTCAACACAACAGAGGAACCTAGGTGAGGTGAGGAGTCAACACAACAGAGGAACCTAGGTAAGGTGAGGAGTCAACACAAAAGAGGATCCTAGGTGAGGTGAGGAGTCAACACAACAGAGGGACCTAGGTGAGGTGAGGACTCAATACAACAGAGGAACCTAGGTGAGGTGAAGAGTCAACACACAGAGGAACCTAGGCGAGGTGAGGGGTCAACACAACAGAGGAACCTAGGTGAAGTGAGGAGTCAACACAACAGGGGAACCTAGGTGAGGTGAGGAGTCAACACAACAGAACAACCTAGGTGAGGGGTCAACACAACAGAACAACCTAGGTGAGGGGTCAACACAACAGAGGAACCTAGGTGAGGTGAGGAGTCAACACAACAGAGGAACCAAGGTGAGGTGAGGAGTCAGCACAACAGAGGAACCTAGGCGAGGTGGGGAGTCAACACAACAGAGGAACCTAGGTGAGGTGAGGAGTCAGCACAACAGAGGAACCTAGGCGAGGTGAGGGGTCAACACAACAGAGGATCATAGGTGAGGTGAGGAGTCAACACAACAGAGGAACCTAGGTGAGGTGAGGAGTCAGCACAACAGAGGAACCTAGGTGAGGGGTCAACACAACAGAGGAACCTAGGTGAGGTGAGGAGTCAGCACAACGGAGAAACCTAGGTGAGGTGAGGAGTCAACACAACACAGGAACCTAGGTGAGGTGAGGAGTCAGCACAACAGAGGAACTTAGGTGAGGTGAGGAGTCAACACAACAGAGGAACCTAGGTGAGGTGAGGGGTCAACACAAAGGAGGAACGTAGATGAGGGGTGAACACAACAGAGGAACCTAGGTGAGGTGAGGAGTCAACACAACAGAGGAACCTAGGTGAGGAGTCAGCACAACAGAGGAACCTAGGTGAGGGGTCAACACAACAGAGGAGCCTAAGTGAGGTAAGGGGTCAACACAACAGAGGAACCAAGGTGAGGTGAGGGGTCAACACAACAGAGAAACCTAGGTGAGGGGTCAGCACAACAGAGAAACCTAGGTGAGGTGAAGAGTCAGCACAGCAGAGGAACCTAGGTGAGGTGAAGAGTCAACACAACAGAGATAAATTAACCATGTGCAACTCTTGGGTATCTTTATTGAGGAAACGTTTCGCCACACAGTGGTCAGTCCATACAAAGGAGAATCTTGAAGAACAGGAGGAGAAGAGGTAATCAGTCCCTCAACCTTGAGTCGATGTGGTCAGTCCATTCAAGGTTGAGGGAGTCATTCTCCTCCTGTTCTTCACATGGACTGATGAAGAGGAACCTAGGTGAGGTGAGAGGTGAGGGGTCAACACAACAGAGGAGCCTAAGTTGGGTGAGGAGTCAACACAAAAGAGGAACCTAGGTGAGGTGAGGGTCAACACAACAGAGGAACCTAGGTGAGGTGAGGAGTCAACACAACAGAGGAACTTAGGTAAGGTGAGGAGTCATCACAAAAGAGGAACCTAGGTGAGGTGAGGGGTCAACACAACAGAGGAACCTAGGTGAGGTGAGGAGTCAACACAACAGAGGAACCTAGGTCAGGTGAGGAGTCAACACAACAGAGGAACTTAGGTAAGGTGAGGAGTCATCACAAAAGAGGAACCTAGGTGAGGTGAGGGGTCAACACAACAGAGGAACCTAGGTGAGGTGAGGAGTCAACACAACAGAGAAACCTAGGTGAGGTGAGGAGTCAGCACAACAGAGGAACCTAGGTGAGGTGAGGAGGCAACACGACAGAGGAACCTAGGTAAGGTGAGGAGTCAACACAAAAGAGGAACCTAGGTGAGGTGAGGGGTCAACACAACAGAGGAACCTAGGTGAGGTGAGGAGTACACACAACAGAGGAACCTAGGTGAGGTGAGGAGTCAACACATCAGAGAAACCTAGGTGAGGTGAGGGGTCAACAGAACAAAGGAATTTAGATGAGGGGTGAACACAACACAGGGACCTAGGTGAGGAATCAGCACAACAGAGGAACCTAGGTGAGGGGTCAACACAATAGAGGAGCCTAAGTGAGGTGAGGGGTCAACACAACAGAGGAACCTAGGTGAGGTGAAGAGTCAACACAACAGAGGAACCAAGGTGAGGTGAGGAGTCAACACAACAGAGGAACCTAGGCGAGGTGAGGGGTACGTGAGGTGAGGAGTCAACACAACAGAGGAACCTAGGTGAGGTGAGGAGTCAGCAGAACAGAGGAACCTAGGTGAGGGGTCAACACAACAGAGGAGTCTAAGGGAGGTGAGGGGTCAACACAACAGAGGAACCTAGGTGAGGTGAGGAGTCAACACAACAGAGGAACCTAGGTGAGGTGAGGAGTCAACACAACAGAGGAACCTAGGTGAGGTGAGGAGTCAACACAACAGAGGAACCTAGGTGAGGTGAGGAGTCAACACAACAGAGGAACCTAGGTGAGGTGAGGGGTCAACACAACAGAGGATCATAGGTGAGGTGAGGAGTCAACACAACAGAGGAACCTAGGTGAGGTGAGGAGTCAGCACAACAGAGGAACATAAATTAGGTGGGGAGTCAACACAACAGAGGAACCTAGGTGAGGTGAGGAGTCAACACAACACAGGAACCTAGGTGAGGGGTGAGCACAACAGAGAAACCTAGGTGAGGTGAGGAGTCAGCACAACAGAGGAACTTAGGTGAGGTGAGGAGTCAACACAACAGAGGAACCTAGGTGAGGTGAGGGGTCAACACAACAGAGGAACCTAGATGAGGAGTCAACACAACAGAGGAACCCAGGCGAGGTGAGGAGTCAAAACAACAGAGGAACCTAGGTGAGGAGTCAGCACGACAGAGGAACCTAGGTGAGGGGTCAACACAACAGAGGAGCCTAAGTGACGTAAGGGGTCAACACAACAGAGGAACCAAGGTGAGGTGAGGGGTCAACACAACATAGAAACCTAGGTGAGGGGTCAGCTCAACAGAAGAACCTAGGTGAGGTGAGGAGTCAACACAACAGAGGAACCTAGGTAAGGTGAGGAGTCAACACAAAAGAGGAACCTAGGTGAGGTGAGGGGTGATAAATTAGACACATGTGCAACTCTTGGGTATCTTTATTGAGGAAACGTTTCGCCACACATTGGCTTCATCAGTCCATACAAAGGAGAATCTTGAAGAACAGGAGGAGAATGAGGTAATCAGTCCCTCAACCTTGAGTCGATGTGGTCAGTCCATTCAAGGTTGAGGGACTGATTACCTCATTCTCCTCCTGTTCTTCAAGATTCTCCTTTGTATGGACTGATGAAGCCACTGTGTGGCGAAACGTTTCCTCAATAAAGATACCCAACAGTTGCGCATGTGTCTAATTTATCAACATGTCGGTTCTCTGAACCATTCATCTACAAAGAGGTGAGGGGTCAACACAACAGAGGAACCTAGGTGAGGTGAGGGGTCAACACAAAAGAGAAACCTAGGTTAGGTGAGGAGTCAACACAACAGAGAAACCTAGGTGAGGTTAGGAGTCAACACAACAGAGGAACCAAGATAAGGTGAGGAGTCAAGACAAAAGAGGAACCTAGGTGAGGTGAGGGGTCAACACAACAGAGGAACCTAGGTGAGGTGAGTAGTCAACACAACAGAGGAACCTAGGTCAGGTGAGGAATCAACACAACAGAGAAACCTAGTTAAGGTGAGGAGTCAACCCAAAAGAGGAAACCTAGGTGAGGTGAGGGGTCAACACAACAGAGGAACCTAGGTGAGGTGAGGAGTCAACACAACAGAGGAACATAGGTGAGGTGAGGAGTTAACACAACAGAGGAACCTAGGTGAGGTGAGGAGGCAACACGACAGAGGAACCTAGGTAAGGTGAGGAGTCAACACAAAAGAGGAACCTAGGTGAGGTGAGGGGTCAACACAACAGAGGAACCTAGGTGAGGTGAGGAGTACACACAACAGAGGAACCTAGGTGAGGTGAGGAGTCAACACATCAGAGAAACCTAGGTGAGGTGAGGGGTCAACAGAACAAAGGAATTTAGATGAGGGGTGAACACAACACAGGGACCTAGGTGAGGAATCAGCACAACAGAGGAACCTAGGTGAGGGGTCAACACAATAGAGGAGCCTAAGTGAGGTGAAGAGTCAGCACAACAGAGGAACCAAGGTGAGGTGAGGGGTCAACACAACAGAGAAACCTATGTGAGGGGTCAACTCAACAGAGAAACCTAAGTGAGGTGAGGAGTCTGCACAACAGAGGAACCTAGGTGAGGTTAGAAGTCAACACAGAAGAGAAACCTAGGTGAGGTTAGGAGTCAACACAAAAGAGGATCCTAGGTGAGGTGAGGAGTCAACAAAACACAGGAACCTAGGTGAGGTGAGGACTCAACACAACAGAGGAACCTAGGTGAGGGGTCAACACAACAGAGGAACCTAGGTGAGGTGAGGAGTCAACACAACAGAGGAACCAAGGTGAAATGAGGAGTCAGCACAAAAGAGGAACCTAGGCGAGGTGAGGAGTCAACTCAACAGAGGAACCTAGGTGAGGGGTCAACACAACAGAGAAACCCAGGTGAGGTGAGGAGTCAGCACAACAGAGAAACCTAGGTGAGGTGAGGAGTCAACACAACAGTGGAACCTAGATGAGGGGTCGACACAACAGAGAAACCTAGGTGAGGTGAGGAGTCAGCACAACAGAGGAACCTAGGTGAGGTGAGGGGTCAACACAAAAGAGGAACCTAGATAAGGGGTGAACACAATAGAGGAACCCAGGTGAGGTGAGGAGTCAACACAACAGAGGAACCTAGGTGAGGAGTCAGCACAACAGAGGAACCTAGGTGAGGGGTCAACACAACAGAGGAGCCTAAGTGAGGTAAGGGGTCAACACAACAGAGAAACCTAGGTGAGGGGTCAACACAACAGAGAAACCTAGGTGAGGGGTCAGCACAACAGAGAAACCTAGGTGAGGTGAAGAGTCAGCACAACAGAGGAACCTAGGTGAGGTGAAGAGTCAACACAACAGAGGAACCTAGGTAAGGTGAGGAGTCAACGCGAAAGAGGAACCTAGGTGAGGTGAGGGGTCAACACAACAGAGGAACCTAGGTGAGGTGAGGAGTCAACACAAAAGAGAAACCTAGGTGAGGTGAGGAGTCAACACAACAGAGAAACCTAGGTGAGGTTAGGAGTCAACACAACAGAGAAACCTAGGTGAGGTGAGGAGTCAACACAAAAGAGAAACCTAGGTGAGGTGAGGAGTCAACACAAAAGAGAAACCTAGGTGAGGTGAGGAGTCAACACAAAAGAGAAACCTAGGTGAGGTGAGGAGTCAACACAACAGAGAAACCTAGGTGAGGTGAGGAGTCAACACAACAGAGGAACCTAGGTAAGGTGAGGAGTCAACACAAAAGAGGAACCTAGGTGAGGTCAGGGGTCAACACAACAGAGGAACCTAGGTGATGTCTGGAGTCAACACAACAGAGGAACCTAAGTAAGGTGAGGAGTCAACGCAAAAGAGGAACCTAGGTGAGGTGAGGGGTCAACACTACACAACAGAGGAACCTAGGTGAGGTGAGGAATCAACACAACAGAGGAACCTATGTAAGGTGAGGAGTCAACACAAAAGAGGAACCTAGGTATGGTGAGGAGTCAACACAAAAGAGGAACCTAGGTGAGGTGAGGGGTCAACACAACAGAGGAACCTAGGTGAGGTGAGGAGTCAACACAACAGAGAAACCTAGGTGAGGTGAGGGGTCAACACAACAGAGGAACCTAGATGTGGGGTGAACACAACAGAGGAACCTAGGTGAGGAATCAGCGCAACAGAGGAACCTAGGAGAGGGGTCAACACAACAGAGGAGCCTAAGTGGGGTGAGGGGTCAAAACAACAGAGGAACCTACGTGAGGTGAGGAGTCAACACAAAAGAGCAACCTAGGTAAGGTGAGGAGTCAACACAAAAGAGTAACCTAGGTGAGGTGAGGGGTCAACACAACAGAGGAACCTAGGTGAGGTGAGGAATCAACACAACAGAGGAACCTAGGTGAGGTGAGGAGTCAACACAACAGAGGAACCTAGGTGAGGTGAGGGGTCCACACAATAGAGGAACCTAGGTGAGGTAAGGAGTCAACACAACAGAGGAACCTAGGTGAGGTGAGGAGTCAACACAACAGAGGAACCTACGTGAGGTGAGGAATCAACACAACAGAGGAACCTACGTGAGGTGAGGAGTCAACACAACAGAGGAACCTAGATGAGGTGAGGGGTCAACACAACAGAGGAACCTAAGTGAGGTGAGGAGTCAACACAACAGAGGAACCTAGGTGAGGTGAGGAGTCAACACAACAGAGGAACCTAGGTGAGGTGAGGGTCAACACAACAGAGGAACCTAGGTGAAGTGAGGAGTCAACACAACAGAGGAACCTAGGTGAGGTGAGGGGTCAACACAACAGAGGAACCTAGGTGAGGTGAGGAGTCAACACAACAGAGGAACCTAGGTGAGGTGAGGGGTCAACACAACAGAGGAACCTAGGTGAGGTGAGGGGTCAACACAACAGAGGACCCTAGGTGAGGTGAGGAGTCAACACAACAGAGGAATCTAGGTGAGGTGAGGGGTGAACACAACAGAGGAACCTAAGTGAGGTGAGGAGTCAACACAACAGAGGAACCTAGGTGAAGTGAGGAGTCAACACAACAGAGGAACCTAGGTGAGGTGAAGGGTCAACACAACAGAGGAACCTAAGTGAGGTGAGGAGTCAACACAACAGAGGAACCTAGGTGAGGTGAGGGGTCAACACAACAGAGGAACCTAAGTGAGGTGAGGAGTCAACACAACAGAGGAACCTACGTGAGGAGAGGAGTCAACGCAACAGAGGAACGTAGGTGAGGTGAGGGGTCAACACAACAGAGGAACCTAAGTGAGGTGAGGAGTCAACACAACAAAGGAATCTAGGTGAGGTGAGGAGTCAACACAACAGAGGACCCTAGGTGAGGTGAGGGTCAACACAACAGAGGAACCTAGGTGAGGTGAAGGGTAAACACAAAAGAGGAACCTAAGTGAGGTGAGGAGTCAACACAACAGAGGAACCTAAGTGAGGTGAGGGGTCAACACAACAGAGGAACCTAAGTGAGGTGAGGAGTCAACACAACAGAGGAACCTAGGTGAGGTGAGGAGTCAACACAACAGAGGAACATAGGTGAGGTGAGGAGTACACACAACAAAGGAACCTAGGTGAGGTGAGGAGTCAACACATCAGAGAAACCTAGGTGAGGTGAGGAGTCAACACATCAGAGAAACCTAGGTGAGGTGAGGGGTCAACAGAACAAAGGAATTTAGATGAGGGGTGAACACAACACAGGGACCTAGGTGAGGAATCAGCACAACAGAGGAACCTAGGTGAGGGGTCAACACAATAGAGGAGCCTAAGTGAGGTGAAGAGTCAGCACAACAGAGGAACCCAGGTGAGGTGAGGGGTTAACACAACAGAGTAACCTACGTGTGGTGAGGAGTCAACACAACAGGGGAACCTAGTTGAGGTGAGGGGTCAACACAACAGAGGACCCTAGGTGAGGTGAGGAGTCAACACAACAGAGGAACCTAGGTGAGGTGAGGGGTCAACACAACAGAGGAACCTAAGTGAGGTGAGGAGTCAACACAACAGAGGAACCTAGGTGAGGTGAGGAGTCAACACAACAGAGGAACATAGGTGAGGTGAGGAGTTAACACAACAGACGAACCTAGGTGAGGTGAGGAGGCAACACGACAGAGGAACCTAGGTAAGGTGAGGAGTCAACACAAAAGAGGAACCCAGGTGAGGTGAGGGGTCAACACAACAGAGGAACCTAGGTGAGGTGAGGAGTACACACAACAGAGGAACCTAGGTGAGGTGAGGAGTACACACAACAGAGGAACCTAGGTGAGGTGAGGAGTCAACACATCAGAGAAACCTAGGTGAGGTGAGGGGTCAACACAACAAAGGAATTTAGATGAGGGGTGAACACAACACAGGGACCTAGGTGAGGAATCAGCACAACAGAGGAACCTAGGTGAGGGGTCAACACAACAGAGGAGCCTAAGTGAGGTGAAGAGTCAGCACAACAGAGGAACGAAGGTGAGGTGAGGGGTCAACACAACAGAGAAACCTATGTGAAGGGTCAACTCAACAGAGAAACCTAAGTGAGGTGAGGAGTCTGCACAACAGAGGAACCTAGGTGAGGTTAGAAGTCAACACAGAAGAGAAACCTAGGTGAGGTTAGGAGTCAACACAAAAGAGGATCCTAGGTGAGGTGAGGAGTCAACAAAACACAGGAACCTAGGTGAGGTGAGGAGTCAACACAACAGAGGAACCTAAGTGAGGTGAGGAGTCAACACAACAGAGGAACCTACGTGTGGTGAGGAGTCAACACAACAGGGGAACCTAGTTGAGGTGAGGGGTCAACACAACAGAGGACCCTAGGTGAGGTGAGGAGTCAACACAACAGAGGAACCTAGGTGAGGTGAGGGGTCAACACAATAGAGGAACCTAAGTGAGGTGAGGAGTCAACACAACAGAGGAACCTAGGTGAGGTGAGGTGAGGGGTCAACACAACAGAGGACCCTAGGTGAGGTGAGGAGTCAACACAACAGAGGAACCTAGGTGAGGTGAGGGGTCAACACAACAGAGGAACCTAAGTGAGGTGAGGAGTCAACACAACAGAGGAACCTAGGTGAGGTGAGGTGAGGGGTCAACACAACAGAGGACCCTAGGTGAGGTGAGGAGTCAACACAACAGAGGAACCTAGGTGAGGTGAGGGGTCAACACAACAGAGGACCCTAAGTGAGGTGAGGAGTCAACACAACAGAGGAACCTAGGTGAGGTGAGGAGTCAACACAACAGAGGAACCTAGGTGAGGTGAGGGGCCAGCACAACAGAGGAACCTAAGTGAGGTGAGGAGTCAACACAACAGAGGAACCTACGTGTGGTGAGGAGTCAACACAACAGAGGACCCTACGTGTGGTGAGGAGTCAACACAACAGAGGAACCTACGTGTGGTGAGGAGTCAACACAACAGAGGAACCTAGGTGAGGTGGGTCAACACAACAGAGGAACCTAGGTGAGGTGAGGAGTCAGCACAACAGAGGAACCTAAGTGAGGTGAGGAGTCAACACAACAGATGAACCTAGGTGAGGTGAGGAGTCAACACTACAGAGGAACCTAGGTGAGGTGAGGGGTCAACACAACAGAGGAACCTAAATGAGGTGAGGAGTCAACACAACAGAGGAACCTAGGTGAGGTGAGGAGTCAACACAACAGAGGAACCTAGGTGAGGGGTCAACACAGCAGAGGAACGTAGGTGAGGTGAAGGGTCAACGCAACAGAGGAACCTAGGTGAGGGGAGGGATCAACACAGCAGGGTACCTACAGTTTATGAGACTTGTTGTAAGTGTTGCTTCGTGAGTAGCATGTCCTAGTTCATGGTAATTCTTGAATGTACATCAGCCCTAGAAGCCGTTATTGTACTCTTTAATACATTTTATGTGAGGCGGTAAAATCGTGTGGGTTATTCAACACAAGAAGTACCGAAGGTGCGATCCAGCCTTGGTTAAACACAAGAGAGATTCTAGCTAGTTGTACTCTGTGTCCATGTAGGCTTAGACAGGAACAGACTGTCTGATGAATATTTAGGAATTTGTCACCAGATTAGTTCAGGGCTCAGGTATATATTATGTACAGAAAGCTGAAAGAGCTGAATCTCATGGGACGAGTTAGGGGGGACACATGATTACGACGTAAAAAATACTCAGGAAACTCATCAGGATGGTTTAGAAGTGAGTAACATACTAGAGCTCTAGATGAGCAACAGGACCGCAAGCACTGAAAATGGGTTGAGCAGATATTTATCTTAGTGGGTTTGGGTTTGAGAAAGACCTACCTAGCATAGGCCAATAGGTCTGCTGCAGGGTTCCTCCTTTCTTATATTAAGAATTACTTATAGAGAGTCAGACGTGTGAGTACGTGGACGGAGGTAGTGGGCAGCTTGTGATGAACCGCAGACCTGCCAACAAGGTCAGGTCTGACAGACTCCACCACTATTACGTAATTCTTCGAGATATGCCATAAAATAACGTTTCAGGAAATCTTTTCATTATTTCTTAATATTTCATATATTTTTAGCTCAACTCCTGCAGGCAGTTATACGAGGTGACACAGGAAATATCATGAAGATCACATGTCAATCATACATAACAAATCTCACACTGCAGTGGCTGGAACACTTCTCAACTATTTCATAAACTGTGTACGAATGGTATATAAGCGCCAGGCTCCTTTCTTCTGCTTCAGAATCTCCACGACTATGGTGCTCTTCGCACCTACTCCTAGGTTGAGGGACTGATTACCTCATCTTCTGTACATAGTTCTACTGTCTTCAAGTTATGTCCTAGAATTTGTATTGATAAAGCCACTGGATGGCGAAACGTCTACAATTAAGATACCCAGATGTTGCACCTGTGTCTTAATCTTATTTCATAAACTGCAGATAAATCAGACGTTTCGGCACGTCATATACTTGTGGTACCGGGTATACACACGATGATCAACCAGCGGGCCGCCAGCAGTAACAGCCTGGTTGATCAGGCAGGCACCACATAAGCCTGGTCCAGGGCCCGGCTGCAGGAGTGGGAAAACTCTCGATAGTATTGAAAGGTATTCCAAAGATAGGAACTAATCGTCAAGTTACTCTCTTAAACACTAAGTTCCTCGTCTAGAGGAACTCGTCTAGAACTTGTTGAGTGCTTAAAATACTTTAGAAAAACAAAAAATGTGATAAGACACATGTACAACATTTGGGTATCTTTATTCCGGAAACGTTTCGCCAGCCAGTGGCTTCTACAGTCCAATACAGAGATGCACGGTAGAAAATGAAGAGGAGTTTGAGGTGATCAGTCCCTCAGCCTGGAGACGACTCGAAGCTGAGGGACTCATTACCTCAAACTCCTCATCTTCCACCGTCCTTCTCTGTATTGGACTGAAGTAGCCACTGGCTGGCGAAACGTTTCTTTAATAAAGATACTATTGGTAGAATTACCGACAATATGTAAAGTAAAAGGACACAAGTGCAACTAATGTGACATTTTACTGTGGCAACGTTTCGCTCTCCAGGAGCTTTGTCAAGCTCCTGGAGAGCGAAACGTTGCCACAATAAAATGATACAGTAGTTGCACTTGTGTCCATTTACTTTACACACAATAAAGATAGTCAGATATTGTACATATATGTCATTTATAAGACTGTTG
This sequence comes from Cherax quadricarinatus, assembly GCF_038502225.1. Classification (NCBI taxonomy): domain Eukaryota; kingdom Metazoa; phylum Arthropoda; class Malacostraca; order Decapoda; family Parastacidae; genus Cherax; species Cherax quadricarinatus. Next base: position 22,518,372 of record NC_091311.1, read on the forward strand.
AGCAGTATACAGAGACTGTGATAACTGCCTGATATATCACGTTATCTTACTGTAAACAAAATGTTAGATATTATAAACAAATAATCTCAGTATAATAGTAAGAAATAAACTTGAACTATAAATGCATATCCAAATGTGCTCCTGTTAATGTTTTTGGGGTTTAGCTCCTGGGCTCCTTCCTTGTTTTCTTATACCTTGGCGCTACCTTGTATATGGTGAACGTGAGGTGCACAGTAAACTAGCCACTGCCGTTCAGAGTATAGATGTGAGGTGCACAGTAAACTAGCAACTGCCGTTCAGAGTATAGATGTGAGGTGCACAATAAACTAGCCACTGCCGTTCAGAGTATAGATGTGAGGTGCACAATAAACTAGCCACTGCCGTTCAGAGTATAGATGTGAGGTGCACAGTAAACTAGCCACTGCCGTTCTGAGTATAGATGTGAGGTGCACAGTAAACTAGCCACTGCCGTTCTGAGTATAGATGTGAGGTGCACAGTAAACTAGCCACTGCCGTTCAGAGTATAGATGTGAGGTGCACAATAAACTAGCCACTGCCGTTCGGAGTATAGATGTGAGGTGCACAATAAACTAGCCACTGCCGTTCAGAGTATAGATGTGAGGTGCACAGTAAACTAGCCACTGCCGTTCAGAGTATAGATGTGAGGTGCACAATAAACTATCCACTGCCATTCAGAGTATAGATGTGAGGTGTACAGTAAAGTAGCCACTGCCGTTCAGAGTATAGATGTGAGGTGCACAATAAACTAGCCACTGCCGTTCAGAGTATAGATGTGAGGTGCACAATAAACTAGCCACTGCCGTTCAGAGTATAGATGTGAGATGCACAGTAAACTAGCCACTGCCGTTCAGAGTATAGATGTGAGGTGCACAGTAAACTAGCCACTGCCGTTCAGAGTATAGATGTGAGGTGCACAGTAAACTAGCCACTGCCGTTCAGAGTATAGATGTGAGGTGCACAGTAAACTAGCCACTGCCGTTCAGAGTATAGATGTGAGGTGCACAGTAAACTAGCCACTGCCGTTCAGAGTATAGATGTGAGGTGCACAATAAACTAGCCACTGCCGTTCAGAGTATAGATGTGAGGTGCACAATAAACTAGCCACTGCCATTCAGAGTATAGATGTGAGGTGCACAGTAAACTAGCCACTGCCGTTCAGAGTATAGATGTGAGGTGCACAATAAACTAGCCACTGCCGTTCAGAGTATAGATGTGAGGTGCACAATAAACTAGCCACTGCCGTTCAGAGTATAGATGTGAGGTGCACAGTAAACTAGCCACTGCCGTTCAGAGTATAGATGTGAGGTGCACAGTAAACTAGCCACTGCCGTTCAGAGTATAGATGTGAGGTGCACAGTAAACTAGCCACTTTCGTTCAGAGTATAGATGTGAGGTGCACAGTAAACTAGCCACTGCCGTTCAGAGTATAGATGTGAGGTGCACAGTAAACTAGCCACTGCCGTTCAGAGTATAGATGTGAGGTGCACAGTAAACTAGCCACTGCCGTTCAGAGTATAGATGTGAAGTGCACAATAAACTAGCCACTGCCGTTCGGAGTATAGATGTGAGGTGCACAATAAACTAGCCACTGCCGTTCAGAGTATAGATGTGAGGTGCACAATAAACTAGCCACTGCCGTTCAGAGTATAGATGTGAGGTGCACAATAAACTAGCCACTGCCGTTCAGAGTATAGATGTGAGGTGCACAATAAACTAGCCACTGCCGTTCAGAGTATAGATGTGAGGTGCACAATAAACTAGCTGTGTCGTCTACTTAATCTGAAGCTGTAAATCAAGACTGTTATGAAACAGCTGGTTGAAGATGGTTAATGACGGGCAGGTGGTGGCAGGTGAGGTTGGATAAGGGCAGGTGGTGGCAGGTGAGGTCAGATAAAGACAAGTGTGGGCAGGTGGTGGCAGGTGAGGTTGGATAAGGGCAGGTGGTGGCAGGTGGTAGCAGGTGGTGGCAGATAAGGGCAAGTGAGGGCAGGTGGTGGCAGGTGAGGTCAGATAAGGGCAAATGAGGGCAGGTGGTGGCAGGTGAGGTCAGATAAGGGCAAGTGAGGGCAAGTGGTAGCAGGTGAGGTCAAATAAAGACAAGTGAGGGCAGGTGGTGGCAGGTGAGGTCAGATAAGGGCAAGTGAGGGCAAGTGGTAGCAGGTGAGGTCAAATAAAGACAAGTGAGGGCAGGTGGTGGCAGGTGAGGTTAGATAAGGGCAAATGAGGGCAGGTGGTGGCAGGTGAGGTCAGATAAAGACAAGTGAGGGCAGGTGGTGGCAGGTGAGGTCAGATAAAGATAAGTGTGGGCAGGTGGTGGCAGGTGAGATTGGATAAGGGCAAGTGAGGACAGGTGGTGGCAGGTGGGTTCAAATAAAGACAAGTGAGGGCAGGTGGTGGCAATCACCACACACACTCACACGCTGTCACCCTCAACACACTGACAAGATTAACGAACTAAGTGGTAAGATAAAGTGATTAGGCTAAGTGAAGTGCGGAGGGTCAGGTTATCAGTGGCCAGAGTACTGAAAGTGGTGGACAAGTGGTGGACAAGTGGTGGGCAAGTGGTGGACAAGTGGTGGACAAGTGGTGGACAAGTGGTGGACAAGTGGTGGACAAGTGGTGGGCAAGTGGTGGACAAGTGGTGGACAAGTGGTGGACAAGTGGTGGACAAGTGGTGGGCAAGTGGTGGGCAAGTGGTGGGCAAGTGGTGGGCAAGTGGTGGACAAGTGGTGGGCAAGTGGTGGGCAAGTGGTGGACAAGTGGTGGGCAAGTGGTGGGCAAGTGGTGGACAAGTGGTGGACAAGTGGTGGACAAGTGGTGGACAAGTGGTGGGCAAGTGGTGGGCAAGGGGTGGACAAGTGGTGGACAAGTAGTGGGCAAGTGGTGGGCAAGTGGTGGACAAGTGGTGGACAAGTGGTGGGCAAGTGGTGGACAAGTGGTGGACAAGTGGTGGACAAGTGGTGGGCAAGTGGTGGGCAAGTGGTGGGCAAGTGGTGGGCAAGTGGTGGACAAGTGGTGGACAAGTGGTGGACAAGTGGTGGGCAAGTGGTGGACAAGTGGTGGACAAGTGGTGGGCAAGTGATGGGCAAGTGGTGGACAAGTTGTGGACAAGTGGTGGACAAGTGGTGGGCAAGTGGTGGACAAGTGGTGGACAAGTGGTGGACAAGTGGTGGGCAAGTGGTGGACAAGTGGTGGGCAAGTGGTGGGCAAGTGGTGGATAAGTGGTGGACAAGTGGTGGACAAGTGGTGGACAAGTGGTGGACAAGTGGTGGACAAGTGGTGGGCAAGTGGTAGACAAGTGGTGGACAAGTGGTGGGCAAGTGGTGGGCAAGTGGTGGACAAGTGGTGGACAAGTGGTGGGCAAGTGGGGGACAAGTGGTGGACAAGTGGTGGGCAAGTGGTGGACAAGTGGTGGACAAGTGGTGGACAAGTGGTGGGCAAGTGGTGGACAAGTGGTGGACAAGTGGTGGGCAAGTGGTGGGCAAGTGGTGGACAAGTGGTGGACAAGTGGTGGACAAGTGGTGGACAAGTGGTGGACAAGTGGTGGACAAGTGATGGGCAAGTGGTGGGCAAGTGGTGGACAAGTGGTGGACAAGTGGTGGGCAAGTGGTGGGCAAGTGGTGGACAAGTGGTGGACAAGTGGTGGGCAAGTGGTGGACAAGTGGTGGACAAGTGGTGGGCAAGTGGTGGACAAGTGGTGGACAAGTGGTGGACAAGTGGTGGACAAGTGGTGGGCAAGTGGTGGGCAAGTGGTGGGCAAGTGGTGGGCAAGATATGTGTACATTATGCACCTGCAAAATATGTACACTAGTGTGCGTGTGTTGATCCGAGGAAATTATGGTTTGGACATTTAGAGAGGAGGAGCAAAATTGGATTACTTTGAGGTGTATAAATCTGTAGTGGAGGGGAGGCGGGGTAGGGGTCACCCTAGGAGAGGATGGAGGGAGGGGGTGTAGTGGAGGGGAGGCGGGGTAGGGGTCACCCTAGGAGAGGATGGAGGGAGGGGGTGTAGTGGAGGGGAGGCGGGGTAGGGGTCACCCTAGGAGAGGATGGAGGGAGGGGGTGTAGTGGAGGGGAGGCGGGGTAGGGGTCACCCTAGGAGAGGATGGAGGGAGGGGGGTGAACCAAGTTTTGGATATCCAGCAAACGTGTGTAAACGTGTTAGATAAGGGTGAGTAGGGGTAACTGGTTTTTATGATTTGACGTGCTGTCGGAGTGTGGCAAGGTAACATTTATGAAGGGATTCAGGAAAACCGGTTTGTTGGACTTGAGTCCTGGAGGTGGGAAGTACAGTGCCTGCGCTCTGAAGGACGAGTGGGGATATTTGCAGTTCGGAGGGGCATCTGGACTGCAGTATCGGCTCTTCTCTGGTAAGTCAGTGATTGAGTGAATGATGGTGAAAGTGTTTCATCTTTTTC
>NC_091311.1:22532810-22575310 GCF_038502225.1 Cherax quadricarinatus
ACATTAATATAGCATTAGAACTGGACAAGATTCCAATGCTCTATTTATTCATGTAAGAGATTTTAACCATCCAATTGATTTTCAAAAAGTTGAGAAAGTAGTATCAAGCAAGACCATGGTCGACAGGAATATAATTGAATCTTGTTTCATAAAAAGCAGTTTTGACAATAATATGAATATTTCCTTTGGTTTATATAAATTAGATCCATTTATAATTAATAGAATTTGGGAAGAATTTAATAATACACTGGACAAATAATTTTTAAATTTTCTTGGGTAGAATAGTTTGGGGGTGAGTTTTGCAAAGGACCTATCCAAGTTGGCTCGCCGCGCGTCACGTGTTTAACCGTTGTGGGATCTGATAGTGAGGTGCTGGCCGGACCCCTTATATAGCTTCCTTGGATGCTTCACTTTCATAGTTCCTTGATAATGTGAGTAGTCACGAAAGCGCTTGGAATTTCTCTATTCTTTCAGAGTGGTTGTTTTGCATATGTATATATATGTATATATATATATATATATATATATATATATACATATATATATATATATATATATATATATATATATATATATATATATATATATATATATGTATATATATATATATATATATATATATATATATATATATATATATACATATATATATATATATATATATATATATATATATATATATATATATATATATATATATATATATATATAATATATATATAATATATTAGATTATGTATTGGTGGATAAAAGGTTGATGGGTAGGCTCCAGGATGTACATGTTTATAGAGGGGCAACTGATATATCGGATCATTATTTAGTTGTAGCTACAGTTAGAGTAAGAGGTAGATGGGAAAAGAGGAAGGTGGCAACAACAAGTAAGAGGGAGGTGAAAGTGTATAAACTAAGGGAGGAGGAAGTTCGGGCGAGATATAAGCGACTATTGGCAGAAAGGTGGGCTAGTGCAAAGATGAGTAGTGGGGGGGGGGGTTGAAGAGGGTTGGAATAGTTTTAAAAATGCAGTATTAGAATGTGGGGCAGAAGTTTGTGGTTATAGGAGGGTGGGGGCAGGAGGAAAGAGGAGAGATTGGTGGAATGATGAAGTAAAGGGTGTGATAAAAGAGAAAAAGGTAGCTTACGAGAGGTTTTTACAAAGCAGAAGTGTTATAAGAAGAGCAGAGTATATGGAGAGTAAAAGAAAGGTAAAGAGAGTGGTGAGAGAGTGCAAAAGGAGAGCAATGATAGAGTGGGAGAGGCACTGTCAAGAAATTTTAATGAAAATAAGAAAAAATTTTGGAGTGAGTTAAACAAGTTAAGAAAGCCTAGGGAAAGTATGGATTTGTCAGTTAAAAACAGAGTAGGGGAGTTAGTAGATGGGGAGAGGGAGGTATTAGGTAGATGGCGAGAATATTTTGAGGAACTTTTAAATGTTAAGGAAGAAAGATAGGCAGTAATTTCATGCACTGGTCAGGGAGGTATACCATCTTTTAGGAGTGAAGAAGAGCAGAATGTAAGTGTGGGGGAGGTACGTAAGGCATTACGTAAAATGAAAGGGGGTAAAGCAGCTGGAACTGATGGGATCATGACAGAAATGTTAAAAGCAGGGGGAGGTATAGTGTTGCAGTGGTTGGTATTTTTGTTTAATAAATGTATGAAAGAGAGGAAGGTACCTAGAGATTGGCGAAGAGCATGTATAGTCCCTTTATATAAAGGGAAAGGGGACAAAAGAAACTAAAAATTATAGAGAAATAAGTTTACTGAGTATACCAAGAAAAGTGTACGGTAGGGTTATAATTGAAAGAATTAGAGGTAAGACAGAATGTAGGATTGCGGATGAGCAGGGAGGCTTCAGAGTGGGTAGAGGGTGTGTAGATCAAGTGTTTACATTGAAGCATATATGTGAACAGTATTTAGATAAAGGTAGGGAAGTTTTTATTGCATTTATGGATTTAGAAAAGGCATATGATAGAGTGGATAGAGGAGCAATGTGGCAGATTTTCCAAGTATATGGAATAGGTTTTAAGTTATTAAATGCTGTAAAGAGTTTTTATGAGGATAGTGAGGTTCAGGTTAGGGTGTGTAGAAGAGAGGGAGACTACTTCCCGGTAAAAGTAGGTCTTAGACAGGAATGTGTAATGTCACCATGGTTGTTTAATATATTTATAGATGGGGTTGTAAAGGAAGTAAATGCTAGGGTGTTCGGGAGAGGGGTGGGGTTAAATTTTGGGGAATCAAATTCAAAATGGGAATTGACACAGTTACTTTTTGCTGATGATACTGTGCTTATGGGAGATTCTAAAGAAAGTGAACATAGAAAAGAGTAAGGTGAAGAGGGTATCAAATGATTTAGATAAAGAAAAATTGGATATCAAATTGGGGAGGAGTATGGAAGAAGTGAATGTTTTCAGATACTTGGGAGTTGACGTGTCAGCGGATGGATTTATGAAGGATTAGGTTAATCATAGAATTGATGAGGGAAAAAAGGTGAGTGGTGCGTAGAGGTATATGTGGAGTCAAAAAGCGTTATCTATGGAGGCAAAGAAGGGAATGTATAAATAACAAAAAGGCACAATACCGTGACTGGAACGATACACAAATAACCCGCACATAAAAGACAGAAGCTTACGACGACGTTTCGGTCCGACTTGGACCATTGACAAAGTCACACTAACAGAGGAGGAGCAGAACGGCTATATATAGGCAGGAAGAGGTAGAGGTAGTAGTAGTGGTAGTAGTAGTAGTAGTAGTAGTACAAGAATTGTATATAATACCGACAGGATGAAATGACACATGCACAACACCCGGGCATCCCCACCGTAGACGTTTCGCCATCCAGCCAGCCACTGGATGGCGAAACGTCCACAACAAAGACAACCAGACGCCGCACATGTGTCTAATTTCATCAGTAGATGTAGTAGAAGAAGAAGAGGTAGTGGTAGTGGTAGTGGTAGAAGTGGGAAATAAGGAAGACGAGCCAGTCAAATACAAAGGAAGGGGAGCACAATGCCTGCACTTTAAAGGAGAGGTTTTGGGATATTGGCAGTTCGGAGGGATATGTTGTGTATCTTTATACGTATATGCTTCTAAACTGTTGTATTCTGAGCACCTCTGCAAAAACAGTGATAACGTGTGAGTGTGGTGAAAGTGTTGAATGATGATGAAAGTATTTTCTCTTTGGGGATTTTCTTTCTTTTTTTGGATCACCCTGCCTCGGTGGGAGACGGCCGACTTGTTGAAAAAAAAAAAAAAAAAAAAAAAAAAAATATATATATATATATATATATATAAAAAATATATATATATATATATATATATATATATATATATATATATATATATATATATATATATATATATGAAGCTGTTTGAAAATTGTTTCCTCCTACCACCCCTTATATTTAATATATATTTTATTTAAAGACAAAATACATTGACAAAAATACAATAGAGAGTAAAACAACATAGATAACTCAGAGCTACATCTCGAATACTTCGTCCAGCTCCTCGGCAGTGGGCCGCGTGCCCAGAATGCTGCAGGGATTTCCCTTCTGAATCACAACACTGAGTCTGTGAAAGAGGATGCTGGCCGCCCTTTGGTCCTTGGTTTTTATGATGAGGTTTTTCACCCAGCTCTTTGAGGAACTTTAGAGCACACTTGCCCCATGCTCCAAGGGTCTCCGACCCTATTGGGATGAAATTATTGCAAGGGGAAGGCCTTCATATTTGCGGGTCTTCTGGGTCTCCCTGTGGCTGGCAACTCCACCCTCTTCAGCTACAGAGTATGGCAAGTAGGTGTCTACCAATGTGGCGGCAAAGGTGTAGTCCCAGGCAATCTGCTTTCCATCCTTGCAGGGTAGCATAGTGGCTCCATCAGGACGGTTTTGACTTCCGCCAGACCTCTGCACTTGGGGTTACCGTTGGGCTGGGCAATGGGCTGTGGCAAGGCTTCTCTTTATGATGTCGTTGACCTCCTCATGTCCGGCATACATCCCTTCTGATATGACACATAAGACCATGAAGTCCAAATTGATTAGCCGTCGCCCTGCCGCAAATACACGTATGTTCGGTGAGGATGGGGCGGCTAGGCGAAGAGCCATACCAGTCCGAATGGCCTGTAGGTCGAGTCGAGTGCCCAGGGAGGAATTGGAAACAGTTAGAAGGAAATCTGAGTGTGGTGCCTTCACCGCCAGGAGACGAGCTTTGTCCTTTCCTGAAGCGTTGGTGAGCATTGTGTTGACGATTTTTTTCATGATCGGTTTGTCCCAGTGGGACTGTTTGTGCTCTCTGCGAGGAGCTGGTCTACTGGAGGAGTCTGCAAGGATGTCCCACCGCATGGATGCTTCAGTGAACTTTGGGTCTTGAGCTCCTATTGCGTCTCTCAAGCGTTCAGGGACAATCTTCTTGACTAATCCACTGGAAGCAAAACACAAAGACAGAAATGCAGGTAAACCTACCTGCATTGCTTCGCGCACCCCTATACCTTCCAGTCGCACTGGGAAGGTTGCTTGATCCTATTGCCGATCCTCTAGTGACAGATTCATTGCCTTCTTGAAGGTTGATCTCAGGTCTGCGTCATATTCGTCGAATGTTGAGTTGTCAAAAGAGGGTGCACACCTCACAAAGTAAGTGAGTCTTGGCATAGTAAGACACCTTGTGAGGAGATATAGGGCATCATGGGCATTCAGTTTGTCCTTGAGGACCGTGTCGATAGTCTGGTGACCCCAGCGGTGCTCCCAAGAGGGTGCTGTTGGATGGAGTGGTACTTTGAGGCTTCCGTGAGGGTTGTTCATACAGTATTGATTATTTCCAGGTTCGTTGTGATGATTTCACATTTGGAGGGATTGAGGATGAGTCCCAAGGCAACAGTAAACTTCCAAGCACTTTTGTGATTTCTCACTTTATCAAGGAACTATTAAAAGTGAAAGATCAACAGAAGGCATATATTGGTGAGGTTACACCTTATGGTCAACATACGTACAACACCTGACCCTCTATGATGATACGGGTGAGGTGGTCAAGGACCTGTCAAGCATAGCTTATATTCTACCCAAGCTTTAAAATTTTAATTTTAACAACTCAAATATATTTTAAATTCTTCGCAAATTTTATCAGTTATAAATGAAACTAATTTGCGAAATCCTAAAGCCTTATCCATATTAATTAATTTCAAAACTATTTTTCATGAAATTCGATTCTATTATATTTCAGCCATGGACCTGCTTGATACATCTTTCTCGATCTTCTGAAAATCAGTTGGATGGTTAAAATCTCCCACATGAATAAACAGAGCAGTAGTCTCTTGGTCAGTTCTGATGTTACATTTATATTGTTGTAATTTAATTCAGGACTTTTTCCAGTTTGACCATAATAAACTTTATTAATTTTTTTTACGGGGAATCTTATGCACACAGCCGTCAGCATTTTTTGGGAAATTTTTAATCAAAAGTTTTTTTTTTTACTATATCAAGATTTTGAAATACAACTTTGATTTTAAAATTCTAAAGTAGAGAAAGTATATCAAGAAAGTTTTCATGGTGAGGGAGAAACTACATACTTTTACCTGAATAAGATTTTTTTTTTCTGAACTATAAAAAGTATTTTTAGCAATTTTAAAAGATTTACCAATTACGTGTTTTGGGTATTATAGATCGTTAGCTATTTCATAAATTAAACAACTACTGAAAGGCAAAGATGAACTAATTAAAAAAATTAATGACCACCAGTCTATCTTTACCGTATATGTATGAATTAATATAATCACACAAATCAGGTAGTCCAGCCAGATCTATTATTAGCTTCGTAGGTTCAGTTATTTATAAATTATCTAAATGGCTAGTAGATATGTTTAGCCCAATTGTTGGAAACATTTCTAACTTTGATGTTAAAAACAATATAGATTTAATAGGTAAGTTAAGCACTATGATTGATTTAAATGATTACAGTATTGTTAGCATGGACAGCATCTCACCCACTCCCTAATTTGCTTCATTTTTTCACACTCCCTCACTACTCTCTCAACCTTTCTTTGCTCTCCATATACTCCACCTCCCTCATATCACAAATCTTTCAAATGCTAACTTTTTCTCCTTTACCACTCCCTGAACATCATCATTCCACCAATCACTCCTCTTCCCTCCTGCACCCACCCTCCTATAGCCACAATCTTTCGCTGAACACGCTAACAGTTCTGCTAATCCGTTAACCGCTAATTAGCAGAACTAACTTTTTGTTTAGAGGATTAGTGTTTCCGCTAACTTCGGAAACCTTTAGCGGACCACTTAGCTTCCGCTAAATAAAGTTCCGGTAAGTTTGAGTCCGCTAAAAACAGATCATACTTTGTTGGTAGTCGGAAAACAATGCCTTTTCAACGGCGTACGTGTTTATTCCTGTCTGTTGTGGGCGTTTCTCCAACAGTCAGTCAGCTACACTATTGGTTGACTAGGTGTAAACGTGACTGCCAACGCAGCAGCATCTGAGCAGCACTGTTATAGTCCTCCATACCCCTCCCCCTCAATCACACAATATCATCTTCTGACATATATCTCCTATTTTGAAAGTTTTCATTATACAAGCTGTCATTATTCTGCCTTTTGCTGTATTTGTTTTTTTGTGATCTCTGACATTATTTTTCCTAATTTTGTACTTGTCTCTTATATTCTAGTAAGTAAGTTTATTCATATATACACAAATACAGTTACATAGATTACCATACATAGCAGCATATGTGTAGAGAACCTGGGATAACCCAAAAAGTCAGACAAAGTGACTTATTTCCATCTGGGTTCTTTTAATACCTTATTATTATGCTATAAAGGAGATAATATCTTATTATTATAATATAAAGGATATATACTAAGAATAAGGTAAAATGAGTTATTTACATTTACATGTGTTAGTTAAAAAACTAAAAAATCATTCTCCTACCTTTCTGTTCCTACATAAATTAGGTACTTTTTGGCACTCTTCTTGAACTGCTTCATGCCATGACTGGCTTTGACATGTGCAGGCAGTCTATTCCATGTCTTTATTGCTGTACAATAAAAGGTGTTTGAAGCCTGGCTACTGACTGTGAGTACTACAAAGTTGTGTTCCCTTCCCCAGGTACTATGCTTTCTCTGGTTCTCAACCTTGATAAAACTGGCAGCAATATATTCAGGACACTGTGAGCAATTTTATAAACTTGATTTAACTTCAGTTGTTTTAGTCAGTCTTCAACATTCAGCATATCCAATTGTTGTTAGGTAAGACACATATGCAACAGTTAGGTATCTTTATTTTGAAACGTTTCGCCTACACAGTAGGCTTCTTCAGTCGAGTACAGAAAAGTTGATAGAAGCAGAAGATACTTGAAGACGATGTAATCAGTCCATCACCCTTAAAGTTTTGAGGTGGTCAGTCCCTCAGTCTGGAGAAGAGCATTGTTCCATAGTATGAAACAATATATCCAATTGTTGTAATTCATCCTGGCCTACATGTTCTCTTGGACCCAAGCCTACATAGTCTCTTGGACCCAGGCCTACATGTTCTCTTGGACCCAGGCCTACATGTTCTCTTGGACCCAGGCCTACATGTTCTCTTGGACCCAGGCCTACATGTTCTCTTGGACCCAGGCCTACATGTTCTCTTGGACCAAGGCCTACATGTTCTCTTGGACCAAGGCCTACATGTTCTCTTGGACCAAGGCCTACATGTTCTCTTGGACCCAGGCCTACATGTTCTCTTGGACCCAAGCCTACATATTCTCTTGGACCCAGGCCTACATGTTCTCTTGGATCCAGGCCTACATGTTCTCTTGGACCCAAGCCTACATATTCTCTTGGACCCAGGCCTACATGTTCTCTTGGACCCAGGCCTACATGTTCTCTTGGACCCAAGCCTACATATTCTCTTGGACCCAGGCCTACATGTTCTCTTGGACCCAGGCCTACATGTTCTCTTGGACCCAAGCCTACATATTCTCTTGGACCCAGGCCTACATGTTCTCTTGGACCCAGGCCTACATGTTCTCTTGGACCCAGGCCTACATGTTCTCTTGGACCAAGGCCTACATGTTCTCTTGGACCAAGGCCTACATGTTCTCTTGGACCAAGGCCTACATGTTCTCTTGGACCCAGGCCTACATGTTCTCTTGGACCCAAGCCTACATATTCTCTTGGACCCAGGCCTACATGTTCTCTTGGACCCAGGCCTACATGTTCTCTTGGACCCAGGCCTACATGTTCTCTTGGACCCAGGCCTACATGTTCTCTTGGACCCAGGCCTACATGTTCTCTTGGACCAAGGCCTACATGTTCTCTTGGACCAAGGCCTACATGTTCTCTTGGACCAAGGCCTACATGTTCTCTTGGACCCAGGCCTACATGTTCTCTTGGACCCAAGCCTACATATTCTCTTGGACCCAGGCCTATATGTTCTCTTGGACCCAGGCCTACATGTTCTCTTGGACCCAGGCCTACATGTTCTCTCGGACCCAGGCCTACATGTTCTCTTGGACCCAGGCCTACATGTTCTCTTGGACCAAGGCCTACATGTTGTTTTGGACCCAGGCCTACATGTTCTCTTGGACCAAGGCCTACATGTTCTCTTGGACCAAGGCCTACATGTTCTCTTGGACCAAGGCCTACATGTTCTCTTGGACCAAGGCCTACATGTTCTCTTGGACCCAGGCCTACATGTTCTCTTGGACCAAGGCCTACATGTTCTCTTGGACCAAGGCCTACATGTTCTCTTGGACCCAGGCCTACATGTTCTCTTGGACCCAGGCATACATGTTCTCTTGGACCAAGGCCTACATGTTCTCTTGGACCAAGGCCTACATGTTCTCTTGGACCCAGGCCTACATGTTCTCTTGGACCCAGGCCTACATGTTCTCTTGGACCAAGGCCTACATGTTCTTTTGGACCCAGGCCTACATGTTCTCTTGGACCAAGGCCTACATGTTCTCTTGGACCAAGGCCTACATGTTCTCTTGGACCAAGGCCTACATGTTCTCTTGGACCAAGGCCTACATGTTCTCTTGGACCAAGGCCTACATACTCTCTTGGACCCAGGTCCAGGAGGAATCTTACCATTTTGTTCCGGGTGATTTGTAGTCTAGCTTTCATTTTTTTTGTCAAGGCAGAGTACCATGAAGAGCAAGCGTAGTCCATGTGACATTGTATAAGGGCTAGACATATGGTCCTGCGAGCCTCAGTAGGTAGACACTGTGCCTCAGTAGGTAGATACTGTGCCCAGTAGACAGACACTTTGCCTCAGTAGGTAGACACTGTGCCTCAGTAGGCAAACACTGTGCCTCAGTAGGTAGACACTGTGCCCAGTAGACAGACACTGTGCATCAGTAGGTAGACACTGTGCCTCAGTAGGCAGACACTGTGCCCAGTAGACAGACACTGTGCATCAGTAGGTAGACACTGTGCCTCAGTAGGCAGACACTGTGCCCAGTAGACAGACACTGTGCCTAGGTAGGTAGACACTGTGCCTCAGTAGGCAGACACTGTGCCTCAGTAGGCAGACTCTGTGCCCAGTAGACAGACACTGTGCCTCAGTTGGTAGACACTGTGCCTCAGTAGGTAGACACTGTGCCCAGTAGATAGACACTGTACCTCAATAAGTAGACACTGTGCCTTAGTAGGCAGACACTGTGCCTCAGTAGGTAGACAGTGTGCCCAGTAGATAGACATTGTGCCTCACTAGGTAAACACTATTCCTCAGCAGGCAGACACTGTGCCCAGTAGGTAGACACTGTGCCTCAGTAAGTAGAAACAATGCCTTAGTAGGTAGACACTGTGCCTCAGTAAGTAGATATTGTGCCTCAGTACGTAGATACTGTGCCTCAGTAGGTAGATACTGTGCCTCAGTAGGTAGACACTCTGCCTCAATAGGTAGACACTGTGTCTTAGTAGGTAGACACTGTGTCTTAGTAGGTAGACACTGTGTTTCAGTAGGTAGACACTGTGTCTCAGTAGGTAGACACTGTGACTCATTAGGTAGATACTGTGTCTTAGTAGACAGGCACTGTGTCTCAATAGGTAGACATTGTGCCTCAGTAGGTAGACACTGTGCCTCAGTAAGTAGATACTGTGCCTCAGGAGGTAGATATTGTGTCTCAGTAGGTAGACACTGTGTCTCAGTAGGTAGACACTGTGTCTCAGTAGATAGATACTGTGCCTCAGTAGGTAGACACTGAGTGTCTGTAGAGGAACTTCAGTCTGGCATTCGCTTTCTTTATTACGCTGTTCCCTATCAATTCTGACATGCATGGGTCAAAGAGGATTCCCAGATACTTTACTGAGGAAACTGAAGTGATGGATTCACCGTTACACAGGACATTAAAATTATTTGTCCTTCTCAGTTTAGTTTTCGTGCCAAAGAGTAGGGCTTCCGTTTTCCCGAGGTATAACGATAGTTTGTTGTTTACTAACTATTTGCTGTAGGACTGCAGTTATAATGTTATCACCTAACACTAACAGAACACTGTCATCCACACTCAGTAGATGGTCATGTCGTTTAGAAGTAAAAGACTAAAAAACTAAGCCGAATCTGAATTCATGTGAAAAAAGTTAGTGGTTAGCGTTTAGCGTTAGCTTCTGCTAATTTTTTCGGCCGTTTAGCGGTTTAGCGTTAGCGGAGCTAACGAATGAGAGGTGAAAGTGCATAAACTAGAGGAGGAGGTAATTAGGGTAAGATATAAGCAGGGGTGGGCACAGCTAACCGAAAAGTTAGCTTCGCTAACCACTAATCTGCTAACTAAAAAATTAGCTCCGCTTTTTTTTTTTTTTTTTTTTAACGCTAAACCCATGCGGGTCATTCAGCGCATGACTGGTAGAGGCTCGATCCTCCGTCTGCTGAGCTCGAGACAGACGGGCATCCTGACTCAAGAAATCGTAATGACACGATTGCATCCTATTTGTACTCACCTAGATACTTTACAGTTGAGTATCTAGGTGAGTACAAATAAGATGCCCGTCTGTCTCGAGCTCAGCAGACGGAGGATCGAGCCTCTACCAGTCATGCGCTGAATGACCCGCATGGGTTTAGCGTTAAAAAAAAAAAAAAAAAAAAAAAGCGGAGCTAATTTTTTAGTTAGCAGATTAGTGGTTAGCGAAGCTAACTTTTCGGTTAGCTGTGCCCACCCCTGCTTATATCTTACCCTAATTACCTCCTCCTCTAGTTTATGCACTTTCACCTCTCATTCGTTGATGCTATTTTCCTCGTACCCCATCTACTTCTTAATCTCACTGTAGCTACAACTAAATAATCATCTGATATATCTGTTTCTCCCTTCATAAACATTCATATCCAGAAGTCTACCCATCAACCTCTTATTCACCAATACACAGCCCAACAAACTGTTGCCCTTAAACCATATATCATATCTCGTGCAATTATTTATTCTCTTTTACTTAATATATGTATTACCTATTACCAGACATCTTTCTTTTCAAAGTTATATCAAAGGCCCCCACTATCATTTACCCATGGCACCCCGGACTTGCTTGCTACTCCCTTTACAACAGTTTCTCCCACTTGGCTGTTCGGTAGCCTACCACAATTACTCTATTACCTGGTTTAAAACTTCTTAAACATTCACTTAACATTTCCCAAACTCTTTCTCTCTCCTCTACACTCCTCTTCTCCAGGTAGATAAACACTTAGTATAACCCATTTTTCGTATCCGATTCTTAATTTAATCCACATAATCCTTGAATTTATAAATTTTTATTCCCTTTTTTTTGGTGCCATAACTGAATCTTCAACATTATTGCTGCTCCTACCTTAGCTCTAACTCTCTAAGAGACCCTTGACCTAATTTCATTTAGTTCTCCCCTATTACAACCCAGGAGTCCCAAAGGCCTGTTATCCTGGGTGTAAAGGGAGCAAAATAAACACAGCAGAAAACTTTTGACTTATATTATCCTTCACCAATTTAGAACAGAAGTTTTTTTTTTTTTTTTTTCAACAAGTCGGCAGTCTCCCACCGAGGCAGGGTGACCCAAAAAAGAAAGAAAATCCCCAAAAAGAAAATACTTTCATCATCATTCAACACTTTCACCACACTCGCACATTATCACTGTTTTTGCAGAGGTGCTCAGAATACAACAGTTTAGAAGCATATACGTATAAAGATACACAACATATCTCTCCAAACTGCCAATATCCCGAACCCCTCCTTTAAAGTGCAGGCATTGTACTTTCCATTTCCAGGACTCAAGTCCGACTATATGAAAATAACCGGTTTCCCTGAATCCCTTCACTAACTATTACCCTGCTCATACTCCAACAGATCGTCAGGTCCCAAGTACCATTCGTCTCCATTCACTCCTATCTAACACGCTCACGCACGCTTGCTGGAAGTCCAAGCCCCTTGCCCACATAGATTTATATGCTTTCCATGTCATTCTACTTTGATCCATTCTCTCTAAATGACCAAACCACCTCAACAACCCCTCTTCTGCCCTCTGACTAATACTTTTATTAACTCCACACCTTTTCCTAATTTCCACACTCCGAATTTTCTGCATAATATTTACACCACACATTGCGCTTAAACAGGACATCTCCACTGCCTCCAACCGTCTCCTCGCTGCTGCATTTACCACCCAAGCTTCACACCCATATAAGAGTGTTGGTACTACTATACTTTCATACATTCCCTTCTTTGCCTCCATAGATAACGTTTTTTGACTCCACATATACCTCAACGCACCACTCACCTTTTTTCCCTCATCAATTCTATGATTAACCTCATCCTTCATAAATCCATCCGCCGACACGTCAACTCCCAAGTATCTGAAAACATTCACTTCTTCCATACTCCTCCTCCCCAATTTGATATCCAATTTTTCTTTATCTAAATCATTTGACACCACTAACCTTTGCAATATTTCTTTAGAATCTCCCATAAGCACAGTATCATCAGCAAAAAGTAACTGTGTCAATTCCCATTTTGAATTTGATTCCCCAAAATTTAATCCCACCCCTCTCCCGAACACCCTAGCATTTACTTCCTTTACAACCCCATCTATAAATATATTAAACAACCATGGTGACATTACACATCCCTGTCTAAGACCTACTTTTACCGGGAAGTAGTCTCCCTCTCTTCTACACACCCTAACCTGAGCCTCACTATCCTCATAAAAACTCTTTACAGCATTTAATAACTTACCACCTATTCCATATACTTGAAACATCTGCCACATTGCTGCTCTGTCCACCTATCATATGCTTTTTCTAAATTCATAAATGAAATAAAAGTTCACTACCTTTATCTAAATACTGTTCACATATATGCTTCAATGTAAACACTTGATCTACACATCCCCTACCCACTCTGAAGCCTCCTTGCTCATCCGCAATCCTACATTCTGTCTTACCTCTAATTCTTTCAATTATAACCCTACCGTACACTTTTCCTGGTATACTCAGTAAACTTATTCCTCTATAATTTTTACAGTCTCTTTTGTCCCCTTTCCCTTTATATAAAGGGACTATACATGCTCTCCGCCAATCCCTAGGTACCTTCCCCTCTTTCATACATTTATTAAACAAAAGTACCAACCACTCCAACACTATATCCCCCCCTGCTTTTAACATTTCTGTCATGATCCCATCAGTTCCAGCTGCTTTACCCCCTTTCATTTTACGTAATGCCTCACGTACCTCCCCCACACTTACATTCTGCTCTTCTTCACTCCTAAAAGATGGTATACCTCCCTGACCAGTGCATGAAATTACTGCCTCAAAATATTCTCGCCATCTACCTAATACCTCCATCTCCCCATCTACTAACTCCCCTACTCTGTTTTTAACTGACAAATCCATACTTTCCCTAGGCTTTCTTAACTTGTTTAACTCACTCCAAAAATTTTTTCTTATTTTCATTAAAATTTCTTGACAGTGCCTCTCCCACTCTATCATCTGCTCTCCTTTTGCACTCTCTCACCACTCTCTTTACCTTTCTTTTACTCTCCATATACTCTGCTCTTCTTATAACACTTCTGCTTTGTAAAAACCTCTCATAAGCTACCTTTTTCTCTTTTATCGCACCCTTTACTTCATCATTCCACCAATCACTGCTCTTTCCTCCTGCCCCCAGCCTCCTATAACCACAAACGTCTGCTCCACATTCTAATACTGCATTTTTAAAACTATTCCAACCCTCTTCAACCCCCCCACTACTCATCTTTGCACTAGCCCACCTTTCTGCCAATAGTCGCTTATATCTCACCCGAACTTGTTGTTGCCACCTTCCTCTTTTCCCATCTACCTCTTACTCTAACTGTAGCTACAACTAAATAATGATCCGATACATCAGTTGCCCCTCTATAAACATATACATCCTGGAGCCTACCCATCAACCTTTTATCCACCAATACATAATCTAATAAACTACTTTCATTACGTGCTGCATCATACCTTGTATATTTATTTATCCTCTTTTTCATAAAATATGTATTCTTATTACCAAATCTCTTTCTACACATAGCTCAATTAAAGGCTCCCCATTTACATTTACCCCTGGCACCCCAGATTTACCTACTACTCCCTCCATAACATTTTTACCCACTTTAGCATTGAAATCCCCAACCACCATTACTCTCACACTTGATTCAAAACTCCCCACGCATTCACTCAACATTTCCCAAAATCTCTCTCTCTCCTCTACACTTCTCTCTTCTCCAGGTGCATACACGCTTATTATAACCCACTTTTCACATCCAATCTTTATTTTACTCCACATAATCCTTGAATTAATACATTTATAGTCCCTCTTTTCCTGCCATAGCTTATCCTTCAACATTATTGCTACGCCTTCTTTAGCTCTAACTCTATTTGAAACCCCTGACCTAATCCCATTTATTCCTCTCCACTGAAACTCTCCCACCCCCTTCAGCTTTGTTTCACTTAAAGCCAGGACATCCAGCTTCTTCTCATTCATAACATCCACAATCATCTCTTTCTTATCATCTGCACAACATCCACGCACATTCAGACTTCCCACTTTGACAATTTTCTTCTTCTTATTCTTTTTAGTAATCTTTACAGGAAAAGGGGTTACTAGCCCATTGTTCCCGGCATTTTAGTTGACTTTTACAACACGCATGGCTTACGGAAGAAAGATTCTTATTCCACTTCCCCATGGATATAAAAGGAAAAGTAATAAGACCAAGAACTATTAAGATAAAATCAAAGAAAACTCAGATGAGTGTGTATAAATAAATGTGTACATGTATGTGTAGTGTGACCTAAGTGTAAGTAGAAGTAGCAAGACGTACCTGTAATCTTGCATATTTATGAGACAGACAAAAGACATCAGCAATCCTACCATCATGTAAAACAACCACAGGCTTTCGTTTTACACTCACTTGGCAGGACGGTAGTACCTCCCTGGGTGGTTGCTCTCTACCAACCTACTACCTACAGAACAGAAGTATGTACACTATATACACTATGTACAACAATAGGTATTAGTGCACTCCACGGTAAGCAAGGCAGAATAGAAGTCCGTGCTTCAACCAGCTCTAGAATGGGAATGACAAGGGCAGACAGGAGAATGGTACCCACATAACCTCTGCGATTACCAAAACCATCTTCTCATTGGCTGGAACCTGGGTACTGGTTGAACGACGGGGCCCCATCGTCAACCCTCAGTCCCCTGGTTCGCTGGTAAATGACGGTGTGTATATGCGCCTAATAAAGGTTACGTACTCTTTGCATGCCCCACCCCCACCCCGAGAGGGCTCAGGATTAGGCTCCCACCTCCCAGTGGTAACCGTGCCGCCATGGCACAAAATAATGGGACCGCCTTTCCTCTCAACCATCCAACTCTTAGATAGAGCTCAACTTTTCTCGTGACAAAGAGCCAAACCCTAAACTCGGAGCGAGACAGCAGACAGTCGGGCTTAACATAAGTCCCAGACACGGGTGAACGGTAGCCCGCATCCCCTCACTAAAAAAAAAACCACACCAGGGGATAAATAAAAAGAGCTTGGAAGGGGTTACCACAAGTAACCTAACACATCCTAACCTAATATATATTTATAATTATAATGTATAATATTGTTAGACTCTAGATAAAGAGTCTGCCAACATATTTTCTTTGCCGGCATATGTAAGATTTTAACAGAATAGGGTTGCAGTTGTAGACTCCATCTCATGAGCCTCGTATTGTGGTTCTTCATGGCTTGGAGATATACTAGGGGTTGTGATTCCTGTAGACAGTGACCACCTGCGAAGTCTGGCCCACATAAACATCAAAGTGCTCCAAAGCCAGTACCAGCACGAGGGCTTCTTTTTCAATGGTAGAGTAAGCCCCCTGATACGGCTGGAACTCCTCGTCCCCAACCCCAGACTCACAAGCATCAACCTGTAATGAGAAAGGTTTGGAGAAGTCTGGAGACAAAAGAATGGGTGCAGTACACAATAATCTTTTTGCTTTGTCAAAAGCACCTTGACATTCTGGGGTCCAATTAAAGGGAACTTTGTGACTGGTAAGAGAGGTAAGAGGGGCTACAATATCTGAAAAATTCTTACAGAATCTTCTGTAAAATCCTATCATGCCTAGGAAACGTTGAAGAGATTTCCTATCATGTGGAACTGGATAATCTTTAATGGCAAGAACTTTAGCAAATTCAGGAGCAACTTTACCACTACCTACTTCATGGCCTACAAAAGTAACAGTGGCCTGGCCAAAGGAAGACTTAGATAAATTAACAATTAAATGGGAACTCTGAAAGGTCTCAAAAAGAGCCTTAAGTCTAAATAGGTATTGATCCCAAGTATCAGACACCACAACAATATCATCCAGGTACGCTGCCGTGCCTTCCAGTCCTTTAATAGCCTGATGGATAAGTTTCTGGAATGAAGAATGAATTTTTCATTCCGAATGGGGTAACTGTATATTGATAATGACCTCCTGGAATTACGAAGGCAGAGATTTCCTTCGCCTTATCCGTCAAAGATACCTGATAGTAACCTTTAAGGAGATCTAACTTGGACACAAAAGTAGCCTTACTCACAAAGTCGATTACGTCATCCAGACGAGGAAGAGGATAAGCATCTGTGATTGTGACCTCATTCACCTTACGGTAGTCTGTACACATACGAAACCCTCCATCAGCTTTTTTTAACAAGGATGCACGGTGAAGCCCATGGACTAGATGACTCCTCCACTAACCCATGCTCTAACAGAAATTCTACCTCCTGCTGAAGTAGCTTCTGCTTTTCAGGATTAGCTCTGTAGGGGAAGAGTTTAATAGGTTTAGAGTTTCCTACATCTACATCATGATAACCTAACGTACATTTTTTCGGCACATCCGAAAAAATATCAGGGTATGACTGTAGAAGCTCAGTTAAACTTGTTGCCTGAGTTTCAGATAGCCCCACCATTAAAGGGCTAGGGTCCTTGAGGAGGACAGAATTTGGAAGTTTGATATTAATTTCAGAAATAGAGTTCAAAGAGTCAGAGTCGTCCTCAGAGGTAGAGGACAGAGTCATTACTGGGACTTTATCTGGTGTATGGAAAGATTTTAACTGATTAATGTGGTAAGTTTTAGTTTTTGAGATCTTATCAAGGGGAGCTACCACATAATTTACATCAGATAATTTACTTACAATTTGCATAGGTCCCGTAAATCTAGCTTTCAAGGTGTGGCCAGGTATAGGTTCCTGCACCAACACCTTGTCTCCTGGATGGAAGGAACGAAATTGTGCATTTCTGTCATTCCTCTATTTCATCTTATTTTGAGCTGTCTTTAGGTTAGCCTTGGCTAACTGACGTGCCACCTGCAACCTTGAAGACGGGTTGTAGAGTGTTGAGCTAAAGTCTTCTCCCATCCATCCTTCTTTGAGCACCCGAAGAGGACCTCGTACATTGTGCCCAAAGATCAGCTCAAACCGACTATACCCAGTAGAGTCCTGCACCGTTTCTCTCATTGAAAACAGCAACAATGGTAGTGATTCATCCAAGTATGTAGGAAAATGCATGCAAAAAGTTCTCATCATGGTTTTTAACGTCTGGTGGAATCTTTCCAAGGCGCCTTGGGACCGAGGATGATAGGCAGTGGATAGGTTGTTGATTATCCCTAACCTAGTTAATGCTTCCCTAAAGGCTTTGGCAGTGAAGTTAGTACCTTGATCACTTTGAATAGATTTAGGAATGCCAAAACAAGAAATAAATCTGGTTAAAGCTTTGAGAATAGCTTTAGTATTAATACTGCGCCTGGGAATTGCTTCAGGGTATCTAGTTACTCTATCCATAATGGTAAATAAATACTGATTTCCCGACTTTGACCTAGGTAGTGGACCTACACAGTCTATGATTAATTCTGCAAAAGGTTCTCCATCAACAGGTATAGGGCGGAGAGGTGCAGGTTTAATAGAATGTCCAGGTTTCCCTACTTGCTGACATTCTCGGCAACACCGGATATGATTCTTCACATCCTGCTTTAATTTTGGTCAATAAAATTCTTTTGTAATTCTATATAATGTTTTAGTAATTCCTAAGTGACCTCCTAATGACGTATTATGAGCTATATTCAATATTTCAGGTCTAAACCTTGTTGGAACTACTAACCTGTCAGACAATTGCCGGCCCTCTATCTCCTTACCAGTCTCTGTGCAGATCAAATAGTTGTTTTTAAGTTTATACTTGACCAGATGATCCAAAGAGGATTTACCCATGGCTGCCTGAAAAGCGAAATTTAAAGAAGGGTCCTTTCGTTGTTCCTCCTGGAAGGACAGTCCCTCTGGCATGGAAACAGAGATATATGGCAATCCTGCAACCTGGGAATAGGAAGGCTTGATCTGGGTCTGTTCACTTGATCTACGAGGCCCTGGCCAGTTTTCCTCGTAAAACAAAGTGGTTATTCTGAGATCGGAGTCGTCCAAGGATAGGTCAGCATTCTCGCCAGACAACCCTTGGGATGTTGCCCGAATTATGGCCAACACCGGGGAAGAATTAATCATTATGGGTTCAGGACATACACTAGCAGTGGTAATGTTATTACCCAGTAATAACATGGCATCTTTCATGGGAAATCCCTCGGATACACCCACGGTCAAGTACCCAGTGTAATATTTGCACTGTACATAAATTTTATGCAAAGGGACAGAATATATAGCTCCTCCAAATGCTTCCAACAAAACAGAGGAATTTAACGAGGTGTTCTTTGAAAGGGGTAATATTCCCTCTCTTATAAGTGAGCAATATGCTCCAGTATCTCTAAAAGTTTTGACTTCAGTTGTTCTGGAGTTTTCCTGAAGGGGCCATCCCTTTCTCTACTTCTTTCAGGGACATGTTACTAGGGATATTAGAGATTTTCCCAGTTGGTTGGGGTTTGTGGGGGCAGTTGGGACGGATGTGACCTACTTTATTACACAGGTAGCAGACGACAGGTTTGCCTTTACTCCCTGCTGACGTTGCAACTGGTGTTGCTCTGGTTGGTGTCTCTCTGGATAATGTTGTCGAGTTGCACCATGTTGAGTAGTTTGTCTCTCGTTAGGTAAGACACATATGCAACAGTTAGGTATCTTTATTTCGAAACGTTTCGCCTACTGTGTAGGCGAAACGTTTCGAAATAAAGATACCTGACTATTGCATGTCTTACCTAACAACCTGTCGGTATTTTATACCATTTGAATGTTCATTCAGTTTGTCTCTCACCAGGTGGACCATAAGTTGAGAAGCGTGGCTCACCAGGTGACTTGGCTGACGTAGACGTTCTCCCTCCGGCTGGCACTTCATCCTCCAAGGTTGACGATCTCTGTTCATGTCAGGCTGTTGAAAAGGGAGATGGGACCGCTCGGACAAGGAGCAGTTTGTTTCAAAGGTATCAGCCAACCTGGCTGCCTCCAATGCAGTGGTTAAGTCACGATCCTGCACGATCCTCTAACCTCTGGTCCCACAGACTCCAGCAGGTTGTCAACCAGAATAAGCTGCATAAGATCATCGAAGGTAGCAACACAACTTGCTTTATACCAGCTGGTAAAAGCTTTAGTCTGCTGTCGCACGAAATCAACCAGGGATTGACCAAGCTGTCGTCCGCCTAACTTGAAATTTTTCCTATACTTAGCTGGGATACAAGTATATGTTCTCAAAACTGTGGTCTTCACCACTTTATAATCGGAAAATTCAGTGTCATTTAACACTGACGTAAATTCCTGTGCCTTACCAAACAATGCTGTGTGAACTAACGATGCCCAATGCTGTTCCGGCCACCTCAAGGCTCGAGCCTGATTTTCGAAAGCTTCGAAAAATTGTTCTGGTTCGGCCTCATTGAAGCGGGGAACAAGCTGTACTGCTTTTTGTAAACTAAAGTCATTTACAAGATGCGAAAACTGCCTTCTTTCTTTTTCCCTATCAAACTCTTCCTTGGCAAATGCCCTCTGCTCCCTAGTCTGCTCAAGATTGATTATTGCCAGCTCAAGTACCAACGCTGCTGATTCACCTTGAGACAACCCTGCTGCACTAGACTGACGATTTTGCTCCAATGATGTATCATCTTCCTCCTGCGAGAACATCGGAGTTTTATTCCTGGCTCCCATACAGGGAGGAGTCTGATGTGCCACCTCCTCTTCCCGAAGTTTGTCAGTGATCAGTGAATGCAGTTGCACAGCTGTGAGAGTGCGTTCGTAATCAATGCCAATGGAACGAGCAATTTGCCAACAACGCTGTAGGGACAATTTAGGCAAGTTAAATAAGGTATATGCTGACACCAGACATCTGACTCGTCTAGGTGGCATACCCCAATGTACAAGTTATTTGCTATGCACAGTACAATTTCAGAATACTCCAAAGTAACACGTTATTTGCAGAACACTCTTAGCTATGCACAGTATGATTGCAGAATACGCACATATGCTTACAAGGTGGATACGCAATAGCAAAGCTGATTGCAAAATCTTCACACCGAACAAGCTAGTAGCAAGCTGTTGAATGATAATACAATAGCAAGGCTGATCATAGCAAAGCAATTGACATGCAAAGTTTGTAAAACATTGGTAAAGCTAATGCAATGCCAGACAGCAAGCTACACACTGTTCCATAAGATTGACCGTAGCGAAGCGAGCACACCGAACAAGCTAGTAGTGAGCTGTTGAACGATCATACAATAGCAAGGCTAACCATAGCAAAGCAGTTGACACGCAAAGTTTGTAAAGCGTTGGCAAAGCTAATGCAATGCCAGACAGCAAGCTACACAATGTTCCTGCTTCCAACTTCACCCTAGGCTCTAAGTCCAGCTTCAGCTCCCGGACAGGCCCCCATATTACAACCCAGGAGTCCCAAAGGCCTGTTATCCTGGGTGTAAAGGGAGCAAAATAAACACAGCAGAAAAGTTTTGACTTATATTATCCTTCACCAATTTAGAACAGAAGTATGTACACTATATACACTATGTACAACAATAGGTATTAGTGCAATCCACGGTAAGCAAGGCAGAATAGAAGTCACTAGAGAGCAGACCGTGCTTCAACCAGCTCTAGAATGGGAATGACAAGGGCAGACAGGAGAATGGTACCTACATAACCTCTGCGATTGCCAAAACCATCTTCTTATTGGCTAGAACCTGGTCACTAGTTGAACGACGGAGCCCCATCATCAACTCTTAGCAACCTGGTTCGCTGGTTGGGGGAGATAGCCTGTAAATGAGGGTGTGTACATGCACCGAATAAAGGTTACATACTCTTTGCATGCCACATCCCCACTGAAACTCGCGAACCCCCTTCTTTTTTTTCGCTGAGAGCCAGGACATCCAACTTCTTTTTATTCATAGCATTCACAGTCATCTTTTTCTTATTATCTGAACTATATCCACGCACATTTAAACATTGCAACTTAAAGATTTTCTTCTTATTTTCATTAGTTTATACAGGAGAAGAGGTTACTAGCCCATTCCTCCCGGCATTTTAGTCGACTTCTACGACACACAAGGCTTGCTGAGGAAGGATTCTTAATCCACTTTCTGATGCTCCTCGTACTGGACTCAACCTACCTAGAAACCCTGTGAATAAAGGGTCCCAAAAGTTGGAACTTCCCTCCAGAAGAAGCTGAAAATACCCCATCGGACACCAGCTTCAAAAATGTGGTTTGAAATGCACCTCCTTAATCCGACATAATTCCTGTTTGCAGTAATTATATTGTTTCCCACTTGATCAAAAGCAACCTTGTTAATCCAAATCATATTATCATTCATGATTATATCGCTATCACCTGCATAATTAAACAAATAAAAAAAATTAATGTGTTCTACCTCCAGTATTGATTACTATAAATGTTATTCTAAATTGTTACATACAATCTCAAAATAGCATAAATCATAAACCAAATTGTTATATAAAATGTTAAAGATTAAAAACCATATCATTCAAATAATCTAATTAGATAATTGTTCAGTAAATTTCATGGCTGCAGGAACTGTTCTGCATAAGAAAGGGATATATGTAAAATAGTTGAACCGTGTCAGTTCATCCTATATAAACTGATACGTAATACGTGAATATTTACTGGGAACACATGATCAATATATTAACCTTAAATTTTGATGGTTTACTTTTACTGTTACCAAAGTGTCTTGTTAAAGACTTTGGTCTTCTTTACATAAATTATAAGACCAAGAATTATCACAAACTCTCGGTATATAATTTAAAGAGGTCTGCAGTCCATGAAAAATTTTAATATGTATAAATATAACATCAGAATAGCTAATTTTGATATTATGGTGAGTGTCTGGTACCGATTTTAGTAGGACATTAGTTGACACATTAAACAACGTAGGACTTAATAGGCTGCCTTGGGGAGTGCCAAATTTTATTTCTTTATTTTCGCAATGCACTAGAGTTTCTGTTAGAGAAAACCAAGAATCCGTTGTAAGAGTAGAACACCAATGTTCATTTAAGCATTTTTAATATCGGTAAGAGTTGTGAATTTGTACATTTTCTCAATTCGTTCAGTTAAAATGTTGCGAAACAGTTTTGTACACCTTTGTCATGTGTGAACTTGAGTGACATGTGTTCTCTAAATCTGTATCTTTTCAAATATTTTACATAGACAGCAAATGTGCGAAAAGGGAAGGAAAAAAGATCATGTTCCTTGGTTTTGGGAATAAACACAACAATGCTATTCTACTAGTAGATTAGCAGGTACACGCCTCAATAATGTGATATCATAAGTGATACCGTCTTCCCCAGAGGAGGGGGTACTGCCCCCTGATGAGGACGGCTTCTAGTTCACATTCAGTAAGCAGAGTATCACCATTCATACCTGGTATGCTTGGAATTTAACCTAAATTGGATAAGATTCCGTTGATCATTCGACTTTTGAAGGTCTCCCTTATATGTAGTGGTAATAATTTATAGCTAGAGACTTTTGTCAATTCTTGATTAACTCATTTGCTTTGTATGTTGGATTTGGGTAAGAAACTTAGCTATTTTTTTCTAAGAATTTTATTAGTACTCTTCCTTGCTTTGCTCAGGGAAATATGTTGATCGACTTTTCCTGCCTTTCGTTTTAGTTGACTCGTTAGTTTAATAATAAAAAAAAGGCTCACCGTAGCTACAGTCACTACACAGTGTCCTCGGATACCGTTGAATGGTTCTTATAGTGGGGAATATTGATGCTGATGTGGGTAACGATCGCTTAGTGTTGAGGTTGTAATAGTTTAATGGTGTTTGTATAGTTATGTATTGGAGTTGAAGTGGCAGCATTGATGGTTATCTATGTAGATTTAGCAATGATATATCAACTTTTATTCTAAATTATGTAGAAAAAGCTTTGACGTGGGGGTACTGATGTTGATGTTAGTAGAGAGAGCGTTATTGTAATAGCATTTACGTAGAACTGTATAGAAACGGCGTTGATGTGGCACTCTTTATGCTGTTCTGTGTATATAACATTAATGGGGCAGGACTTACACTGTACGACAGTGGTTCCCAAACTTCTTCAGGCTGCTATTCCCTTGGCTCCAAGGCCACATCACAAGGGCTCTCCCCCTAACACACACATACGAACACACTTCTTTCTAGGTATTAGGTTTACTGCAAATTCAAAACATCTAATCTAAGCCTATAAACAAGCCTATTTATTTCACAAATAAAAATAAACATAGTAAACCAATTTATTTAACAGTATGAAAGGGTACATTTACATCTCATCTATAACTACAATGTCTTCACAGTTTTAATGAGATGGATGTGCTTGTTGCAGGAACATCAGCTTCTCAACGTCAGGCTTGAAGGCACTAAGAAGAAGTCTTAGATTCTTTCATTCAGTAATTTTCTGTCATTTTCTTTAATTGGAGAAAAGCTTGGCGACTGCACTGAAGCCTCGCTCTGCTAAATATGATGTTTGTGACATAGATTTTGTCATATAGATTTGTGCAAAACAAACGTTCCCTTCGTTCTTGCCATCCTGCGGCCCGAACTACAGCCCCCCCTTTTCCTCAACGTCCCCCTGGATTTTTCCACCGCCCTCAGGGGGCGGCAGCGCCCACTTTGGGAATCACTGCTGTATGATAATACTTTATTGTTAATATGGGAGTACTGACACAGGTCTTTATGTCTTTGTTGCATTTTTAATGTTTTTCGGTGTGGGGTGGTGTAGCAATAAAGCGAATTCTCTGTAACTTCTTGAAGAAATAAAAAGTTTATGGGGATACCACTTACTCCGACCTTTAATCGTACCTCTCCAGGCCCCTCAAAGCCCACCAGGCCGCCACGGTTAAGTTCACTACCTTCCACGCACCATACCCACCCAGCATGTCATACTCCACTCTTATTGTCTAGTCTAGCAGATGGATGTCAACCAGGAGGAAGCGAGCAGCCAGGGAAATGGCACGGCTGGCAATACTAGGAGAGGCAAGTGTCGGTAATGCTTACAGCTTCGTTGTCTCAATTCTAATGGTTTCCTCCGCAAACACGGTAGTTGCCCTGGTTCAGGATGTCCTCCTGTGGAAAGTGATGATCCAGAGCCACCTCAGGCACCTGAACCCACTCCAACAGATCTCATCTCATCAGACAATATCTTGGAAGCAATTAAAGCAACAGGTACCAGGACACTCACACATATTCCCAAAGCAGCACGTCCACACGCAGCTGGGAAACTTGCAGACCTCCTGAAAAAAGTAAACGATGGTTCCACTATCTTAAATGCTCCACCAACCATCAAGGCATGGCACAACTTGCTACTTTTTGGCAATGTCTGCTTAGCTGTGCCGGAAAGAAGGGAAAAGAGGCTAGCCTCAATGATAATTAAATCCTTAAGAGATTTTCCTAGAGCTGATAACCTCATTCGCCTTCTCCGTCAACACAAAAGGGAGAGGCAGAACCCCCACTCACTCCACTGACAGTGAAAAAGTTAGAGTCCAGATGAGCAAGAAAATTGAAGAGGGCAACACAGTGGGGGAAATGAGAATTATTACCAGTGAAGATACAGTTGCTCCCAGGGATGCTGACGCGGCTGAAGCACTTAGAGCAGTGGTTCCCAAACTGGGGGTAAATTACCCCCTGGGGGTAATTTAACCATTTTTGGGGGGTAATGGAGGGGTGACAGAAAAAAAGTTATGAATTCTGAAAATCAAGAAAACAATGCGGTACCCGGTATGAGGATTATTGTTAACTTTGTCTTAGTATATAAAGTTGTAAAGTAAACCTATTATAAGTAAGTAATAAAGTTAAACCAAATAACAATAAACATCAAAAACTAATATACAGTATTAGAAAAGAAGAAATATATAGCTAAGTGTGTGGAAACCCAAAAGTATTTTGACAAGTATGCTTCAGGACAAAAGTCACTCAGTAGCCCAGATCGACCTGTCCAGTACGCGTCACTCACTTCCTGAGGCTGCCTCTATTTCACACTGTCAGTTTATCTGTGAGCATCAGCCGAGGTAGACATAAGCTGGTATGTATGTGTACTGCCCTGTGCAGTATATAGTTAGTATTTACCCACTGTTACTGTGAATTTGTAGCTATTATTAATTTTATATATAATGTATGTGTGGTTCTTACGTTTTCAATGGTTTTGCTAGGATTAGCAGAGTATGCGAGGCTGTATACGTTCACGTTTAGCCATATATATCAATAATAACAACATTTTGTGAAAGGGGTAACATGCTTTATGTAGCATGTTAAATTGGGTAACAAGCTGAAAAAGTTTGGGAACCACTGACTTAGAGGAAAGCACCCTGCCAGGGAAACCAGTGGCACCAACAGTTCCAACACCTCTGTCCTCACTGTGGAACCATTGATTGTGGAAGACTCAGGCATTTACAAAGCAGTAATGTCGTTCCCATCTGGCTCTGCTGGGAGTTACACTGGAATAAGGCCACAGCATTTAAAGGAAATGGTTAATCCAGTTATTGGGGAAATTGCAGGGACACTGCTTTCAGAAATCACAAGGTTCGTCAACAATTCCTTGCTGGTCTGATTCCTGATGAAATTAGACCTTTCTTTTTTGGTGCAACACTTTGTGCACTTAAAAAGAAGGATGGAGGAATTCGGCCAATTGCAGTTGGCAACACGTTACGCCGCCTCGTATCCAAAGCTGCTGTCCGAAGTTTTCTTGCACAGGCAGCCATGATGCTTCAACCAAACCAGCTTGGCTTTGGGGTCTCTCAAGGAAGTGAAGCAGTGGTTCATGCAACAAGGGTGTGTATCAACAACCTGCCTGAGGACAATGCAGTGGTAAAATTAGATTTCAAGAATGCATTCAATCTCCTGAAAAGAGACGTGGTATTAGCAGCTGTACGAGAACATTTCCCTGGTCTCTTCTCTTTTGTTTCAGCTGGGTATAGCAAGGAATCAATGCTTCTCTTTGGAGAGCACAAAATCACACAATCGGAGGGTGTCCAACAAGGAGATCCTCTTGCACCATTTCTCTTCTGTATAGCAGTTAGGGAAATCACAGTCAGACTGACCAGCGAGCTAAACATCTGGTTCCTAGATGATGACACACTAGCAGGTACAAAGGAGTCCCTCCTACATGATCTTACACAGGTAATGACTCAGGGACAGGAAATGGGTCTCATCCTGAATCCATCCAAATGTGAAATCATCACAGTGAGTCAACAAGTGACAAATGCAGCGAAATCAAAACTACCAGGAGCAGCAGTCATTGTCCTCACAAACAGTGTCTTGCTAGGAGCACTTCTGAGAAGCAATGCCATTGACAATTCTCAGGAAGAAATTGGAAGAGTTAAGGAGAATGGAACAAAGAATGGGCAATCTGGACACCCACGATGCCTTGTACCTTCTCACAAAGTGCTTGAGTCTGCCCAGGTTGACATATTTCCTAAGATGTGCACCTCCATATGATAACCCTATACTACACGAATATGACAGTATCCTGAGGCAGATTTTTACGAAAGTACTTAACCTTACTCTAGAAGACGGGCAGAGGAACCAAGCTACACTTCCAGTCAGACTAGGAGGCATTGGTGTCCGCAAGTCATCACAGACTGCGCTACCTGCTTTTCTGTCCTCATGTATTGCATCCAGAGAGCTTGTAGCAGCGATTCTCCCTGAACATCTTAGGGACAAGATTAGAGTCCAGGACCAAAAGTTCATTGACGGAGCCATGGTCTGGGATAATCTAACGGGCTCTGAAACTAGACCTGCTCCCCCCAACAACTACAAACAATCGCACTGGGATGGTCCAGTAGTGGAAAATATAGCCTCAACAATGCTTCAGAGTGTGTCAGGAAAGGATAGAGCCCGCCTACTGGCAATGAGAGCCCCTCATGCAGGAGACTTTCTGTTGGCTGTTCCCAACTCCAGCCTTGGCACACGCCTCGACCCACAGACTATCCGCATCAGTGTTGCTCTTCGACTTGCCGCCCCTATTCTCGCCGAACACAGGTGTATTTGTGGCAGTGAAGCAGCAGACCGATTCGGGTACCATGGTCTTGTGTGCCGTAAATCAGAGGGAAAGATTGCAAGACATGAGGAGGTTAATAATATTATCAAGAGGAGCCTCACAACAGCCGGATGCCCAGCAGTAAGGGAGCCACCCCAACTATGCAGATCTGATGGCAGCCAGAAGCGTCCAAATGGTATCACCCTTCAAGCTTCGACAGACGGGAAGCAGGTGGTGTGGGACTATACATGTGCATCTACCTTGGCTGATACCTTTCTCCAATACACCAGGGAGGAAGGAGGGGCAACTACCAGCTTCAGGGAGTCCCAAAAGTCTAGAAAATATGGAGAACTTGCCCATCATTATATGTTTGTTCCCATAGGCTCAGAGACCCTTGGCTAATGCGGAAAGAATGCATCTAAAGTCCTTAAGTAGCTAGGAAAAAGA
This sequence comes from Cherax quadricarinatus, assembly GCF_038502225.1. Classification (NCBI taxonomy): domain Eukaryota; kingdom Metazoa; phylum Arthropoda; class Malacostraca; order Decapoda; family Parastacidae; genus Cherax; species Cherax quadricarinatus. The sequence goes on from NC_091311.1 coordinate 22,561,111, forward strand.
CTCATCAGGGTAACTAGGGATCCCAGGGCAGCTAGTTTTCTGTTCCAGTGGCTCAGTGCGGCTGTTCAAAGGGGTAATGCCTCCTGTATTTTGGGCACACGCCCCAACTCCGAGGAGCTGGAAGAGATTTTCGCCTTATAATCGGTGGTACACACGTAACAACATGTACCGTATATGCCACCTTTATATACATGTATATATATATATATTCAAGGTAGTAGGTTGGTAGACAGCAACCGCCCAGGGAGGTACTACCGTCCTGCCAAGTGAGTGTAAAACGAAAGCCTGTAATTGTTTTACATGATGGTAGGATTGCTGGTGTCCTTTTTTCTGTCTCATGAACATGCAAGATTTCAGGTACGTCTTGCTACTTCTACTTACACTTAGGTCACACTACACATACATGTACAAGCACATATATACACACCCCTCTGGGTTTTCTTCTATTTTCTTTCTAGTTCTTATTCTTGTTTATTTCCTCTTATCTCCATGGGGAAGTGGAACAGAATTCTTCCTCCGTAAGCCATGCGTGTTGTAAGAGGCAACTAAAATGCCGGGAGCAAGGGGCTAGTAACCTCTTCTCCTGTATATATTACTAAATGTAAAAGGAGAAACTTTCGTTTTTCCTTTTGGGCCACCCCGCCTCGGTGGGATACGGCCGGTGTGTTGAAAGAAAGATATATATATATATATATATATATATATACACATATATATATATATATATACATATATATATACATATATATATATATATATACATATATATATATATATATTTATATACATATATATATATATATATATATATATATATATATGTCGTGCCGAATAGGCAGAACTTGCGATCTTGGCTTAAATAGCAACGCTCATCTTGCCATATAAGACAAGTGAAAATTTGTGTATGCAATAATTTCGCCAAAATCATTCTGAACCTAACGAAATATATTTCACTGTGTTTGTTTAGTATTAAATTATTGTAAAGGAATCTAAAATATATTTAGTTGGGTTAGGCTAAAATAAATTGTTCTTGTTATAATAAGGTTAGGTAAGTTTTCCAAGATTCTTTTCGTGCAAAATTAAAAATTTTTACATTATCATTAATGAAAAAAATATATTTTTAAGTGTATAAGAGAAAATTTTAGAAAGGACTTAATTTTAAATGAGTTCTTGCTAATTGACCAGTTTTACATATTCGGCACGACATATATATATATATATATATATATATATATATATATATATATATATATATATATATATATATATATATATATATATATATATATATATATATATATATATATATATATATATATATATATATGCAAAACAACCACTCTGAAAGAATAGAGAAATTCCAAGCGCTTTCGTGACTACTCACATTATCATAGTTCCTTGATAATGTGAGTAGTCACGAAAGCGCTTGGAATTTCTCTATTCTTTCAGAGTGGTTGTTTTGCATATTCTGAAATCACCTGTTTACTGTGATCTTATTGCATATATATATATATATATATATATATATATATATATATATATATATATATATATATATATATATATATATATATATATATATATATATATATATATATATATATATATATATATATATATATATATATATATATATATATATATATATATATAATGTCGTGCCCAATAGGCAGAACTTGCGATCTTGGCTTAAATAGCAACACTCATCTTGCCATACAGGACAAGTGAAAATTTGTGTATGCAATAGTTTCGCCAAAATCATTCTGAACCTAACGAAAAAAATATATTTGATTGTGTTTGCTTAGTATTAAATTACTGTAAACGTATTTAAAATATATTTAGTTGTGTTAGGCTAAAATAAATTGCTCTTGTTATAATAAGGTTAGGTAAGTTTTCAAAGATTCTTTCGTTGCAAAATTAAAATTTTTTACATAAGAGAAATTTTCAGAAAGGACTTAATTTTAAATGAGTCCTTGCTAATTGACCAGTTTTACATATTCGGCACGATATATATATATATATATATATATATATATATATATATATATATATATATATATATATATATATATATATATATAGTAGTAGGTTGGTAGACAGTAACCACCCACGGAAGTACTACCGTCCTACCAAGTGAGTGTGAAATACAAGCCTGTAATTGTTTTGCATGATGGTAGGATTGCTGGTGTCTTTTTGTGTCTCATAAACGTGCAAGATTTCAGGTACGTCTTGCTACTTCTACTTACACTTAGGTCACACTACACATGCATGTACAAGCATATATATATACTAACCCCTCTGGGTTTTCTTCTATTTTCTTCCTAATTCTTGCTCTTGTTTATTTCTGCTTATTTCCATGGAGAAGTGGAACAGAATTCTTCCTCCGTAAGCTGTGTGTGTCGAAGGAGGCGACTAGATGCATGGAGCAATGGGCTAGTAACTCCTTCTCTTGTATAAACCAAAAACAAGGAAAATAAAAACGTTATAAAATTGGGATGTTTGAATCTGCGTGGATGTAGTGTTGATGATAAGAAAGAAATGAGTGCTAATGTTATGATTGAAAAAAAGTTGGATGTCCTAGCCCTAAGCGAAACAAAGCTGAAGGGGGTAGGGGAGTTTCAGTGGGAAGAAATAAATGGGATTACGTCAGGATTATCTGAGAGAGTTAGAGCTAAGGAAGGGGTAGCAATAATGTTGAAGGATCAGTTATGGAGATAGAAGAGGGAATATAAATGTATAAATTCAAGGATTATGTGGATTATAATATTGGTCGGATGTGAAAAGTGGGTCATAATAAGTGTGCAAGCACCTGGAGAAGAGAGGAGTGTAGAAAAGAGAGAGAAATTTTGGGAGATGTGTGTAGGAACTTTTGAGCCAAGTGAGAAAGTAATTGTGGTAGGGGACCAAAATGCTAAAGTAAGAGAAGCCTTTAGAGAGGGTGCGGTAGGAAAGTTTGGGGTGCCAGGTGTAAATGATAATGGGGAGCATTTGATTGAACTTTGTAAAGAAAGGGGTTTGGTTATAAGCAACACATATTTTAAGAAAAAAGATAATAAATAAGTATACAAGATATGATATTTGGCGTAATGACAGTAGTTTGTTGGACTACGCATTTGTAGATAAAGACTGTTGGGTAGATTCTAGGATGTATATGTTTATCGAAGGGCTACAGATATATCAGATCACTTTTCAGATGTAGCTACAGTGAGAGTAAAAGCTAGATGGGATACAAGGAAAATGGAAGTATCAAGTAAGAGAGAGGTGAAGGTTTATAAACTAAAGGAGGAGGCAGTTAGGGTAAGATATAAACAACTATTGGAGAATAGATGGGCTAGTGTGAGTATAGGCAATGGGGAAGAAGATGTATGAGGTAAGTTTAAGAATATAGTGTTAGAGTGTTCAGCAGAAGTTTGTGGTTACAGTAAAGCGGGTGCAGGAGGGAAGAAGAGCGATTGGTGGAATGATGATGTAAAGAGAGTAGTAAGAGAGAAAAGTTAGCATATGAGAGATTTTTACACAGTAAAGTGATGCAAGGAGGGAGGAGAAAATGGAGAGAAAAAATAGAGGTTAAGAGAGTGGTGAAATAATGTAACAAGAGAGCAAATGAGAGAATGGGTGAAATGTTATCAACAAATCTTGTTGGGAATAAAAAAATTTTGGAGTGAGATTAATAAGTTGAGAAAGCTTAGTTAAAAATAGGAGAGGAGAGTTGTTAAATGGATAATTAAAGGTATTAGGAAGATGGAGGGAATATTTTGTGAAACTGTTCGATGCTGATGAAGATAGGGAAGCTGTGATTTCGTGTATAGGGCAAGGAGTAATAACATCTAATAAGAGTGAGGAAGAACCAGTTGTGAGTGTGGGGGAAGTGCGTGGAGCAGTGGATAGAATGAAAGGGGGTAAAGCAGCTGGGATTGATGGGATAAAAATAGAAATGTTAAAAGCAGGTGGGACATAGTTTAGGAGTGGTTAGTGTTTTTATTTAATAAATGTATGGAAGAGGGTAAGGTACCTAGGGATTGGCAGAAAGCATGCATAGTTCCGTTGTATAAAAGCAAAGGGGAATAAGTCTATTGAGTATACCTTGTAAAGAGTATGGTAGAGTTATTGAAAGAATTAGGAGTAAGACGGAAAGCAGGATAGCAGATGAACAAGGAAAGGTAGAGAGTGTGTAGACCAAGTGTTGACAGTGAAACATATAGGTGAACAGTATTTAGACAAGGGTAAAGAGGTTTTTGTGGCATTAATAGATTTGGAAGAGGCGTATGACAGGGCGGATAGGGAGGCAATGTGGCAGATGGTGCAAATGTATGGAATAGGAGGTAAGTTATTGAAAGCAGTGAAGAGTCTTTATGAGGATAGTGAGGCTCAGGGTAAAGTATATAGGAGAGAGGGAGATTATTTCCCAGTAAAAGTAGGACCTAGAAAGGATGAGTGATGTCACCATGGTTTTTCAATATATTTATAGATGGAGTTGTAAAAGAAGTGAATGCTTGGGTGTTGACAAGAGGTGTGGGGTTAAAATATGAAGAATCTAACATAAAGTGAGAGTTGTCACAGTTGCTCTTTGCTGATTACACTGTGCTTTTGGGAGATTCTGAAGAGAAGTTGCAGAGGGTGGTTGATGAGTTTTGTAGGGAATGTAAAAGAAGGAAATTAAAAGTGAATATAGGAAAGAGTAAGGGGATGAGGATAACAATGCAATTAGGTAACGAAAGATTTGATATCAGATTGGAGGGAGAGAGTGTGGAGGAGGTGGATGTATTTACATATTTGAGAGTGGACGTGTCAACAGATGGGTCTATGAAAGATGAGATGTATCATAGAATTGACGAGGGGAAAAAGGTGAGTGGTGCACTGAGGAGTCTGTGGAGACAGAACTTTGTCCATGAAAGCAAACAAGGGATTGTATGAGAGTATAGTTATGTCAACACTCTTGCATGGGTGTGAGGCATGGGTGGCGAATGTTGCAACAAGGAAAAGGCTGGAGGCAGTGGAGATGTCAAGTCGGAGGGCAATGTGTAGTGTGAACATAATGCAGAGAATCCATAGTTTGGAGATTAGGAGGAGATGCAGAATTACTAAAACTATTATCCAAAGGGCTGAGGAAAGGTTATGAGATGGTTTGGACATGTAGAGAGGAAGAAACAAAATAGAATGACGTCGTTAGTGTATAAATTTCTAGTGAAGGGAAGGCGGGGTAGGGGTCGGCCTAAGAAAGGCTGGAGGGAAGAGATAAAGGAGGTTTTGTGTGCGAGGGGCTTGGACTTCCAGCAAGCATTCATGAGCATGTTATATAGGAGGGAATGGGAACAAATGGTTTTTAGGACTTGACGTGCTGTTGGAGTGTAAGCAAGGTAACATTAATGAAGGGATACAGGGAAACCGGCAGGCCTTCTGAAGAAGGGGTGTTAATGTTGCAGTTTCATAACTGGAGTGTAAGCATACCTCTGGCAAGACAGTGATAGAGTGAATGTTGATTGAAGTTTTTCTTTTTCGGGCCACCCTGCCTTGGTTGGAAACGGCCGATGTGTTAATATATATATATATATATATATATATATTATATATATATATATATATATATATATATATATATATATATATATATATATATATATATATATATATATATATATATATATACATATATATATATATATCATGTATATTCAGGTAAAACACACAAGGTTGATACACCATGTATTTATTTTAATAGTTTTTCAAAGTAATATTGTGCAGGCACCTCAACACTTCCATGAAGACCGTAAACAACAAAGATGGTTGACATTATCAACAGAGCTTGCCTAAAAAATAGCTTTATAGTTCTCGCTAAAACCCATTAACAAAATTGCTGTTCTTGAATTTTCTCATGTTTTTTTTTAAATAATGTTAATTTTATTTTAAAGATGTGTACATTTTTTATACGAATATTTACAATATATACAAATTTTATAACACTGCTTAGGATCACACAAGGGTAAGTAATACTTGGTACAATGTAGCGAGCTTGAAGGAGCGACCTGAGCGAATATGTGCTTTATATTAAAAAGAAATAATATACAGTGTCATATTATTGGAAAGAAAGATGCTAAAGGTATATTAGATAAAATGCACAGCGTCTGATACCGTGTCATCATTGCCACACATGCACTCTCATGCCCTTTCAAATCAACGAAGTTTGTCATTAAAATTTGATTCTTCAGCGCATGACTTGACAAAACCATGTGCTTTCAGGATCAGGAAGACCCTTAGCATGATGATTGTGATAGAACGCGGGAGGTTTTCTTGGCGGTGAGGAAAGCTTGCGGGAGGTTTGTGTGGAGGCTAGAGGTAAAGTACATGAGCAGAGGGATAAGGGCTAGCACAGGCCTGGAGTCAACTGCTACTTAGAATGGAAGGTAAGTCTACTGCCACCGAATATAAAAGCTTAAGGGGAACTATTGGTGGCAAGTAAGTGGGTATATAGACAAACTAGTAACATCAGGGAGCCAGTCCCACTGAATATTTAGGCATTAACTAAAACTGATCGACACTAATGCTTGTAAACGTCTCAGCAGGGGCACCAGTCCCCTCCAATCTACGAGTCTAGAAGGAAGCCTAGAAGTTAGTCTACATAAGACTAACACTGGAATCTACTGGATCAGGATGACTGAAACACAAAAAGGAGACTGTCCCCATGGAAATTAGTGGCTCAGGTTTATTAACATTTATTTTATTATCACACTGGCCGATTCCCACCAAGGCAGGGTGGCCCGAAAAAGAAAAACTTTCACCATCATTCACTCCATCACTGTCTTGCCAGAAGGGTGCTTTACACTACAGTTTTAAAACTGCAACATTAACACCCCTCCTTCAGAGTGCAGGCACTGTACTTCCCATCTCCAGGACTCAAGTCCGGCCTGCCGGTTTCCCTGAACCCCTTCATAAATGTTACTTTGCTCACACTCCAACAGCACGTCAAGTATTAAAAACCATTTGTCTCCATTCACTCCTATCAAACACGCTCACGCATGCCTGCTGGAAGTCCAAGCCCCTCGCACACAAAACCTCCTTTACCCCCTCCATCCAACCTTTCCTAGGCCGACATACAATAAAAAATACCCTGTTGTCAAGGGATCTGTTGGTTCGGGATGAGTAAAATTCAACAGAGGACTCCATGAAATCTACTAGCCCAGGATGATTCAAACATCATACGGACACCAGAATCATCGAATCTCTTTGTCCAGGACAAAAACACAACAAAATGACGCTAGTGCCATGTGATCTATTCGTCCAGGGTTACTGAAACACAACAAACGGATCCCCGTACCATGGAATTTGAGGTTAAAGGTGGTAAGACACAAAAAGTTAGATATTTTCGTTTGAAAAATCATGCTTAAAGACAAGAAAATTATTTTCGTTTGAAAAATCACGCTTAAAGACAATACGTTGTTAGAAGTGAAACACTTAAGTGACATGAGCGAGACACCACCAGGCAGCGACACTGTGCGCACACCACCAGGCAGCGACACTGTGCGCACACCACCAGGTAGCGACACTGTGCGCACACCACCAGGTAGCGACACTGTGCGCACACCACCAGGTAGCGACACTGTGCACACACCACCAGGCAGCGACACTGTGTGCACACCACCAGGTAGCGACACTGTGCGCACACCACCAGGTAGCGACACTGTGCGCACACCACCAGGTAGCGACACTGTGCGCACACCACCAGGTAGCGACACTGTGCGCACACCACCAGGCAGCGACACTGTGCGCACACCACCAGGTAGCGACACTGTGCGCACACCACCAGGTAGCGACACTGTGCGCACACCACCAGGTAGCGACACTGTGCACACACCACCAGGTAGCGACACTGTGCGCACACCACCAGGTAGCGACACTGTGCGCACACCACCAGGTAGCGACACTGTACGCACACCACCAGGTAGCGACACTGTGCGCACACCACCAGGTAGCGACACTGTGCGCACACCACCAGACAGCGACACTGTGCACACACCAGCAGGCAGAGACACTGCGCACACACCGCCAGAGGCACTGCGCACATACCACCAATCAGAGACACTGCGCACACACCACTAGGCAGAGACACTGCGCACACACCACCAGGAAGAGACACTGCGCACACACCACCAGGAAGAGACACTGCGCACACACCACCAGGCAGAGACTCTGCGCACACACCACCAGGCAAAGACACTGTGCACACGCCGCCAGAGACACTGCGCACACATCACCAGGCAGAGACACTGCGCACACACCACCACGGAGATGCTGCGCACACACCGCCAGACACTGCGCAAACACCGCCAGAGACACTGCGCACATACCACCAGGCAGCGACACTGCGCATACACCACCAGGCAGAGGCACTGCGTACACACCACCAGGCAGAGACACTGCGCACACACCACCAGGCAGAGACACTGCGCACACACCACCAGGCAGAGACACTGCGCACACACCACCAGGCAGAGACACTGTGCGCACACCACCAGGCAGAGACACTGCGCACACACCACCAGGCAGAGACACTGTGCGCACACCACCAGAGACACTGCGCACACAACCAATCAGAGACACTGCGGACACACCACCAGAGACACTGCGCACACAACCAATCAGAGACACTGCGGACACACCACCAGAGACACTGTGCGCACACCACCAGGCAGAGACACTGCGCACACACAGCCAGAGACACTGCGCACACACCGCCATAGAGACACTGCGCATACACCGCCAGACAGACACTGCGCACATACCACCAGGCAGCAACATTGCGCACACACCACCAGGCAGAGACACTGCGCACACACCACCAGGCAGGGACACTGCGCACACACCATCAGGCAGGGACACTGCGCACACACCACCAGGAAGAGGCACTGCGCACACACCACAAGGCAGAAACACTGCGCACACACCACCAGGCAAAGACACTGCGCACAAACCGCCAGACAGAGACACTGCCAACACACCGCCAGGCAGAGACACTGCGCACACACTACCAGGCAGAGACACTGCGCACACACCACCAGGCATACAATGCGCACACACCACCAGACAGAGACACTGCGAATACACCGCCAGTCAGAGGCACTGCGCACACACCACCAGGCAGAGACACTGCGCACACACCACCAGGCAGAGACACTGCGCACACACCACCAGGCAGAGACACTGCGCACACACCACCAGGCAGAGACACTGCGCACACACCACCAGGCAGAGACACTGCGCACACACCACCAGGCAGAGACACTGTGCGCACACCACCAGTCAGAGACACTGCGCACACAACCAATCAGAGACACTGCGGACACACCACCAGAGACACTGTGCGCACACCACCAGGCAGACATTGCGCACACACTAGGCAGAGACACTGCGCACACACCGCCAGAGACACTGCGCACATACCACCAGGCAGCAACATTGCGCACACACCACCAGGCAGAGACACTGCGCACACACCACCAGGCAGGGACACTGCGCACACACCATCAGGCAGGGACACTGCGCACACACCACCAGGAAGAGGCACTGCGCACACACCACAAGGCAGAAACACTGCGCACACACCACCAGGCAAAGACACTGCGCACAAACCGCCAGACAGAGACACTGCCAACACACCGCCAGGCAGAGACACTGCGCACACACCACCAGGCAGAGACACTGCGCACACACCACCAGGCATACAATGCGCACACACCACCAGACAGAGACACTGCGAACACACCGCCAGTCAGAGACACTGCGCACACACCACCAGGCAGAGACACTGCGCACACACCACCAATCAGAGACACTGCGCACACACCACCAGACAGAGGCACTGCGCACACACCACCAGGCAGACACTGCACACACACCACTAATCAGAGACACTACGCATTCACCATCAATCAGAAACACTGCGCACACACCACCAGGCAGAGACACTGCGCACACACCACCAGGCAGAGACACTGCGCACACACCACCAAGCATACAATGCGCACACACCACCAGGCAGAGACACTGCGCACACACCACCAGGCATACAATGCGCACACACCACCAGGCAGACACTGCGCACACACCGCCAGACAGAAACACTGCGCACACACCACCCATCAGAGACACTGCGCATACACCAATCAGAGACACTGCGCACACACCATCAGGCAGAGACACTGCGCACACACCACCAGGCAGAGACACTGCGCACGCACCACCAGGCAGAGACACTGCGCACACACCTCCAGGCAGACACTGTGCACACATCACCAGGCAGAGACACTGCGCACACACCACCAGGCAGAGACACTGCGCACACACCTCCAGGCAGACACTGTGCACACACCAATAGGCAGACACTGCGCACACACCACCAGGCAGAGACACTGTGCACACACCACCAGGCAGACACTGCGCACACACCACCAGGCAGAGACACTGTGCACACACCACCAGGCAGACACTGCGCACACACCACCAGGCAGACACTGCGCACACACCATCAGACAGAGACACTGTGCACACACCACCAGGCAGACACTGCGCACACACCACCAGGCAGAGACACTGTGCACACACCACCAGGCAGACACTGTGCACACACCATCAGACAGAGACACTGTGCACACACCACCAGGCAGACACTGCGCACACACCACCAGGCAGAGACACTGTGCACACACCACCAGGCAGACACTGCGCACACACCACCAGGCAGACACTGCGCACACACCACCAGGCAGACACTGCGCACACACCATCAGACAGAGACACTGTGCACACACCACCAGGCAGACACTGCGCACACACCACCAGGCAGAGACACTGTGCACATACCACCAGGCAGACACTGCGCACACACCACCAGGCAGAGACACTGTGCACACACCACCAGGCAGACACTGCGCACACACCTCCAGGCAGACACTGCGCACACACCACCAGGCAGACACTGCGCACACACCATCAGACAGAGACACTGTGCACACACCACCAGGCAGACACTGCGCACACACCATCAGACAGAGACACTGTGCACACACCACCAGGCAGACACTGCGCACACACCACCAGGCAGACACTGCGCACACACCACCAGGCAGACACTGCGCACACACCATCAGACAGAGACACTGCGCACACACCACCAGGCAGATACACTGCGCACACACCACCAGGCAGAGACACTGCGCACACACCACCAGGCAGACACTGCGCACACACCTCCAGGCAGACACTGCGCACACACCTCCAGGCAGACACTGCGCACACACCATCAGAGACACATACAGACAATTGCAGGTACATATTGACACTAAAAGGTGTGATATATTTTTACTAGAAATATGAAATTGTTTGAGGATATCACACACACACACACACACACACACACACACACACACACACACACACACACACACACACACACATTCAAGACACTGTACACCGTGTATGTCAGGCCCATACTGGAGTATGCAGCACCTGTTTGGAACCCGCACTTGATAAAGCACGTCAAGAAACTAGAGAAAGTACAAAGGTTTGCAACAAGGTTAGTTCCAGAGCTAAGGGGAATGTCCTATGAGGAAAGATTAAGGGAAATCGGCCTGACCACACTGGAGGACAGGAGGGTCAGGGGAGACATGATAACGACATATAAAATACTGCGTGGAATAGACAAGGTGGACAAAGACAGGATGTTCCAGGGAGGGGACACAGAAACAAGAGGCCACAATTGGAAGTTGAAGACACAAATGAGTCAGAGAGATAGTAGGAAGTATTTCTTCAGTCATAGAGTTGTAAGGCAGTGGAATAGCCTAGAAAATGACGTAGTGGAGGCAGGAACCATACACAGTTTTAAGACGAGGTTTGATAAAGCTCATGGAGCGGGGAGAGAGAGGGCCTAGTAGCAACCGGTGAAGAGGCGGGGCCAGGAGCTAGGACTCGACCCCTGCAACCACAAATAGGTGAGTACAAATAGGTGAGTACACAGATGTATGATAAAGCTCACGGCTCAGGGAGAGTGACCTAGTAGCGATCAGTGAAGTGGCGGGGCCAGGAGCTATGAACCGACCCCTGCAACCACAACTAGGTGAGTACAGCTAGGTGATTACACACACACACACGCACACACAGACTGGACACCTGGTCCAGCAACTGGCTTCTCGAATTTAACCCCGCCAAATGCAAAGGCATGAAGATCGGGGAAGGGCACAGAAGACCGCAGACGGAGTATAGGCTAGGTGGCCAAAGGCTGCAAACCTCGCTCAAGGAGAAAGATCTTGTGAGTATAACACCGAGCATGTCTCCGGAAGCACTTATCAACATATCAACCAGATAACTGCTGCAGCATATGGGCGCCTGGCAAACCTGAGAACAGCGTTCCGATACTTTAGTAAGGAATCGTTCAAGACACTGTACACCGTGTACGTCAGGTCCATACTGGAGTATGCAGCACCTGTTTGGAACCCGTACTTGATCAAGCACGTCAAGAACTTAGAGAAAGTGCAAAGGTTTGCGACAAGGTTAGTTCCAGCGCTAAGGGGAATGTCCTATGAAGAAAGGTTAAGGGAAATCGGCCTGACGACACTGGAGGACAGGAGGGTCAGGGGAGACATGATAACGACATATAAAATACTGCGCGGAATAGACAAGGTGGACAAAGACAGGATGTTCCAGGGAGGGGACACAGAAACAAGAGGTCACAATTGGAAGTTGAAGACTCAGATGAGTCAAAGGGACGTTAGGAAGTATTTTTTTAGTCATAGAGTTGTCAGGAAGTGGAATAGCCTAGAAAGTGAAGTAGTGGAGGCAGAAACCATACATAGTTTTAAGATGAGGTTTGATAAAGCTCATAGAGCAGCGAATATCCAGTAGCAACCAGTGAAGAGGCGGGGCCAGGAGCTAAGACTCGATCCCTGCAACCACAAATAGGTGAGTACCCACACACACGTACGCACATACACACAAAAGCGCGACGATAAATAAATAAAAGATTTAGGAAGAATGGATAGTTTTTGATGCAATACAAGCAGTTGTAGTCAACAGTATCGAGAGTAAAGTTTGATGTGCTGACGGTATGAAGGAAAGCGACCTCCTGAACCTCTGTGTCATAACAGGGAGAAATGGCTCTACAGTCGCCATTAAAATAAGGAGCAAAAAAAAAAAATACAATTAGGAATAATGTGTTTTGAGGCCACCCTTCAGCCATGGACAGTACAGAGTACAAAAATACCCATATTCTGAGATGGAGATAGATAGGTAGATAGATAGATAAAGAGAGAGAGAGAGAGAGAGAGAGAGAGAGAGAGAGAGAGAGAGAGAGAGAGAGAGAGAGAGAGATGTTGATGTTGCCACCCCTACTCATCTTGAAATGATGTTCTTCAAGCTCTGCATAAACACATTCCTCACCGGCAATATGTGACCGAAGCCTACAGATCAGCCTTGGTTTGGCTTTCGTTATAAAGAGGCTGCTACTGCTAAGTACAAAGCATGGCGAACGTATAAGAGACATCCTACTACCTATAACAGGAACTTGCACATGCAAGCCTGTAGGCATGTGAGTGACGTTCAAAAGTGGGCCATTGCTAAATGGGAGGTGGACACAAAAAGAAAGCTAGCATCAGGTAGGGTAGGCTCCAAAACCTGGTGGTTCCTGGTCAAGGACAGACAAGGTTATCTGCCTGATGAACTTATTCCACCTCTAAATCGACAGGATGGGACCACCTCTACTAGTAGTCAAGAGAAGGCTGACCTCTTTGCTGAACACTTTGCTACCAAAATGCAAGTTCCTGATCCAGCAAGGGACCCTCCTTGGCTAGCTGCAAGAACTGTGTCAGAACTGTCAGTGGTGACAATAAGGCAGGAGCAGGTGCATTTCCTTCTTAAATCGCTTGACCAAGAAAAGGCTGTGGGCACAGATAAGTTGAGCCCAAGATTGTTGAGAAGATGTGCAGACCAGCTAGCAGCACCTCTAACTCGCATCTTTCAGCACTGCCTAGTACAGTGTAAATGGCCCTCTCTATGGAAAGAGGCAAATGTAGTCCCTGTTCACAAAAAGAAGAGCACAGCAGAAATCAGCAACTACAGACCAGTGTCACTCCTGTCAATCACTGGTAAGATATTTGAGACAATAATCTCAAGACAAATGACAGAGTTTTTTGACTACCACTCACTACTTTGTGAT
>NC_091311.1:22580310-22735310 GCF_038502225.1 Cherax quadricarinatus
AGGAGTCTGTAGATACAAATAACGTAATCCATAGAAGCAAAAAGGGGAATGTATGAGAGTATAGTGGTACCAATACTCTTATACAGGTGTGAAGGATGGGCTATGAATGTTACAGCAAGGAGGAGGCTGGAGGCAGTGGAGATGTCGTATCTGAGGGCAATGTGTGGTGTAAATATTATGCAGAGAATTCAAAGGTTGTAAAACAGAAGGTGCGGGTTGTTTAAAGGGCTGAAGAGGGGTTATTGATGTTGTTCGGACATTTAGAAAGAATGGAACATATAGGATGATTTGGAGGGCAAATACATCTATAGTGGAGGGAAGGCGGGGTTGGGGTCGTCCTAGGAATGGTTGGAGTGAGGGGGTAAATAAGGTTTTGCATGTGAGGTGCTTGGACATCCAGTAGGCGTGTGATCATATTAAGTAGGACTGACTGGAGACAAGTGCTTTTTATGACTTGACGAGCTGCTGGAATGTGAGCAAGGTACCATTGATGGAGGGATTTGAGTCCTGGAGGTGGGACGCACATTCTGAAGGAGGAATGGGAATATTGCTGTTTGGAAGTCTGAAACGTAGATCAGCACGCCTTTGGCAAGACAGTGATGGAGTGAGTATTGATGAAAGTGTTTCTTCTTTTTCAAGTTTCACTACCTCGATGGAAGACGGCCAGTGTGTGGAAAAAAAAGTGAAGGCATATAGTGTATGAGTCAGCATCAGCACCACTCACCTGGGCTTCTCCAAGGGGTCAGGTTCGTTCCTCCCCAGCCCTGCTGGGTTCTTCTCCGCCTCGTCTTTGGTCAACAGGTGTATCTCTGCCTCCACCTTTCCCTGTGAGGGCGACACACACAAATATACACTCACTACACACTTATATGATGCACCTGTCATGGAGAAACGCTCAACTAGTTAAAGCGACAAACTATTTTGTTAATTAAGTTGTTGATGCTACGGTGACAGTCTACCCAGACGAGATCATCAATGATACTTCAGTCTAAACTGGAATTAAGTAAATTATTACGGCATATATGTAAGTAGAGATGTATAATTTTGATTGTATATACAATGAGAGATACAAACTTCAGGATGTGCAACTATATACACTGAGATATATATACCTTTCAGTGTATACGAGTCATTCCATAAGTCTTTCAATTTTTTTTTATTGAGAAGGATAATGCAAATACGGAAAATTCATAATATATGTTTATAAGCTCATAAAAATGGTGTCATTAGGTTGGCCACATGCGCAGGCCACCACAGAAAATAGATAAGCCAAAATGTACACACACATAGTACGTCATCCACATACGCTTAATGCCCAGGAATATTGACATAAACCAGTTCCTACTTGAATTAAATAATTATATCATCTAGCTCCATCTAAAAAGTTTACTTCTGAGTTTGAACAAAATAACTCCTTGCCATTTTTAGACGTTTTAATTGTTAAAAGGGACCAAGAATGTAAATTGGAAATATACAGAAAGCCAACAAATAGCTACTTTTAAGTACACTATTATTCTTCAGATGATGACAATGTTAAACGTTTTGTATTCTTCATGTTTTTGAGAGTTCTGTACATTTACAGCCCATATTTCATAGATGAGTAAATATTGAAGATTTATGAAATAGCATATGATCAAAAATATCTGAAAAAGTTTAACTGAAAAATCTATAAAAATGACAGAAATACAATTTACAATTCCAAAAAGATATAGGACAATATTCTCCAAAAATATGTTTGCTCTGATTTATCCTGAAAACTTTCTTGATATACCTTCTTTGTTTAAGAATTTCGAACTCCAAGTTGTATTTAAAAAAAAAAATTGATACAATAAATTTTTTTTTTGTTAAGAATTATCTCAAAAATTCTGACGGCTGTGTCTATAAGATTCCCTGTACAAAATATAATAAATTTTATTTGTGGAAAACTTAAAAAAAAAATTAACTAAGATTGCAACAATATAAATCGAAGTACATAATTTTCTATATATTCACATGAGAGATTTAAACTACGTCACTGATTTTCAAAAGGCTGAGAAAGTTGTATCAAGTAAATCCATAGTTGATCAAAACATTATATAATGAAGCTTCATAAGAAAATAGTATTGACTGCTGTATGAATATAAGTTCAGGATTGTACAAACTAGATTAATTTATAATGAAAAGAATTTGTGAAGATTTTGAGCTGTATTGACAAAATTCTTCTTTGCCTTACATGTGACATGAATAAAAACTGCACAACACTGGAAAAGGCTTTCCACGCTTAGAGAGTAGGGACATATGTGAGGTCACACTGAGGTCTTATTTCAGTTTTATGCCTTGTTTTTTACAGGGCTGTTTGTTATCCCACCTCAGCTCATTTAAAGCCTCAGCCTTATCTGAGGTATTCTACCACCCTCCAAGATGCAATCCACACTAGAGGGCTAACACCCAGGTATCTACTTGCTGCTAAGTGAGCAGCGACAACAGTTGTAAGGAAATACGCCCAGTGTTTCCACCCGTAATGGGACACGAACCACTGACACTCAGTGTATGACCTGATTGCGCTACCTACCGAGCTACGGGGTACTTCTGTTGTCTTATTGTTTATATTGTTCCTTGATAATATATCACGAGAATGCTAGTCCACTCGGCCACACAAATGTCGCCGAGTGGACTAGAGCGCTGCCTGGAAATCTTGACTGTCCCCAGTAGTAGTTTTGAATCTTGCTGACTGCGATCTTTCTTTGTATATACCCGCTTGTTTCAGCGTGGTACATTTATATATATATATATATATATATATATATATATATATATATATATATATATATATATATATATATATATATATATATATATATATATATATATATATATATATATCATAGAATTGATGAGGGGAAAAGGGTGAGTGGTGCACTTAGGAGTCTGTGGAGACAAAGAACTTTGTCCTTGGAGGCAAAGAGGGGAATGTATGAGAGTATAGTTTTACCAACGCTCTTATATGAGTGTGAAGCATGGGTGATGAATGTTGCAGCAAGGAGAAGGCTGGAGGCAGTGGAGATGTCATGTCTGAGGGCAATGTGTGGTGCGAATATAATGCAGAGAATTCGTAGTTTGGAAGTTAGGAGGAGGTGCGGGATTACCAAAACTGTTGTCCAGAGGGCTGAGGAAGGGTTGTTGAGGTGGTTCGGACATGTAGAGAGAATGGAGCGAAACAGAGTGACTTCAAGAGTGTAACAGTCTGTAGTGGAATTAAGGCGGGGTAGGGGTGGGCCTAGGAAAGGTTGGAGGGAGGGGGTAAAGGAGGTTTTGTGTGCGAGAGGCTTGGACTTCCAGCAGGCATGCGTGAGCGTGTTTGATAGGAGTGAATGGAGACAAATGGTTTTTAATACTTGACGTGCTGTTGGAGTGTGAGCAAAGTAACATTTATAAAGGGGTTCAGGGAAACCGGCAGGCCGGACTTGAGTCCTGGAGATGGGAAGTACAGTGTCTGCACTCTGAAGGAGGGGTGTTAATGCTGCAGTTTAAAAACTGTAGTGTAAAGCACCCTTCTGGCAAGACAGTGATGGAGTCAATGTTTCTTTCTCTGACAGAACTGTTTGGTACTATAATCTGGGCAGCATCCCACCCCGGTGGGTGATTATATGCACTAACGTGGTAAAAGATAGCATTCGACTCCTGCCCTGTCCTGACTTAGTATTTATGCTGGGCAATTCTGGTTTCCAGAAATTTACCTGTTTGACCGATGTATGAGAGATACTGAGTACATGGGACCTTGTAAACCCCACCAACTTTGTTGGAGGGTGTTTTTAATCAGCCTGTGTTTCACTGTCCCCGTGTTTTTGAAAGCCAGGTTTATATTGATCTTTTTTAATGTCTCACGCAGACAAGCCAGATTCTCATTGTATGGTAAAACTAGTACATTTTTCCTGGCCGTCACTTCTTTAGGTTCAGTCCTGTAGAAAGTCTTTCTTGCTGACATTAGTGCCTTCTCGACGAAATCCTTAGGATATCTTAGGTTTATGGCCATGTTGAATATCTTGCTGATTTCGTCCTCTAGGTACTCTGGACTGCAGATGCACAATGCTTTCAGAAACATTGTGAGGAACACACTCCTTTTTATCCTGGTTTCGTGGTTGGAATAGTAGTGAATGTACGACGCCACATTGGTGGACTTCCTATAAACTGTGAATTTGAATTTTCTATCGACCCGATGGATTAAAACATCTAGGAACGGCAAAGTGTTATTTATTTCATGTTCTGTGGTGAGCTTAATGGAAGGTACTAAGCCATTGAGTCTGGGAAGTAACTCATCAAAGTTGTGATCATTAGGCCACAGACAGAGAACATCACCTACAAATCTGAACCAACTAGCTTTATCTGGGAGAATTCTATATATAGGTTGCTGAGTAAGGGGCTAAGGGGATTTCCCATTGCCATGCCTTGTTTTTGAGCATAGAATTTCCCTTCAAAGAGTTCCACCCCCCGTGGCTTGTTCTATATATATATCTATCTATATATATATATATATATATATATATATATATATATATATATATATATATATATATATATATATATATATATATATATATATATATATATATATGGAAGTACCACCTGTATAGCTGGAATGGGGACCCTCATCCTCAGAGAAGACGATAAACGTACCTCAGGGAAAACTCAAGGTTCTCCCCGGAGCTGTTTGAATATTTTCTTCTACTACCCCCTATATATTTTTTTTCTATGTGAACATTTATTAATAAACAAAATACATTCACAGAAAAAAACATAAACATGAATACAATGGCACAATGTATCAAAGATCATGAATTTCCTCCAGCTCCTCCGAGGCTGGACGTGAGCCAAGTATGCAGCAAGCATTTCCCCTCTGGATGGCGACGCTGAGGCGCTGGAACATGAAAGTGGCTGCCCTTGGGTCCCTGGTGGTGTCGATGAGTCTGGAACCCAATTCTTTAAGGAAGCGTGTGGCATTTTTTCCCCATGGTCCCAAGGTCTCTGATCCCACTGGGACAAATTGATACTGTTGTCTTATGTCCCTGTACTTGCTGATCTTGTACTCCTCCCTGTGGTCAGCAGCTCCTCCCTGTCGCCCCACACTGTGATGGATATAGGTGTCAGCCAGTGTGGACACACAGGTATAGTCCCATGCTAAGACCTTGCCATTCTTCCAAGGATAGATGGTGATCCCGTCTGGGCGGTTTGCTGGGTTATGGGTATTGTTTGCTGCAAGTGATCGTAGCTCCCTCTCGGCAGGGCATCCAGCTGTAGCAAGGGTTCTCTTAATGATGTCGTTGACCTCATTGTGTCTTGCATGCCAGCCCTTGGTTTTTGAACAGTTAAGACCATGTAGACCGTATTGGTCTGCTTGCACTTCGCCGCAAATACACATATATTCTGTGTGAATTGGGGCAGCAAGGCGCAGAGCCACTGCAATACGGAGGGTCTTAGGATCGAGTCGCGTTCCCATTGCCGATATGGGAACTGTTTTGAGGAAGTCCCCGGAGTGAGGTGCACTCACAGCCTAGAGACGGGCCATCTCCCTATCTGATGTTGTAGCCCTGAGCATGTTGGCAAGCACCTTTTCAGCAATTGGGCCATCCCAGCTTGACTGTTTGTGAGCCAGTGCTGCACTAGGGTTTGGTGCTGGAGCAGCAAGAGTCTCCCATTCGGTGATGGCACTGGCATAGCTAGGGTCTTCTATTCCTCCTGAGTCACTGAGAGTGTCAGGAAGAATTTGTTTTATCAGCTCGTTTGATGCAATGGAAGAGGATAGGAAAGCTGGTAGAGCAATCTGGGAGGATCTGCGTACTCCTAGCACTCCAAGCCTGACCGGAAGTGAGGCTTGCAACCACTGTCCATCGTCAAGGGAAAGATTCAATACACTCTCTAGCATGGCCTTCATGAGAGAGTCATATTCCTTGAGTTTTGGACTGCTGAAGGCTGGGGAGCATCTCAGAAAATAGGTAAGTTTTGGGATTGACAGGCACCTGGTGAGTAGGTAGAAGGCATCGTGTGTGTCAATGTCTTTCATCCTGCTTTCCATCGTCTGGAGGTCTGAGACTTTTTTTCCTAGGATCAGATCGATGGCATTGGACCCAAGAGGAGCACCGAGGAGAGTGCTATTGGCTGGATCAATGGCTCGTGCTCCTGGTAAAACGGCACTAATATTCTGGATCATCTGTTGATTGGTAGAAACTATTTCACATTTGGTGGGGTCTAAAGAAAGGCCCAGGCTTTCTCCCATGTCTTTAATTTCACTGATGTCCTCTAGGAGAGATTCTGTTGTGCCAGCTAGGGTACTGTCGCCCAGGAACCAGATATTGAGCTCGCTGGAGAGTGCCTCTGTTACTTCCTTGATGACCAAACAAAATAGAAAGGGGGCGAGAGGGTCCCCCTGTTGCACACCCTCACACGAGTCAGTTTCATGGTCCCCAAACAATAGTTTGGAAGTCACACTATAACACGATTCTATGAAGGGGTAAAGGGAAGGGAAGTTTCTATAAACTGCTTGGAGAGCAGCATCCCTTCTGACTGAGTTGAAAGCATTGGCAAAGTCCAATTTGACCAAGGCTTTTACATAGGACATGTTTTTGATATATACTCGTGCTGGGTGGGCAGCTGCTTCACAGCCCTGTTGAACGCCGAAACCGAGCTGAGTTGGTTTCAGCATTGCAGCAGCCTCTTGACTCACCCTTCTTACTGCAGCCTTGGCGACTAGGCGCCGAAGGGTGTTACCCACTGCAATGGGCCTGATTCCGCCATCCTTTTTCCGGAGGGCACACAATGAGGCACCAAAGAAAAAGGGTTTGGTGGCCTCTGGGACACTGTCAGCCAGGCACAGGTTGGAAAATTTGGTGAGTTCAGACAGCAGCCTCTCTGAAACCTCACCAAGTGCTGGATTGAGTATTTGTTTTAAGTGTTGAGGCCTTAAACCGGTGAAACCTCCTGCTGAACCCTGTGGAAATGACATAGCAGCTTTATACACATCAGCATCCTGTAAGGTTAGATGTTCTTCGCCTGCTGCAATGTCAGGGAGGTCAATGTTGGTACTGGGAGCCCTGGGTGGATGTTTGTCCTTCAGAGCTTGCGCCGTGCTGACGTCCTTGGGAGCGATGGTATCCTCACTGGTTATAAGTCTCAAAGCTCCAATAGTATTACCCTCTTCTATTTTTTTGCTAATTTGGGCTCTGATTTTTGAGGTGTCGGGTGTCCTGTTGTTGGCATTTGCCCGGCGGGTGTTTGTCGCCCTAGGGGGGAGACGGACGAGGTTGTCATCCCTTGGGAATGCATTTATTGCCCTAGTAACATGTGTTGCTAGTGACTTGTCCCTCCTTGGTGGGACAGCCAAACAGGCATTGCCAAAAAGCAGCAAGTTGTGCCAGGATCTTTTGTTTGAAGGAGCATCGTTGACTTTCTTCAGAAGGTCAGTGAATTTGCTAGCAGCTTATATATATATATATATATATATATATATATATATATATATATATATATATATATATATATATATATATATATATATATATATATATATATATATATATATATGTCTCGTGCCGAATAGGCAGAACTTGCTATCTTGGCTTAAATTGCAACGCTCATCTTGCCATATAGGACAAGTGAAAATTTGTGTATGCAATAATTTCTCCAAAATCATTCTGAACCTAACAAAAAAAATATATTTCACTGTGTTTGTTCAGTATTAAATTACTGTAAATAAATCTAAAATATATTTATTTGGGTTAGGTTAAAATAAATTGTTCTTGTTATAATAAGGTTAGGTAAGTTTTCTAAGTTCCTTTTTGTGCAAAATTATAAATTTTTACATCAACATTAATGAAAAAAATATATCTTTAAACGTATAAGAGAAAATTTTAGAAAGGACTTAATTTTAAATGAGTTCTTGCTAATTGACCAGTTTTACATATTCGGCACTACATATATATATATACATATATATATATATATATATATATATATATATATATATATATATATATATATATATATATATATATATATATATATATATATATACATATACATATATATATATATATATATATATATATATATATATATATATATATATATATATATATATATATATATATATATACACACACACACACATATATATATATATATATATATATATATATATATATATATATATATATATATATATATATATATATATATATATATATATATATATATATATATATATATATATATTTCAACAAGTCGGCCGTCTCCCACCGAGGCAGGGTGACCCAAAAAAGAAAGAAAATCCCCAAAAAGAAAATACTTTCATCATCATTCAACACTTTCACCTCACTCACACATTATCACTGTTTTTGCAGAGGTGCTCAGAATACAACAGTTTAGAAGCATATACGTATAAAGATACACAACATATCCCTCCAATCTGCCAATATCCCAAAACCTCTCCTTTAAAGTGCAGGCATTGTACTTCCCATTTCCAGGACTCAAGTCCGACTATATGAAAATAACCGGTTTCCCTGAATCCCTTCACTAAATATTACCCTGCTCACACTCCAACAGATCGTCAGGTCCCAAGTATCATTCGTCTCCATTCACTCTTATCTAACACGCAAGGCGTGTTAGATCCATTCTCTCTAAATGACCAAACCACACTCCACACTCCGAATTTTCTGCATAATATTTACACCACACATTGCCCTTAGATAAGACATCTCCACTGCCTCCAACCGTCTCCTCGCTGCTGCATTTACCACCCAAGCTTCACATCCATATAAGAGTGTTGGTATTATTATACTTTCATACATTCCCTTCTTTGCCTCCATAGATAACGTTTTTTGACTCCACATATACCTCAACGCACCACTCACCTTTTTTCCCTCATCAATTCTATGATTAACCTCATCCTTCATAAATCCATCCGCCGACACGTCAACTCTCAAGTATCTGAAAACATTCACTTCTTCCATACTCCTCCTCCCCAATTTGATATCCAATTTTTCTTTATCTAAATCATTTGATACCCTCATCACCTTATTCTTTTCTATGTTCACTTTCAACTTTCTACCTTTACACACACTCCCAAACTCATCCACTAACCTTTGCAATTTTTCTTTAGAATCTCCCATAAGAACAGTATCATCAGCAAAAAGCAACTGTGTCAATTCCCATTTTGTATTTGATTCCCCATAATTTAATCCCACCCCTCTCCCGAACACCCTAGCATTTACTTCTTTTACAACCCCATCTATAAATATATTAAACAACCATGGTGACATTACACATCCCTGTCTAAGACCTACTTTTACCGAGAAGTAGTCTCCCTCTCTTCTACACACCCTAACCTGAACCTTACTATCCTCATAAAAACTCTTTACAGCATTTAGTAACTTACCACCTATTCCATATACTTGAAACATCTGCCACATTGCTCCTCTATCCACTCTATCATATGCCTTTTCTAAATCCATAAATGCAATAAAAACTTCCCTACCTTTATCTAAATACTGTTCACATATATGCTTCAATGTAAACACTTGATCTACACATCCCCTACCCACTCTGAAGCCTTCTTGCTCATCCGCAATCTTATATTCTGTCTTACCTCTAATTCTTTCAATTATAACCCTACCGTATACTTTTCCTGGTATACTCAGTAAACTTATTCCTCTATAATTTTTACAATCTCTTTTGTCACCTTTCCCTTTATATAAAGGGACTATACATGCTCTCCGCCAATCCCTAGGTACCTTCCCCTCTTTCATACATTTATTAAACAAAAGTACCAACCACTCCAACACTATATCCCCCCCTGCTTTTAACATTTCTGTTATGATCCCATCAGTTCCAGCTGATTTACCCCCTTTCATTCTGCGTAATGCCTCACGTACCTCCACCACTCTTACATTCTGCTCTTCTTCACTCCTAAAAGATGGTATACCTCCCTGGCCAGTGCATGAAATTATATATATATATATATATATATATATATATATATATATATATATATATATATATATATATATATATATATATATATATATATATTTTTTTTTTATTATCACACTGGCCGATTCCCACCAAGGCAGGGTGGCCCGAAAAAGAAAAACTTTCACCATCATTCACTCCATCACTGTCTTGCCAGAAGGGTGCTTTACACTACAGTTTTTAAACTGCAACATTAACACCCCTCCTTCAGAGTGCAGGCACTGTACTTCCCATCTCCAGGACTCAAGTCCGGCCTGCCGGTTTCCCTGAATCCCTTCATAAATGTTACTTTGCTCACACTCCAACAGCACGTCAAGTATTAAAAACCATTTGTCTCCATTCACTCCTATCAAACACGCTCACGCATGCCAGCTGGAAGTCCAAGCCCCTCGCACCCAAAACCTCCTTTACCCCCTCCCTCCAACCTTTCCTAGGCCGACCCCTACCCCGCCTTCCTTCCACTACAGACTGATACACTCTTGAAGTCATTCTGTTTCGCTCCATTCTCTCTACATGTCCAAAACACCTCAACAACCCTTCCTCAGCCCTGTGGACAACAGTTTTGGTAATTCCGCACCTCCTCCTAACTTCCAAACTACGAATTCTCTGCATTATATTCACACCACACATTGCCCTCAGACATGACATCTCCACTGCCTCCAGCCTTCTCCTCGCTGCAACATTCATCACCCATGCTTCACACCCATATAAGAGCGTTGGTAAAACTATACTCTCATACATTCCCCTCTTTGCCTCCAAGGACAAAGTTCTTTGTCTCCACAGACTCCTAAGTGCACCACTCACTCTTTTTCCCTCATCAATTCTATGATTCACCTCATCTTTCATAGACCCATCTGCTGACACGTCCACTCCCAAATATCTAAATACATTCACCTCCTCCATACTCTCTCCCTCCAATCTGATATTCAATCTTTCATCACCTAATCTTTTTGTTATCCTCATAACCTTACTCTTTCCTGTATTCACCTTTAATTTTCTTCTTTTGCACACCCTACCAAATTCATCCACCAATCTCTGCAACTTCTCTTCAGAATCTCCCAAGAGCACAGTGTCATCAGCAAAGAGCAGCTGTGACAACTCCCACTTTGTTTGTGATTCTTTATCTTTTAACTCCACGCCTCTTGCCAAGACCCTCGCATTTACTTCTCTTACAACCCCATCTATAAATATATTAAACAACCACGGTGACATCACACATCCTTGTCTAAGGCCTACTTTTACTGGGAAAAAATTTCCCTCTTTCCTACATACTCTAACTTGAGCCTCACTATCCTCGTAAAAACTCTTCACTGCTTTCAGTAACCTACCTCCTACACCATACACTTGCAACATCTGCCACATTGCCCCCCTATCCACCCTGTCATACGCCTTTTCCAAATCCATAAATGCCACAAAGACCTCTTTAGCCTTATCTCTAAATACTGTTCACTTATATGTTTCACTGTAAACACCTGGTCCACACACCCCCTACCTTTCCTAAAGCCTCCTTGTTCATCTGCTATCCTATTTTCCGTCTTACTCTTAATTCTTTCAATTATAACTCTACCATACACTTTACCAGGTATACTCAACAGACTTATCCCCCTATAATTTTTGCACTCTCTTTTATCCCCTTTGCCTTTATACAAAGGAACTATGCATGCTCTCTGCCAATCCCTAGGTACCTTACCCTCTTCCATACATTTATTAAATAATTGCACCAACCACTCCAAAACTATATCCCCACCTGCTTTTAACATTTCTATCTTTATCCCATCAATCCCAGCTGCCTTACCCCCTTTCATTTTATCTACTGCCTCACGAACTTCCCCCACACTCACAACTGGCTCTTCCTCACTCCTACAAGATGTTATTCCTCCTTGCCCTATACACGAAATCACAGCTTCCCTATCTTCATCAACATTTAAGAATTCCTCAAAATATTCCCTCCATCTTCCCAATACCTCTAACTCTCCATTTAATAACTTTCCTCTCCTATTTTTAACTGACAAATCCATTTGTTCTCTAGGCTTTCTTAACTTGTTAATCTCACTCCAAAACTTTTTCTTATTTTCAACAAAATTTGTTGATAACATCTCACCCACTCTCTCATTTGCTCTCTTTTTACATTGCTTCACCACTCTCTTAACCTCTCTCTTTTTCTCCATATACTCTTCCCTCCTTGCATCACTTCTACTTAGTAAAAACTTCTCATATGCTAACTTTTTCTCCCTTACTACTCTCTTTACATCATCATTCCACCAATCGCTCCTCTTCCCTCCTGCACCCACTTTCCTGTAACCACAAACTTCTGCTGAACACTCTAACACTACATTTTTAAACCTACCCCATACCTCTTCGACCCCATTGCCTATGCTCTCATTAGCCCATCTATCCTCCAATAGCTGTTTATATCTTACCCTAACTGCCTCCTCTTTTAGTTTATAAACCTTCACCTCTCTCTTCCCTGATGCTTCTATTCTCCTTGTATCCCATCTACCTTTTACTCTCAGTGTAGCTACAACTAGAAAGTGATCTGATATATCTGTGGCCCCTCTATAAACATGTACATCCTGAAGTCTACTCAACAGTCTTTTATCTACCAATACATAATCCAACAAACTACTGTCATTTCGCCCTACATCATATCTTGTATACTTATTTATCCTCTTTTTCTTAAAATATGTATTACCTATAACTAAACCCCTTTCTATGCAAAGTTCAATCAAAGGGCTCCCATTATCATTTACACCTGGCACCCCAAACTTACCTACCACACCCTCTCTAAAAGATTCTCCTACTTTAGCATTCAGGTCCCCTACCACAATTACTCTCTCTCTCTCTCTCTCTCTCTCTCTCTCTCTATATATATATATATATATATATATATATATATATATATATATATATATATATATATATATATATATATATATATATATATATATATATATAAACAGGTGATTTCAGAATATGCAAAACAACCACTGTGAAAGAATAATGAAATTCCAAGTTCTTTCGTGACTACTCATATTATCAAGGAACAACATTATTGTTCCTTGATAATGTGAGTAGTCACGAAAGAGCTTGGAATTTTATTATTCTTTCACAGTGGTTGTTTTGCACAAACACACACACACACACACACACACACACACACACACACACACACACACACACACACACACACACACACACACACACACACATATATATATATATATATATATATATATATATATATATATATATATATATATATATATATATATATATATATATATATATATATATATATATATTTACGTATACATATGTATGTATGTATATGTATGTATACATGTATATATGTATGTATATACCTATCAAGTATTTGTTACCGTCTCGGCTGTGGTAACTTTAATATCAAAATCTTAGATTTAGCACAAATTGCACTTATGGAATATTAGCAGGTGTCACTGTCTGTGACTGAGCTGAAACATGCTCCCAGTTCCAGAGAAAGAGATAAAGAAATCTACCCTCACCGTCAGTTCCATTTCCTCGTTCTCTCTTTTGATGTAGAATGGCCACCAGCCCTTAACGCGTCGCTGCTTGAAGATGTTGACCATTGGCACTGTGCCATCCGTCTTGAGCATGTCTAACGTGCACATCTTGGAGTTCTTGGCACCTCGAGGGAAACGGTTCAGGTCTAGCGTGATGGCACCCAAGAAGTCGTCGGCTGAGAAGTGATCAGCGTCCCACACCTGTAGGTGATAAGAGTGATGGTCCGCGTTGAGGTCTCTCTCTTTCTCTCTCTCTCTTCCCCGGTGCTGCTTCACTCACGAACATACCTTCCGTAATGTTACATTTACTCTCAGGATCCCATAAACCCTCTGATAATTTCTACTTCCTCACTATACCCACTTCACTCAATTTTTCTGTCTGTCTCTACACCACGTTGCTTCACTTCCTTAAATTTTGTTATTAACCCCGTAGCCTTCATTCCTTTTTTCTTAATTATTTCCTCTACTGGTTATTCCTCTACACCTTTCCTCTCTCCTTAATCCTTCCTCCTCTCCTTCTCCTCCTTGTTCTCTCTAGTCTTCATAGCTAGCAACTTCGAGCACAGAACACTTGACACCTTGGTGACTTTATACAGTCACTTCTTAGACCGCATCTTGGATATGCCGTCTAATTTTGGTTTACAAACTACGCTAGGAAAGAGATGTTAGAGAAGGTTCAGCGAAAAGCAACTAAACCCGCACCATCACTGAGGAACAATCAGAGGTTTTTTGTCTCTCTTAGGAAATGGAACCTTTCAAATACTCAATGGATTTCACACACTGAAACTCAGCCGCTTAACTGCTGAGGGAAGTTGACCAAAGACAATCATTCTTGCTTATATTTCTGACCTATTTAAATTATCAAATAGATAAAAATCTAGTCTTTAGTCTATAGTGCGGATTGAGTAAGAAACGGCTATTTTAACCCCAAAACCAATCAATTATTATTGGAAGTGCTGAATGAGTTCAAAACTCGAAACAATGGAATGAAACTGCTAGGTAGAAGATGCAGAACGAAAGATTATTATTTTTTTTTATTTAGAATTATAGAGAAATGGAATAAAAAACTCGGTAATGTTGTAAGCGCGAAGACAAAACATTTATTCAAGAACCAGCTGGATAAGCTGGTATAAGATTTAACCAGCTACATGATGCTCTAGTGGGAGGAGTTGCCAGACCCTTCAGGACTTAATAAGTGAAACTGATCGACAAGATACTGGGTATGGTGAGGGTGAACAGTAGTGAGGTGTTGCTTTGGACACTCACCACCTGACAGGTGTTGCCTTGGACACTCACCACCTGACAGGTGTTGCCTTGGACACTCACCACCTGACAGGTGTTGCCTTGGACACTCACTACCTGACAGGTGTTGCCTTGGACACTCACTACCTGACAGGTGTTGCTTTGGAAACTCACCACCTGACAGGTGTTGCCTTGGACATTCACCACCTGACAGGTGTTGCCTTGGACATTCACCACCTGACAGGTGTTGCCTTGGACACTCACCACCTGACAGGTGTTGCCTTGGACACTCACTACTTGACAGGTGTTGCCTTGGACACTCACCACCTGTCAGGTGTTGCCTTGGACACTCACTACCTGACAGGTGTTGCCTTGGACACTCACCACCTGACAGGTGTTGCCTTGGACGCTCACCACCTGACAGGTGTTGCCTTGGACACTCACCACCTGACAGGTGTTGCCTTGGACATTCACCACCTGACAGGTGTTGCCTTGGACACTCACTACCTGACAGGTGTTACCTTGGACACTCACCACCTGTCAGATGTTGCCTTGGACACTCACTACCTGACAGGTGTTGCCTTGGACACTCACTACCTGACAGGTGTTGCCTTGGACACTCACCACCTGTCAGGTGTTGCCTTGGACACTCACTACCTGACAGGTGTTGCTTTGGAAACTCACCACCTGACAGGTGTTGCCTTGGACATTCACCACCTGACAGGTGTTGCCTTGGACACTCACCACCTGACAGGTGTTGCCTTGGACACTCACTACTTGACAGGTGTTGCCTTGGACACTCACCACCTGTCAGGTGTTGCCTTGGACACTCACTACCTGACAGGTGTTGCCTTGGACACTCACCACCTGACAGGTGTTGCCTTGGACGCTCACCACCTGACAGGTGTTGCCTTGGACACTCACCACCTGACAGGTGTTGCCTTGGACATTCACCACCTGACAGGTGTTGCCTTGGACACTCACTACCTGACAGGTGTTACCTTGGACACTCACCACCTGTCAGATGTTGCCTTGGACACTCACTACCTGACAGGTGTTGCCTTGGACACTCACTACCTGACAGGTGTTGCCTTGGACACTCACCACCTGTCAGGTGTTGCCTTGGACACTCACTACCTGACAGGTGTTGCCTTGGACACTCACCACCTGGCAGGTGTTGTCTGGGGCACTCATCACCTGACAGGTGTTGCCTGGGACACTCACCACCTGACAAGTGTTGCCTTGGACACTCACTGCCTGACAGGTGTTGCCTTGGACACTCACCACCTGACAGGTGTTGCCTTGGACATTCACCACCTGTCAGGTGTTGCCTTGGACACTCACTACCTGACAGGTGTTGCCTGGGACACTCACTACCTGACAGGTGTTGCCTGAGACACTCACCACCTGACAGGTGTTACCTGGGACACTCACCACCTGACAGGTGTTGCCTGGGACACTCACCACCTGACAGGTGTTGCCTGGGACACTCATCACCTGACAGGTGTTGCCTTGGACACTCACTACCTGACAGGTGTTGCCTTGGACACTCACCACCTGTCAGGTGTTGCCTTGGACACTCACTACCTGACAGGTGTTACCTTGGACACTCACCACCTGTCAGATGTTGCCTTGGACACTCACCACCTGACAGGTGTTGCCTTGGACACTCACCACCTGACAGGTGTTGCCTTGGACACTCACTACCTGACAGGTGTTGCTTTGGAAACTCACCACCTGACAGGTGTTGCCTTGGACATTCACCACCTGACAGGTGTTGCCTTGGACACTCACCACCTGACAGGTGTTGCCTTGGACACTCACTACTTGACAGGTGTTGCCTTAGACACTCACCACCTGTCAGGTGTTGCCTTGGACACTCACTACCTGACAGGTGTTGCCTTGGACACTCACCACCTGACAGGTGTTGCCTTGGACGCTCACCACCTGACAGGTGTTGCCTTGGACACTCACCACCTGACAGGTGTTGCCTTGGACATTCACCACCTGACAGGTGTTGCCTTGGACACTCACTACCTGACAGGTGTTACCTTGGACACTCACCACCTGTCAGATGTTGCCTTGGACACTCACTACCTGACAGGTGTTGCCTTGGACACTCACTACCTGACAGGTGTTGCATTGGACACTCACCACCTGTCAGGTGTTGCCTTGGACACTCACTACCTGACAGGTGTTGCCTTGGACACTCACCACCTGGCAGGTGTTGTCTGGGGCACTCATCACCTGACAGGTGTTGCCTGGGACACTCACCACCTGACAAGTGTTGCCTTGGACACTCACTGCCTGACAGGTGTTGCCTTGGACACTCACCACCTGACAGGTGTTGCCTTGGACATTCACCACCTGTCAGGTGTTGCCTTGGACACTCACTACCTGACAGGTGTTGCCTGGGACACTCACTACCTGACAGGTGTTGCCTGAGACACTCACCACCTGACAGGTGTTACCTGGGACACTCACCACCTGACAGGTGTTGCCTGGGACACTCACCACCTGACAGGTGTTGCCTGGGACACTCATCACCTGACAGGTGTTGCCTGGGACACTCACCACCTGACAGGTGTTGCCTGGGACACTCATCACCTGACAGGTGTTGCCTGGGACACTCACCACCTGACAGGTGTTGCCTGGGACACTCATCACCTGACAGGTGTTGCCTGGGACACTTATCACCTGACAGGTGTTGCCTGGGACACTCACCACCTGACAGGTGTTGCCTGGGACACTCACCACCTGACAGGTGTTGCCTGGGACACTCATCACCTGACAGGTGTTGCCTGGGACACTCACCACCTGACAGGTGTTGCCTGGGACACTCATCACCTGACAGGTGTTGCCTGGGACACTCACCACCTGACAGGTGTTGCCTGGGACACTCACCACCTGACTAGTGTTGCCTGGGACACTCACCACCTGACAGGTGTTGCCTGGGACACTCACCACCTGACAGGTGTTTCCTGGAACACTCACCACCTGACTCTGGCACTAACTATACCTTCACAAAACCCGCTCTAAAATCACATGGACCGTCAAATACATGTTCATACAGCGGCTGCGTCAGCTGACAGCGAGGGAAACAAATCCTTGCCTCATATTAACATATAATACACGATAGTCTATAATAATCTGTAATCTAGATAGAAGTAGACAGTTCTTTCTATTTGTATCCTTTTTCTCCCAGATTAATTCACTCTTCACTTCTCAACCCTCCATCTATCTTTTCTCTCTTCTCTGTCTTCCTTCTCTCTCCCCTTCCTCTTTCAATCCCATCTAATATTTTTTTCTCTTTCCACATCCCTCTCCCTTCCCCATTCTCCCCCCTTTCCCTTCCCTGTTCTCCCCTACTACATACCAGTCCTTTCTCACAAACTGGTCTAGCCTAGTTGGGACAGACCTGCTAGTGAGAAGGGACCAAGAAAAGAAAGACTTTCCCTCCCGTTCTCTCTCCTATCTCCCTTTCCATCTCCGTTCCACTCATTGCTTAAATACCCCTCCCTATCTCCTTACCTACTCTCTTTTCCCCTTCTCCCACCGCTTCCTACCCACCCTCCTCCTCCTCACCTGCAGCTCTAGCCTGGCTGGGATCTTGCACTCCGTCTCGTCCCAGGAGAAGAGAGATTCCTTGCGACTGATGACAATCTTCTCCTCAGCCACCAGGTACTCGAAGGGAAACACGAACCTCCAATTGAAGTTGCCCTCACCCGTCAGCGAGCGGTAGTGGATGTCTGTACACTGAGTGTCCTCTGGCCCCTTCAACCACCTGCACCAGAGACCTCAGTGAGAGGGTGGTTGTACAAGGCTAACGCGAGGTTTGAACAGTGTACAAAATGGTTGGAATTAAATTTTTTTTACCTAGATATAAGACTTAAAATAAAATTTATGTGTAAATTTCCATTTCATCTCTTTTTTTTCTTGGTTGAATATATAAAATCTGTAAGCCTTGCTCATCCTTTCCAAGCTCAGCTCTGAGATATACTATCATCGATCAGGATGTTGTCAACAATAGGCGACTAACAACCGGGTAACTATTTTCATGTTTGGTGAACAGTGCTTTGATAAATATCGGCTAGTCAGCGCACCTCACGTATTTCTTCGATAACTACTGGAAGGTTACCTGTGAAGTTTTCCTACTTCGTTAGAAAGTTTACACAGATTATGTTTCAACACACAGACTAGAGTTCGCGTGAAAGAGTGGAGTCCGGAGAGATTATGATGTTTATTTTTATGATCATGCTATCTTCGAAAGTCTTGCAGGGCCACGGGATATAATCGGTGTGGTCCGAGATAAAGGCATTTTTAATTCCAATGGTCAAGAGACCTTCACTAGTAGCAAGAGGTTTCAAGAGACGTATGTTCAAGATTACAGATAATGGCATGGAGTTAGAAATCTGTGATAAACTTAATATGACTTTGTAATGGAATATCAGGGGTCAAAATATCGTGTTACTACGCAGGAAAAACTGCCATTATCCATTTTTGCACATTTTATCAGCCCCATTCCGTGGTCTGGGTTTATTGTTTTCACATTCATTCATGAACGCAGAAATTCTTTAGAGCCAAGCATAAGCAGATTTTTTTTTAAGGATGATATATATATATAATTGTCAAGCACACTAGCAGCCACAAACAGATCATTTCTAGCCTGAGACTCGCCAAAGTAACACCATCAAGGTTAAAAACACTAAACTTGGGTAACATGAAATGTTCCAGTAATTTTAATTATCATTATTTTTCTGTACTCTGTTAGAAACACACCAGCTCTGACACCTTTAATGTGGGAAGCAATTCATTATGTTTACAGGGAATTAGTGTGACTAGCCATTTCCTGGAGTAGCAGGAATAAAAGAGTTCGTATGAATAACGTGAGTCTAGGCTATAAAAATGTTGGCATTGTGGGCAGAAGGTCACAGTTATTACAATAATGAGAAACCCACCTGTGCGTGTCACAAACACATGTTTCCTGTAGGTTATGGTAGCTACTAAAATTTCCTATATACCAGACAAGTCCAAGTTTAATTTTCAATGGTGGGTAACACTACCAGAAATTCAGGTGTGTGAGTGTAGGCTGTGAGGAAACAACCTTCAGTCTGACTGGATTTAGAAGCCACTGACTGCGTGGTGGTTAGTTTACACCATTACCAGCCTTGATTTTACGTGCCCACACTTGTTAGTATCCAGAGATAGGTATGTTTAAATAGCTTTATGCCTAATTCTAAGCTATTTCTCAGACTGCAATGCCTCTTGATGTTCTTGACTCTTAATTATGTAGACTCATAGAATAGTAATTTACATCACTCATATCTATCTTTAAGTCAACGTTAGAAACATTCTTTTAATATTTTCTTTTACTGACGTCAGGTTTTGGTGACAGTGTTTGTGTCCTTCCCGAGTATCTGTAAGTTCAAGTACTGTCTTCATTACGCTTAACTTAATTATTCCGCTGAGTCTCCACCATTTCAATTGGTTTTCAGGAATTTAGCTCTTGTTTAAACTTTTATCCTTTTGTTGATCCTCCAGGTATGAGGTTCTCTCCCAGATAAGACTGTTGATGCTCTAGGTGTGAGGATCTATCCCAGGTAATATTGTTGATCCTCCGGGTATGAGGATCTCTCCCAGGTAATATTGTTGATCCTCTAGGTGTGAGGATCTCTCCCGGGTAATATTGTTGATCCTCCAGGTATAAGATTCTCTCCCAGGTAAGACTGTTGATCCTCCATGTGTGAAAATCTCTCCCAGGTAATATTACTGATCCTCCAGGTGTAAGGTTCCCTCCCATGTAATATTGTTGATCCTCCAGATGTGAGGCTCTCTTCCAGGCAATACTGTTGATCCTCCAGGTGTGAGGATTGTCTCCCAGGTAATATAGTTGATCCTCCAGGTGTGAGGTTCTCTCGGAGCTAATACTGTTGATCCTCCAGGAGTGAAGGTTTCCCACCAGGTAATATTGTTGATCCTCCAGGTGTGAGGTTCTCTCCCAGGTAATATAATTGATCCTCCAGGTTTCAGGTTCTCTCCCAGGTAATATTGTTGATCATCCAGGTGTGAGGTTCTCTCCAAGGGAATATTGTTTAGCTTCCAGGTGTGAGGTTCTCTCTCGGGAAATACTGTTGATCCTCCAGGTGTGAGGATTGTCTCCCATGTAATATAGTTGATCCTCCAGGTGTCAGGTTCTCTCCTAGGTTATATTGTTGATCCTCCAGGTGTGAAGGTTCCCTCCCAGATAATAGTGTTGATCCTCCAGGTGTGAGGTTCTCTCCAAGGGAATATAGTTGATCATCCAGGTGTGAAGGTTCTCTCCCAGGTAACATTGTTGATCCTCCAGGTGTGAAGGTTCTCTCCCAGGTAATATGGTCGATTTTCCAGGTGTGAGGGTTCTCTCCCAGGTAATATTGTCGATCCTCCAGGTGTGAGGGTTCTCTCCCACTTAACACTGTCGATCCTCCAGGAGTGAGGGTTCTGTCCCACATAAAATTCTTGATCCTTCAGGTGTGAAGGTTCACTCCCAGGTAATACTGTCGATCCTCCAGGTGTGAGGGTTCTCTCCCAGGTAATATTGTCGATCCTCCAGTTGTGAGGGTTCTCTTCCACATAACATAGCTGATCCTCCAGTTGTGAGGATTCTCTTCCACATAACATAGCTGATTCTCCAGTTGTGAGGGTTTTCTAACATTGATCTTCCAGGTATGAGAATTCTCTCCGACATAACATAGCTGATCCTCCATTGATAAGGGTTCTCTACAACATAACGTAGCTGATCCTCCAGGGGTGAGGGCTCTCTCCCATATAACACAGCTGATCCTCCAGGGGTGAGGGTTCTCTCCCACGGAAGATAGCTGATCCTCCAGGGGTGAGGATTCTCTTCCACTTAACATAGCTGATCCTCCAGGGATGAGGGTTCTCTCTCACATAACATAGCTGATCCTCCGGGTGACGGTTCTCTCCCACATAACATAGCTGATCCTCCAGTTATGAGGGTTCTCTCCCACATAACATAACTGATCCTCTAGGTGTGAGGATTCTCTCCCATATAACATTCTTGATCCTCCAGTTGTGAAGGATCTCTCCCACATAACATAGCTGATCCTCCAGGTGTGAGGGTTCTCTCTCACATAACATAGCTGCTCCTCCAGGGGTGAGGGTTCTCTCTCACATAACATAGCTGCTCCTCCAGGGGTGAGGGTTCTCTCTCACATAACATAGCTGCTCCTCCAGGGGTGAGGGTTCTCTCTCACATAACATAGCTGCTGCTCCAGGAGTGAGGGTTCTCTCTCACATAACATAGCTGCTCCTCCAGGTGTGAGGGTTCTCTTCTCATAACATAGCTGCTCCTCCAAGGGTGAGGGTTCTCTCTCACATAACATAGCTGCTCCTCCAAGGGTGAGGGTTCTCTCTCACATAACATAGCTGCTCCACCAGGGGTGAGGGTTCTTTCTCACATAACATAGCTGCTCCTCCAGGGGTGAGGGTTCTCTCTCACATAATATAGCTGTTCCTCCAGGGGTGAGGGTTCTCTCTCACATAACATAGCTGCTCCTTCAGGGGTGAGGGTTCTCTCACATAACATAGCTGCTCCTCCAAGGGTGAGGGTTCTCTCTCACATAACATAGCTGCTCCTCCAGGGGTGAGCGTTCTCTCTCACATAACATAGTTGCTCCTCCAGGTGTGACGTTTTTCTCTCACACAGCATAGCTGCTCCTCCATTTGTGAGGGTTCTCTCTCACATAACATAGCTGCTCCTCCAGGTGTGAGGGTTTTCACTCACATAAAATAGCTGCTCCTCCAGGTGTGAGGGTTCTCTCTCACATAACATAGCTGCTCCTCCAGGTGTGAGGGTTCTCTCTCACATAACATAGTTGCTCCTCCAGGTGTGAGGGTTCTCTCTCACATAACATAGCTGCTCCTCCAGGTGTGAGGGTTCTCTCTCACATAACATAGCTGCTCCTCCAGGTGTGAGGGTTCTCTCTCACACAACATAGCTGCTCCTCCAAGTGTGAGGGTTGTCTCTCACATAACATAGCTGCTCCTCCAGGTGTGAGGGTTCTCTCTCACATAACATAGCTGCTCCTCCAGGTGTGAGGGTTCTCTCTAACATAACATAGCTGCTCTTTCAGGGGTGAGGGTTCTCTCTCACATAACATAGCTGCTCATCCAGGGGTGAGGGTTCTCTCTCACAAAACATAGCTGCTCCTCCAGGGGTGAGGGTTCTCTCTCACATAACATAGCTGCTCCTACAGGGGTGAGGGTTCTCTCTCACATAACATAGCTGCTCCTCCAGGGGTGAGGGTTCTCTCTCACATAACATAGCTGCTCCTCCAGGGGTGAGGGTTCTCTCTCACATAACATAGCTGCTCCTACAGGGGTGAGGGTTCTCTCTCACATAACATAGCTGCTCCTCCAGGGGTGAGGGTTCTCTCTCACATAACATAGCTGCCCCTCCAGGGGTGAGGGTTCTCTCTCACATAACATAGCTGCTCCTCCAGGGGTGAGGGTTCTCTGTCACATAACATAGCTGCTCCTCCAGGTGTGAGGGTTCTCTCACATAACATAGCTGCTCCTCCAGGTGTGAGGGTTCTCTCTCACACAACATAGCTGCTCCTCCAGGTGTGAGGGCTCTCTCTCACATAACATAGCTGCTTCTCCAGGTGTGAGGGCTCTCTCTCACATAACATAGCTGCTCCTCCAGGTGTGATGGTTCTCTCTCACATAACATAGCTGCTCCTCCAGGTGTGAGGGTTCTCTCTCACATAAAATAGCTGCTCTTCCAGGTGTGAGGGTTCTCTCTCATATAACATAGCTGCTCCTCCAGGTGTGAGGGTTCTCTCTCACATAACATAGCTGCTCCTCCAGGTGTGAGGGTTCTCTCTCACATAACATAGCTGCTCCTCCAGGTGTGAGGGTTCTCTCTCACACAACATAGCTGCTCCTCCAGGTGTGAGGGTTCTCTCTCACATAACATAGCTGCTCCTCCAGGTGTGAGGGTTCTCTCTCACATAACATAGCTGCTCCTCCAGGTGTGAGGGTTCTCTCTCACATAACGTAGCTGCTCCTCGAGGTGTGAGGGTTCTCTCTCACATAACATAGCTGCTCCTCCAGGTGTGAGGGTTTTCTCTCACACAACATAGCTGTTCCTCCAGGTGTGACGGTTCTCTCTCACATAACATAGCTGCTCCTCCAGATGTGAGGGTTCTCTCTCACATAACATAGCTGCTCCTCCAGGTGTGAGGGTTCTCTCTCACATAACATAGCTGCTCCTCCATTTGTGAGGGTTCTCTCTCACATAACATAGCTGCTCCTCCAGGTGTGAGGGTTTTCACTCACATAAAATAGCTGCTCCTCCAGGTGTGAGGGTTCTCTCTCACATAACATAGCTGCTCCTCCAGGTGTGAGGGTTCTCTCTCACATAACGTAGTTGCTCCTCCAGGTGTGAGGGTTCTCTCTCACATAACATAGCTGCACCTCCAGGTGTGAGGGTTCTCTCTCACATAGCATAGCTGTTCTTTCAGAGGTGAGGATTCTCTCTCACATAACATAGCTGCTCATCCAGGGGTGAGGGTTCTCTCTCACAAAACATAGCTGCTCCTCCAGGGGTGAGGGTTCTCTCTCACATAACATAGCTGCTCCTACAGGGGTGAGGGTTCTCTCTCACATAACATAGCTGCTCCTCCAGGGGTGAGGGTTCTCTCTCACATAACATAGCTGCCCCTCCAGGGGTGAGGGTTCTCTCTCACTTAACATAGCTGCTCCTCCAGGGGTGAGGGTTCTCTCTCACATAACATAGCTGCTCCTCCAGGTGTGAGGGTTCTCTCTCACATAACATAGCTGCTCCTCCAAGTGTGAGCTTTTTCTCTAACACAGCATAGCTGCTCCTCCATTTGTGAGGGTTCTCTCTCACATAACATAGCTGCTCCTCCAGGTGTGAGCGTTCTCTCTCACATAAAATAGCTGCTCTTCCAGGTGTGAGGGTTCTCTCTCATATAACATAGCTGCTCCTCCAGGTGTGAGGGTTCTCTCTCACATAACATAGCTTCACCTCCAGGTGTGAGGGTTCTCTCTCACATAACATAGCTGCTCCTCCAGGTGCGAGGGTTCCCTCTCACATAACATAGCTGCTCCTCCAGGTGTGAGGGTTCTCTCTCACACAACATAGCTTCTCCTCCAGGTGTGAGGGTTCTCTCTCACATAACATAGCTGCTCCTCCAGGTGTGAGGGTTCTCTATCACATAACATAGCTGCTCCTCCAGGTGTGAGGGTTCTCTCTCACATAACGTAGCTGCTCCTCGAGGGGTGAGGGTTCTCTCTCACATAACATAGCTGCTCCTCCAGGTGTGAGGGTTTTCTCTCACACAGCATAGCTGTTCCTCCAGGTGTGACGGTTCTCTCTCACATAACATAGCAGCTCCTCCAGATGTGAGGGTTCTGTCTCACATAACATAGCTGCTCCTCCAGGTGTGAGGGTTCTCTCTCACATAACATAGCTGCTCCTCCAGGTGTGAGGGTTCTCTCTCACATAACATAGCTGCTCCTCCAGGTGTGAGGGTTCTCTCTCACATAACATAGCTGCTCCTCCAGGTGTAAGGGTTTTCTCTCACACAACATAGCAGTTCCTCCAGGTGTGAGGGTTCTCTCTCACATAACATAGCTGCTCCTCCAGGGGTGAGGGTTCTCTCTCACATAACATAGCTGCTCCTCCAGGGGTGAGGGTTCTCTCTCACACAAGATAGCTGCTCCTCCAGGGATGAGGGTTCTCTCTCTCACATAACATAGCTGCTCCTCCAGGGGTGAGGGTTCTCTCTCACATAACATAGCTTCTTCTCCAGAGGTGAGGGTTCTCTCACATAACATAGCTGCTCCTCCAGGGGTGAGGGTTCTCTCTCACATAACATAGCTGCTCCTCCAGGGGTGAGGGTTCTCTCTCACATAACATAGCTGCTCCTCCAGGTGTGAGGGTTCTCTCTCACATAACATAGCTGCTCCTTCAGGGGTGAGGGTTCTCTCTCACATAACATAGTTGCTCCTCCCGGGGTGAGGGTTCTCTCTCACATAACATAGCTGCTCCTCCAGGTGTGAGGGTTCTCTCTCACATAACATAGCTGCTCCTCCCGGGGTGAGGGTTCTCTCTCACATAACATAGCTGCTCCTCCAGGGGTGAGGGTTCTCTCTCACATAACATAGCTGCTCCTCCAGGTGTGAGGGTTCTCTCTCACATAACATAGCTGCTCCTCCAGGGGTGAGGGTTCTCTCTCACATAACATAGCTGCTCCTCCAGGTGTGAGGGTTCTCTCTCACATAACATAGCTGCTCCTCCAGGTGTGAGGGTTCTCTCTCACATAACATAGCTGCTCCTCCAGGTGTGAGGGTTCTCTCTCAAATAACATAGCTGCTCCTCCAGGTGTGAGGGTTCTCTCTCACATAACATAGCTGCTCCTCCAGGTGTGAGGGTTCTCTCTCACATAACATAGCTGCTCCTCCAGGGGTGACGGTTCTCTCTCACATAACATAGCTTCTCCTCCAGGTGTGAGGGTTCTCTCTCACATAACATAGCTGCTCCTCCAGGGGAGAGGGTTCTCTCTCACATAACATAGCTGCTCCTCCAGGGGTGAGGGTTCTCTCTCACATAACATAGCTGCTGCTCCAGGTGTGAGGGTTCTCTCTCACATAACATAGCTGCTCCTCCAGGTGTGAGGGCTCTCTCTCACATAACATAGCTGCTCTTCCAGGGATAAGGGTTCTCTCTCACGTAACGTAGCTGCTCCTCCAGGGGTGACGGTTCTCTCTCACATAAGATAGCTGCTCCTCCCTGGGTGAGGGTTCTCTCTCACATAACATAGCTGCTCCTCCAGGGGTGAGGTTTCTCTCTCACATAACATAGCTGCTCCTCCAGGGGCGAGGGTTCTCTCTCACATAACATAGCTTCTCCTCCCGGGGTGAGGGTTCTCTCTCATATAACATAGCTGCTCCTCCAGGTGTGAGGGTTCTCTCTCACATAACATAGCTGCTCCTCAAGGGGTGAGGGCTCTCTCTCACATAACATAGCTGCTCCTCCAGGGGTGAGGGTTCTCTCTCACATAACATAGCTGCTCCTCCAGGTGTGAGGGTTCTCCCTCAAATAACATAGCTGGTCCTCCAGGGGTGAGGGTTCTCTCTCACATAACATAGTTGCTCCTTCCGGGGTGAGGGTTCTCTCTCACATAACATAGCTGCTCCTCCAGGTGTGAGGGTTCTCTCTCACATAACATAGCTGCTCCTCCCGGGGTGAGGGTTCTCTCTCACATAACATAGCTGCTCCTCCAGGGGTGAGGGTTCTCTCTCACATAACATAGCTGCTCCTCCAGGTGTGAGGGTTCTCTCTCACATAACATAGCTGCTCCTCCAGGGGTGAGGGTTCTCTCTCACATAACATAGCTGCTCCTCCAGGTGTGAGGGTTCTCTCTCACATAACATAGCTGCTCCTCCAGGTGTGAGGGTTGTCTCTCACATAACATAGCTGCTCCTCCAGGTGTGAGGGTTCTCTCTCAAATAACATAGCTGCTCCTCCAGGTGTGAGGGTTCTCTCTCACATAACATAGCTGCTCCTCCAGGTGTGAGGGTTCTCTCTCACATAACATAGCTGCTCCTCCAGGGGTGACGGTTCTCTCTCACATAACATAGGTTCTCCTCCAGATTTGAGGGTTCTCTCTCACATAACATAGCTGCTCCTCCAGGGGAG
Source organism: Cherax quadricarinatus (assembly GCF_038502225.1). Classification (NCBI taxonomy): domain Eukaryota; kingdom Metazoa; phylum Arthropoda; class Malacostraca; order Decapoda; family Parastacidae; genus Cherax; species Cherax quadricarinatus. The sequence continues at coordinate 22,607,824 of NC_091311.1, forward strand.
AGGGTTCTCTCTCACATAACATAGCTGCTCCTCCAAGGGTGAGGGTTCTCTCTCACATAACATAGCTGCTCCTTCAGGTGTGAGGGTTCTCTCTCACATAACATAGCTGCTCCTCCAGGTGTGAGGGCTCTCTCTCACATAACATAGCTGCTTTTCCAGGGATAAGGGTTCTCTCTCACATAACGTAGCTGCTCCTCCAGGGGTGACGGTTCTCTCTCACATAACATAGCTGCTCCTCCCTGGGTGAGGGTTCTCTCTCACATAACATAGCTGCTCCTCCAGGGGTGAGGTTTCTCTCTCACATAACATAGCTGCTCCTACAGGGGCGAGGGTTCTCTCTCACATAACATAGCTTCTCCTCCCGGGGTGAGGGTTCTCTCTCATATAACATAGCTGCTCCTCCAGGTGTGAGGGTTCTCTCTCACATAACATAGCTGCTCCTCCAGGCGTGAGGGCTCTCTCTCACATAACATAGCTGCTCCTCCAGGAGTGAGGGTTCTCTCTCACATAACATAGCTGCTCCTCCAGGTGTGAGGGTTCTCCCTCACATAACATAGCTGCTCCTCCAGGTGTGAGGGTTCTCCCTCACATAACATAGCTGGTCCTCCAGGTGTGAGGGTTCTCTCTCACATAACATAGCTGCTCCTCCAGGGGTGAGGGTTCTCTCTCAAATAACATAGCTGCTCCTCCAGGTGTGAGGGTTCTCTCTCACATAACATAGCTGCTCCTCCCGGGGTGAGGGTTCTCTCTCACATAACATAACTGCTCCTCCAGGGGTGAGGGTTCTCTCTCACATAACATAGCTGCTCCTCCAGGGGTGAGGGTTCTCTCTCACATAACATAGCTGCTCCTCCAGGTGTGAGGGTTCTCTTTCACATAACAAAGCTGCTCCTCCAGGTGTGAGGGTTCTCTCTCACATAACATAGCTGCTCCTCCAGGTGTGAGAGTTCTCTCTCACATAAAATAGCTGCTCCTCCAGGTGTGAGGGTTCTCTCTCACATAAAATAGCTGCTCCTCCAGGTGTGAGTGTTCTCTCTCACATAACATATCTGCTTCTCCAGGGGTGAGGGTTCTCTCTCACATAACATAGCTGCTCCTCCCGATGTGAGGGTTCTCTCTCACGTAACATAGATGCTCCTCCAAGTGTGAGGGTTTTCTCTCACATAACATACCTGCTATTCCAGGGGTGACGGTTCTCTCTCACATAACATAGCTGCTCCTCCAGGGGTGAGGGTTCTCTCTCACATAACATAGCTGCTCCTCCAGGGTGAGGGTTCTCTCTCACATAACATAGCTGCTCCTCCAGGGGTGAGGGTTCTCTCTCACATAACATAGCTGCTCCTCCAGTGGTGAGGGTTCTCTCTCACATAACATAGCTGCTCCTACAGGTGTGAGGGTTCTCTCTCACATAACATAGCTGCTCCTCCAGGTGTGAGGGTTCTCTCTCACATAACATAGCTGCTCCTCCAGGTGTGAGGGTTCTCTCTCACATAAAATAGCTGCTCCTCCAGGTGTGAGGGTTCTCTCTCACATAAAATAGCTGCTCTTCCAGGTGTGAGGGTTCTCTCTCACATAACATATCTGCTTCTCCAGGGGTGAGGGTTCTCTCTCACATAACATAGCTGCTCCTCCCGATGTGAGGGTTCTCTCTCACATAACATAGATGCTCCTCCAAGTGTGAGGGTTTTCTCTCACATAACATAGCTGCTCCTCCAGGGGTGACGGTTCTCTCTCACACAACATAGCTGCTCCTCCAGGGGTGAGGGTTCTCTCTCACATAACATAGCTGCTCCTCGAGGGTGAGGGTTCTCTCTCACATAACATAGCTGCTCCTCCAGGGGTGAGGGTTCTCTCTCACATAACATAGCTGCTCCTCCAGGGGTGAGGGTTCTTTCTCACATAACATAGCTGCTCCTCCAGGGGTGAGGGTTCTTTCTCACATAACATAGCTGCTCCTCCAGGTGTGAGGGTTCTCTCTCACATAAGATAGCTGCTCCTCCAGGGGTGAGTGTTCTCTCTCACATAACATAGCTGCTCCTCCAGGGGTGAGGGTTCTTTCTCACATAACATAGCTGCTCCTCCAGGGGTGAGGGTTCTCTCTCACATAACATAGCTGCACCTCCAGGTGTGAGGGTTCTCTCTCACATAACATAGCTGTTCCTCCAGGTGTGAGGGTTCTCTCTCACGTAACATAGCTGCTCCTCCAGGGGTGACGGTTGTCTCTCAGTTATGGGTGCTTCAGACATGACTTTCTTTTTCTAAAGCTCAGATTTTTAGCGTTGTAAAGTTGCTACGCAACTTTTAAGTTACCTGAGAAGAGTCGGATTTCTCTAGATTTTATGTGCGGGAGTAACATGAGATCCACCTCCAGCCATACCGCCCACATACACCTCCAGCCACACCACCCATATACACCTCCAGCCACACCACCCACATACACCTCCAGCCATACCACCCTCATACACCTCCAGCCATACCACCCACATACACCTCCAGCCACACCACCCACATACACCTGCAGCCATACCACCCACATACACCTCCAGCTACACCACCCACATACACCTCCAGCCATACCACCCACATACACCTCCAGCCATAGCACCCTCATACACCTCCAGCCATACCACCCACATACACCTTTCCAGCCACACCACCCACATACTCCTGCAGCCATACCACCCACATACACCTCCAGCCATAACACCCACATACACCTCTAGCCACACCACCCACATACACCTCCAGCCATACCACCCACATACACCTCCAGCCATACCACCCACATACACCTGGACCCATACCACCCACATACACCTCGAGCCATACCACCCACATACACCTGGAGACACATCACCCACATACACCTCGAGGCATACCACCCACATACACCTGGATCCATACCACCCACATACACCTGGACCCATACCACCCACATACACCTCCAACCACACCACCCACATGCACCTCCAGCCACACCACCCACATACACCTCCAGCCACACCACCCACATACACCTCCAGCCACACCACCCACATACACCTCCAGTCACACCACCCACATACACCTCCAGCCATACCACCCACATACACCTCGAGCCATACCACCCACATACACCTCCAACCATACCACCCACATACACCTCCAGCCACACCACCCACATACACCTCCAGCCACACCACCCACATACACCTCCAGCCACACCACCCACATACACCTCCAGCCACACCACCCACATACAACTCCAACCATACCACCCACATACACCTCGAGCCATACCACCCTCATACACCTCCAGCCATACCACCCACATTCACCTCCAGCCATACCACCCACATACACCTCCAGCCATACCACCCACATACACCTGGACCCATACCACCCACATACACCTCGAGCCATACCACCCACATACACCTGGAGACACACCACCCACATACACCTCGAGCCATACAACCAACATACACCTGGATCCATACCACCCACATACACCTGGACCCATACCACCCACATACACCTCCAACCACACCACCCACATGCACCTCCAGCCACACCACCCACATACACCTCCAGCCACACCACCCACATAAACCTCCAGCCACACCACCCACATACACCTCCAGTCACACCACCCACATACACCTCGAGCCATACCACCCACATACACCTCCACCCATACCACCCACATACACCTCCAGCCACACCACCCACATACACCTCCAGCCACACCACCCACATACACCTCCAGCCACACCACCCACATACACCTCCAGCCACACCACCCACATACAACTCCAACCATACCACCCACAGACACCTCGAGCCATACCACCCTCATACACCTCCAGCCATACCACCCACATTCACCTCCAGCCATACCACCCACATACACCTCCAGCCATACCACCCACATAAATCTCCAGCCACACCACCCACATACACCTCCAGCCACACCACCCACATACACCTCCAGCCGCACCACCCACATACAACTCCAGCCATACCACCCACATACACCTCGAGCTATACCACCCTCATACACCTCCAGCCGTACCACCCACATACACCTGGACCCATACCACCCACATACACCTCCAACCACACCACCCACATGCACCTCCAGCCACACAACCCACATACACCTCCAGCCACACCACCCACATACACCTCCAGCCAGACCACCCACATACACCTCCAGTCACACCACCCACATACACCTCCAGCCATACCACCCACATACACCTCGAGATATACCACCCACATACACATCCAGCCATACCACCCACATACACCTCCAGCCACACCACCCACATACACCTCGAGCCATACCACCCTCATACACCTCCAGCCATACCACCCACATACACCTCCAGCCATACCACCCACATACACCTCGAGCCATACCACCCACATACACCTCCAGCCATACCACCCACATACACCTCCAGCCACTCCACCCACATACACCTCCAGCCACACCACCCACATAGACCTCCAGCCACACCACCCACATACAACTCCAGCCACACCACCCACATACACCTCGAGCCATACCACCCTCATACACCTCCAGCCATACCACCCACATTCACCTCGAGCCATACCACCCACATACACCTCGAGCCATACCACCCACATACACCTCCAGCCATACCACCCACATACACCTCCAGCCATACCACCCAGATACACCTCCAGCCATACCACCCACATACACCTCCAGCCATACCACCCACATACACCTGAAGCCATACCACCCACATTCACCTCGAGCCATACCACCCAAATACACCTAGACCCATACCACCCACATGCACCTCGAGCCATACCCCCACATACACCTGGACCCATACCACCCACATACACCTGGAGCCATACCACCCACATACACCATGAGCCACACCACTCACATACACCTGGAGCCATAGCACCCACATACACCTCGAGCCATACGACCCACATACAGCTGGAGCCATACCACCCACATACACCTGGAGCAATACCACCCACATACACCTCGAGCCATACCACCCACATACAGCTGGAGCCGTACCACCCACATACACCTGGACCCATACCACCCACATACACCTCGAGCCATACCACCCACATACAACTGGAGCCATACCACCCACATACACCTGGACCCATACCACCCACATACACCTCGAGCCATACCACCCACATACAGATGGAGCCATACCACCCACATACACCTGGATCCATACCACCCACATACACATGGAGCCATACCACCCACATACATCTGGAGCCATACCTCCCACATACACCTGAAGCCATACCACCCACATACACCTGGAGCCATACCACCCACATACACCTGGAGCCATACCACCCACATACACCTGGAGCCATACCACCCACATACACCTGGAGCCATACCACCCACATACACCTGGAGCCATTCCACACACATACATCTGGATCCATACCACCCACATACACCTGGAGACGTACCACCCACATACACCTGGAGCCATACCACCCAAATACACCTGGAGCCATACCACCCACATTCACCTCGAGATATATCACCAACATACATCTGTATCCATACCACCCACATACACCTGGAGCCATACCACCCACATACACCTGGAGCCATGCCACCCACATTCACCTGGAGCCATACCACCACATACACCTGTAGACATACCACCCACATACACTTGGAGCCATACCATCGACATTCACCTGGAGCCATACCACCCACATACACCTGGAGACATACCACCCACATACACCTGGAGCCTTTCCACCCACATGCACCTGGAGATATACCACCCACATACACCTGGAGACATACCACCCACATACACCTAGAGATATACCACCCTCATACACCTGGACCCGTACCACCCACATACACCTGGAGTCATACCACACACATACACCTGGATCCATACCACCCACATACACCTGGGGACGTACCACCCACATACACCTGGAGACATACCACCCAAATGCAACTGGAGCCATACCACCCACATACACCTCGAGCCATACCACCAACATGCATCTGTATCCATACCACCCACATACACCTGAAGCCATACCACCCACATACACCTGGAGCCATACCAGCCACATTCAACTGGAGCCATACCACCACATATACCTGGAGACATACCACCCACCTACACCTGGAGCCATACCCTCCACATACACCTGGAGCCATACCACCCACATACACCTGGAGACATACCACCCACATACACCTGGAGACATACCACCCACATACACCTGGAAACTTACCACCCGCATACACCTGGAGCCATACCACCAAAATGCACCTGGAGCCATACCACCTACATACACCTGGATCCATACCACCCACATACACCTGGAGCCATATCATCCACGTACACCTGGAGACATACCACCCACATACACGTGGAGACATACCACCCACATTTACCTGGAGACGTAACACCGACATACACCTGGAGCCATACCACCAAAATACACCTGAAGCCATACCACCCACATACACCTGGAGCCATACCACCCACATACACATGGAGCCATACCACCCACATACACCTGGATAGATACCACCCACACACACATGGAACCATACCACCCACATACACCCGGAGCCATACCACCCAAATACACCTGGATCCATACCACCCACTTACACCTGGAGCCATACCACCCACATACACCTGTATCCATACCATCCACATACACCTGGATCCATTCCACCCACATACACCTGGATCCATACCACCCACACACACCTGGATTGATACCACCCACTTACAGCTGGAACTATACCACCCACATACACCTGTATCCATACCATCCACATACACCTGGATCCATTCCACCCACATACACCTGGATCCATAACACCCACACACACCTGGATAGATACCACCCACTTACAGCTGGAACTATACCACCCACATACAGTTGTCGTCCACATCACTGAGTGCCCAACACCAGGTGTAGTTACCTCCCGTAACTTGATGCTCCAGCTTCGCTTTAACCATCACTGCATCTTTCATGCGGCCTCTCAACCCATCAGTGCCTCTGTTATCCGTACGAGAGGTTTCTGCAGTATTTCCCCTGCAAGGGATGAGGTGCCTTGATATCTCTGAGGGGCTCTTGATCGAGTTTGAATATCTCAAGTTACCCAGGTGCTATATGATACCTCAGGGCTTAGCGCTTTCCCATGATTAAATCATCAGGCAGATATATATTTTTAGAAATCGTAAGTCGGTGAGGAACATTCAGCATTTTTGTGTATATATTTTTATTTTCTTTATAACTGGTAATAAATGTGTCTTTAAGGCATGCTTTTAATTCCAATTGTTTCTCTGAGTTAATTTTATTTTTTTCTTTTTATTTTTCATAAGGGAGAGACCATCGTTTTCGTTGACACAGATTGCATGTTTTCGTTGACACAGATTGCATGTTTTCGTTGACACAGATTGCATGTTTTCGTTGACACAGATTGCATGTTTTCGTTGACACAGATTGCATGTTTTCGTTGAAAACGGTGAAGAATATCCAACATGTTAATAAGAAGTAATTTTGTAGTAGTAATGAAAAGGCTATAGAGTTTGTTCCACGTTGTTCATTGGTAGTTGACGTGTCAGTATATGTGGTATGCAAAAATAGCTGAAAATTTCAGGCTGGCAGAACTGGCCAGTCATATACTAACTCTCTTCCCTCATGTTTACTCTGTCTTACAAATTTTGACGTTCGAGTTTCACTTATATACTGTTTCACTCATCTTTTTTACTTATCGACATAGTCGACTGAGATATCGTATATCCAACTTGGACACGTTTAAGTGTATGATATACCTGACTCAAGTATAATATACCCAACTGGAGAACGATATACTCTACTGGTTTGTAATATACCCTGCAGGGATATGATATACGAGGCTGCTAAACTGATAAGAGACATGAGATACCATACAAACACTAGACAAAGGAACACTGTTATTTTGTAAGGCTCGTACTCACCCCTTGACATAAATATCTGACATTTTCTCGCCGGTGAAGAAGGCATCGTCCTCCAGTACAACGTCGTCAGTGTTCCATATGATGATGCGCAGTTCGTAGCTCTTGGGCTTGCGCGGGGTCACGTCCAAGGGAGGGCCGGGCAGGGGCATGTCCATCGGGAACATGTCTACCCACATCTCAACTTTGCCCTGTTAGTGGAAACGTGGATAAGACATCAGTCTTGAAAATCTTGGGACATCTTACTCCTCGTTTTATTAACAATTTCATCCTCTGTCAAAAACTACGTGTTTACGAGGCGTGTCATAATACCTTCACTGTACGTTAATAAGACATGATATGAAGTTTATGGCTTTCACTGAGGAAACCTTTCGTACTTCGGGGATTTTATCATGGCTTGATAAAGCCATGGTGGGCGAAACGTCTTTATAAACATCGTAAATCGCATATTGTATCTTAAGAACATAAGAAGAAAGAAACGCTACTGTAGGCCTACTGGTCTATGCTAGGCAAATCTAACTCACGCCTACTCATGACCTTGTATAACTTATTCTTAAAACCACACAAGACAATCGTTTGAATGAAGCTACACGGCGAGTTTGATGAATCAAACCCGCCGTGTAGCTTCATTCAACTCTACTACCGAACTACTGCTCTCCTGTACCTTTTCTAAATCTAAATTTCTCCAACTTGAACCCATTACTGCGAGTCCTGTCTTGGTTACGTATTGTTAGCACCTTATTTATATCCTCTTTATTTAGTCCTGTCTTCCATTTATACACCTCAGTCATATCAGTCCTAATTCTACGCCTTTCCAGACAGTACAGATTCAGTGCCCTCTCCGCGTAGGTACTTATCAGTATTTTAACATTAAAAACATATTCCTTTCAGTCTCGAAATAGTCTAGAATTCTTGATTTTTTTTCCAAAGGCTTGAAATATTCTCTCAATGCTTAATGTGGAATATGGTTTCACATTAGTAGTGATATGCTCGTAGGTAGTTAAGGAGAAGTGTGAGGAAAGTGTCTGAGATCATAGTGACTGGAGCAGCTTAGACACAAATAAAAACACATGATACACTTGTGTAAGACATATGTGTAAGACACATGTGAATCAGTTACGTATCTTTATTTCGTATAAAGATATCAAACTGTAATAATGGTGGTAGAATTACTTAAAATATGTTAGATAAAAGGACACAAGTGCAACTAATGTGATATTTTATTGTGGTAACGCTTCTTTCTCTTGGAGCTTTGTCAAGCCAAAAGCACCTGGAGAGCGAAACGTTGCCACAATAAAATGTCACACTAGTTTCACTTTTGTCCTTTTACCTAACAGATACCAAACTGTTGCACATGTTTCTTACTTATCAAGTTGCAGGTACTGTATACCATTATCACAGTCACAGTTCTATAATCTTAAAGTTAATGAAACAGTGTTAATCATGTGCCATGAACTAATTACCATAAGCTGAAGGCAAAAACTGAATTCACATAGCAATAAAACACGCGATCTGAGAGCAAGAACAAAACTGGTGATGGTACAACATCCATCAGTTGTCAGGAGCCTCAAGTCACGAAGTTGTTTCTCGCATATTTTATGTATTTAAATTAATTGTAATCAATCCCGTAAAAACTGATATCAAAGAAAATTAATTATTTAGTATTTATCAAGAAGTGTAAGGTGTCAAATAAGGATTAGAAAGGGAGTAAAAATAAATGAATTACCTGTAGCATCTTAGCTAAAATGATACATGTGCAACCAATGTGACTTTTACTGTGGCATCGTTTCGCTCTCCAAGCTTGACGAAGTTCCTGGAAAGCGAAACGTTGGCACCACAAAATATCACATAAATTGCACATGTGTCCGTTTACCTAATATAAGAAAGGTAGATATTAGATAAAAAAAATCGGAAACAAAGTTCGTCCTTATAAAAAAAAATGAATGAGGCTGAGCGTCCCTCAGCAGTCAGGCCCATTAGCTGAGGCGCCCAGTAGTTAATTTAATGCCGAATTGAGCTGGTCTGGGGGTGCGGGCGTGGTTTCCGGGATAAAGTCTACGGGGTGAAAACCTCAGGAGACCTTGGAGACTAAACATACCACAGCTAACACATTGCAATTCGGCAGACTGGAGAAGAGAATTAGTGTTTCCGACATTAACTGAGAACTGATTACCTGTAGATGTCTGAAACTGAGCATCAAAGTGTTCACCAAGTTCACTGTTGTGCCATGCGACTCCACGCACAGGTGGATTGTAAGTCACTGTTCGTCAACATGATGTTGTTACTCACCTGTTCGATGCCAGGCTTATCCGGGTTAAAGAGAGGACGAGTCTCAATGTGTTCTGGCACCAGTCTGGCTCCCACCCGTGGCACCTCCTCCCAGCGGTGAAGCACTGCCAGGGCCAGCTGCTCCTCGCTCACTGTTAGTAGTGAAATAGAATACATAAAAATGTTAGAATGACAAAGACAATGAAAGATATAAAAATAACAAGCAAAAATATCATATATATATATATATATATATATATATATATATATATATATATATATATATATATATATATATATATATATATATATATATATATATATATATATATATATATATATATATATATATATATATATAGCGCTGTCGTGACTACTCACATTATCAAGGAACTATGAAAGTGAAGCATCCAAGGAAGCTATATAAGGGGTCGGCCAGCACCTCACTATCAAATCCCACAACGGTTAAACACCTGACGCGCGGCGAGCCAACTTGGATAGGTCCTTTGCAAAACTCACCCCCAAGCTATATATATATATATATAATTATAAATGGATATATATATATATATATCAAAATTAAAAAGTCGGCCGTCTCCCACCGAGGCAGGGTGACCCAAAAAGAAAGAAAATCTCCAAAAAGAAAATACTTTCATCATCATTCAACACTTTCACCACACTCACACATAATCACTGTTTTTGCAGAGGTGCTCAGAACACAACAGTTTAGAAGCATATACGTATAAAGATACACAACATATCCCTCCAAACCGTCAATATCCCGAACCCTTCCTTTAAAGTGCAGGCATTGTACTTCCCATTTCCAGGACTCAAGTCCGGTTATGTAAAAATAACCGGTTTCCCTGAATCCCTCCACTAAATATTACCCTGCTCACACTCCAACAGATCGTCAGGTCCCAAATACCATTCGCCTCCATTCACTCCGATCGAACACGCTCACGCACGCCTGCTGGAAGTCCAAGCCCCTCGCCCACAAAACCTCCCTTACCCCTTCCTTCCAACCTTTTCGAGGACGACCCCTACCCCGCCTTCCTTCCCCTACAGATTTAAATGCTCTCCATGTCATTCAACTTTGATCCATTCTCTCTAAATGACCAAACCACCTCAACAACCCCTCTTCAGCCCTCTTGCTAATACTTTTATTAACTGCACACCTTCTCCTAATTTCCACACTCCGAATTTTCTACATAATATTTACACCACACATTGCTCTTAGACAGGACATCTCCACTGCCTCCAACCGCCTCCTCGCTGCTGCATTCACAACCCAAGCTTCACACCCATATAAGAGTGTTGGTACTAGTATACTTTCATACATTCCCTTCTTTGCCTCCATAGATAACGTTTTTTGTCTCCACATATACCTCAACGCACCACTCACCCTTTTTCCCTCATCAATTCTATGATTAACCTAATCCTTCATAAATCCATCTGCCTACACGTCAACTCACAAGTATCTGAAAACATTCACTTCTTCCATACTCCTCCTCCCCAATTTGATATCCATTTTTTCTTTGTCTAAATCATTTGATACCCTCATCACCTTACTCTTTTCTATGTTCACTTTCAACTTTCTACCTTTACACACACTCCCAAACTCATCCACTAACATTTGCAATTTTTCTTTAGAATCTCCCATAAGCACAGTATCATCAGCAAAAAGCAACTGTGTCAATTCCCATTTTGTATTTGATTCCCCATAATTAATCCCACCCCTCTCCCGAACACCCTAGCTTACTTCTTTTACAACCCCATCTATAAATATATTAAACAACCATGGTGACATTACACATTCCTGTCTAAGACCTACTTTTACCGGGAAGTAGTCTCCCTCTCTTCTACACATCCTAACCTGAGCCTCACTATCCTCATAAAAACTCTTTACAGCATTTAGTAACTTTCCACCTATTCCATATACTTGCAACATCTGCCACATTCCTCCCCTATCCACTCTGTCATATGCCTTTTCTAAATCCATAAATGCAATATAAACTTCCCTACCTTTATCTAAATACTGTTCACATATATGCTTCAATGTAAACACTTGATCTACACATCCCCTACCCACTCTGAAGCCTCCTTGCTCGTCCGCAATTCTACATTCTGTCTTACCTCTAATTCTTTCAATTATAACCCTACCGTACACTTTTCCTGGTACGTAAACTTATTCCTCTATAACTTTTACAATCTCTTTTGTCCCCCTTCCCTTTATATAAAGGGACTATGCATGCTCTCCGCCAATCCCTAGGTACCTTCCCCTCTTTCATACATTTATTAAACAAAAATACCAACCACTCCAACACTATATCCCCCCCTGCTTTTAACATTTCTGTCATGATCCCATCAGTTCCAGCTGCTTTACCCCCTTTCATTCTACGTAATGCCTCACACACCTCCCCCACACTCACATCCTGTTCTTTTTCACTCCTAAAAGATGGTATACCTCCCTGTCCAGTGCATGAAATTACCGCCTCCCTTTCTTTGTCGACATTTAAAAGTTCCTCAAAATATTCTCGCCATCTACCTAATACCTCCCTCTCCCCATCTACTAACTCCCCTACTCTGTTTTTAACTGACAAATCCATACGTTCCCTAGGCTTTCTTAACTTGTTTAACTCACTCCAATATTTTTTCTTATTTTCATTAAAATTTCTTGACAGTGCCTCTCCCACTCTATCATCTGCTCTCCTTTTGCACTCTCTCACCACTCTCTTCACCTTTCTTGTACTCTCCATATACTCTACTCTTCTTATAACACTTCTGCTTTGTAAAAACCTCTCATAAGCTAACTTTTTCTCTTTTATCACACCCTTTACTTCATCATTCCACCAATCACTCCTCTTTCCTCCTGCACCCACCCTCCTATAACCACAAACTTCTGCCCCACATTCTAATACTGCATTTTTAAAACTATTCCAACCCTCTTCAACCCCCCCCCCACTACTCATACTACTTGCACCAGCCCACCTTTCTGCCAACAATTGCTTATATCTCACCCGAACTTCCTCCTCCCTTAGTTTATACACTCTCACCTCCCTCTTACATGTTGTTGCCATTTTCCTCTTTTCCCATCTACCTCTTACTCTAACTGTAGCTACAACTAAATAATGATCCGATATGTCAGTTGCCCCTCTATAAACGTGTACATCCTGGAGCCTACCCATCAACCTTTTGTCCACCAATACATAATCTAACAAACTACTTTCATTACGTGCTACATCATACCTTGTATATTTATTTATCCTCTTCTTCATAAACTATGTATTACTTAAAACTAATCCTCTTACATAGCTCAATTAAAGGCTCCCCATTTACATTTACCCCTGGCACCCCAAATTTACCTACTACTCCCTCCACAACATTTTTGCCCACTTTAGCATTGAAATCCCAAACCACTATTACTCTCACACTTGATTCAAAACTCCCCACGCATTCACTCAACATTTCCCAAAATCTCTCTCTCTCCTCTACACTTCTCTCTTCTCCAGGTGCATACATGCTTATTATAACCCACTTTTTACTTCCAACCTTTATTTTACTCCACATAATCCTTGAATTAATACATTTATAGTCCCTCTTTTCCTGCCATAACTTATCCTTCAACATTATTGCTACTCCTTCTTTAGCTCTAACTCTATTAGAAACCCCTGACCTAATCCCATTTATTCCTCTCCACTGAAACTCTCCCACCCCCTTCAGCTTTGTTTCACTTAAAGCCAGGACATCCAGCTTCTTCTCATTCATAACATCCACAAACATCTCTTTCTTATCAGTTGCACAACATCCACGCACATTCAGACTTCCCACTTTGACAATTTTCTTCTTCTTATTCTTTTTAGTAATCTTTACAGTAAAAGGGGTTACTAGCCCTTTGTTCCCGGCATTTTAGTTGACTTTTACAACACGCATGGCTTACGGAGGAAAGATTCTTATTCCACTTCCCCATGGATATAAAAGGAAAAGTAATAAGAGCAAGAACTATTAAGATAAAATAAAAAAAAACTCAGATGAGTGTTTATAAATAAATGTGTACATGTATGTGTAGTGTGACCTAAGTGTAAGTAGAAGTAGCAAGACATACCTGTAATCTTGCATATTTATGAGACAGACAAAAGACACGAGCAATCCTACCATCATGTAAAACAATTACAGGCTTTTGTTTTACACTCACTTGGCACGACGGTAGTACCTCCCTGGGTGGTTGCTGTCTACCAACCTACTATATATATATATATATATATATATATATATATATATATATATATATATATTATATATATATATATATCTATAAATATATATATATCTATATTATATATATATATATATATATACATATATATATATATATATATGCATATATATATATATATATATATATATATATATATATGTATATATATATATATATATATATATATATATATATATATATATATATATATATATATATATATTTATAACAACACTGCGAATAGCCGAGGATTCGAACCCATGTCGTGTTGGCCCTGCCTCGTGGTGACCGAAAATCACATGATGCTCTAACCCACTGGACCACACAATCCTACAGGAATCAAGCACCAAGCAGAGCTAGGTGTTTTACCTTGATCCGAGGACATACGGTGGTGTGGGTGCCTCTGAGCTAATTTCATTCTAATTCCCATTTGGTGTACTAGCCTCTACTAGCAGTATTTATATTACTGTGGCCACGAACGAGTGGTATTGAATCAGGATCGGATCAAGGTAAAACTCATAGCTCTGCTGGGTGCTTGATTCTTGTAGGATTGTGTGGTCCAGTTGGTTAGAGTGTCATGTGATTTTCGCTCACCACGAGGCAAGGCCAAAACAATATGAGTGTGTGTGTGTGTGTGTGAGTGTGTGTGTGTGTGTGTGTGTGTGTGTGTGTGTGTGTGTGTGTGTGTGTGTGTGTGTGTGTGTGTGTGTGTGTGTGTGTGTGTGTGTGTGTGTGTCAACACGCTGACCGTCTCCCACCGCGGCAGGGTGACTCAAAAAGCAAGAAACACTTTCATCATCATTCACAGTTTCACTGTCTTTGCAGAGGTGAATAGATACGACAGTGTATATGCCACTCTAAACATCAGATATCCCAAACCCCTCCTTTAAAGTGTAGGCATTGTACTTCCCACTTCCAAGACTCACGTCCTGCTATAGAAAAAAAGGGAAAGCACTCAGGAACCACAAGGGATTGAATCTCCGATTTGTACCCAAGAACCACTCGGAGTGGTATTCCATAAGAACGCCATACCACGTACCCAGGAACCTACAGCGGCCGGGGTCATTCTCGTCGTCGTTCTGAACGGTGAAGGTTCTGTTAGCGACGCGGACCTTGCCTGGACCGTAGTGTGGACCCTCCAGGCGACCTTCCTTGCACAGACGAGCCAGTACCTGCGTCGGCTTCATGGGATCCCGCCACTGATTGTACCCCGTCCTGCAGGAGGAATGAGAGGGGTGAGATATAGAAGGATGCAGTTGGAGCTAGGACGGAAGGAGATGATAGGAGTAAAGTAGACAGAGGGAAATGGAGAATGAGTGAGAGAAGGGGACAAAAAGTGTTTTGTGGGTACAGAGAGTGTGCTGAGTGTTCACACAATGATTACTATCATATAGAACAATGTTCCGCACACTCTGACTCTTTCCACAATATAATCATCACACAGAAAAGTGGATGAAGGGACACAAGCTCATAGAAGTTCATACCTTGTGTCATTTCCTCCACATTGTCTGTATCGCTCCACCTTCTACTATCATATAGAATAGTGTAGCAGTACACTGTGGATGTCCCCATAATTTAGCTACCATACAGAATACATAGTATATCAGCACACTGCGTGTGTCTCCACAATTTAACTGTTATGTAGAATAATGCAGCAGTACACTGCGGGTGTGTATACAATATCTATCGTGCAGAATAGTGTAGCAGCACACTGTAGGTGTTCCAGCACACTGCAGGTGTTCCAGCACACTGCAGGTGTTCCAGCACACTGTAGGTGTTCCAGCACACTGCAGGTGTTCCAGCACACTGCAGGTGTTCCAGCACACTGCAGGTGTTCCAGCACACTGCAGGTGTTCCAGCACACTGTAGGTGTTCCAGCACACTGCAGGTGTTCCAGCACACTGCAGGTGTTCCAGCACACTGCAGGTGTTCCAGCATACTGCAGGTATTCCAGCACACTGCAGGTGTTCTTATTTTCTCTATCGATATTAAGTTATCGTCTTTAGATCACTGCATCATCGCCACTGTTCTTCTTGTACAACTTTCATTATCGTTAACGTACTCTTCCCTCTGCCAGCTTCACCTGTCATAGACTTACTTCAAGCCCAGACCTCACCGTCTCACAGCGTACCTACCAGTCGTACTGTTTCCAACGTATTTAGTAACCCCGATGTCTTCCCCGATGCCAGACATCACCCCTTACCCGTGTTTATATAATTTTGTTATTAGTGGTTAACTATACATGCAGTTATAATGAATAATGTTTAGTTAAAATAATCTAACGTTACGTGACATAACTAAAATACAAATTTTGTTTACTCATTTCAGAAGCAACGCGGGTAAATGTATTAAAAGTGGATTTTTTTTTGTAGCGTTATTATGTGAACTGACGTTTCGTATCTGGCAGCGAGTCCGCAGGTGGCGCGGTGACGGGAGTAGAAGCGGTTCTCTAGGTCAATCTTGGTCTCTCCAATGAGGTCGTCGGAGCCCACCAGGTCCCAGTCCAGTACTTGAACCGTCAACATGGAGTCCTGAGGGAAGGTCGCCTCCACCTCGAAACACCTGCGGGAAGAGAAAGGGAAGAAAGTAGAGAAATGCAAAAGAGAGAGAGAGAGAGAGAGAGAGAGAGGAGGAGGAAGTGGAGGAGGAGGAGAATCAAGGTGCACAGCTATTCTATTTTGTTTTTCCTTGATATATATATATATATATATATATATATATATATATATATATATATATATATATATATATATATATATATATATATATATATATATATATATATATATATATATGTCGTGCCGAATAGGCAGAACTTGCGATCTTGTCTTAAATAGCAACGTTCATCTTGCCATATAGGACAAGTAAAAATTTGTGTATGCAATAATTTCGCCAAAATCATTCTGAACCTAAAGAAAAAAATATATTTCACTGGGTTTGTTTAGTATTAAATTATTGTAAACAAATCTAAAATATATTAAGTTGGGTTAGGCTAAAATAAATTGTTCTTGTTATAATAAGGTTAGGTAAGTTTTCTAAGTTTGTTTTGGTGCAAAATTAAAAAAAATTACATTAACATTAATGAAAAAAATATATCTTTATACGTATAAGAGAAAATCTCAGAAAGGACTTAATTTTAAATGAGTTCTTGCTAATTGACAAGTTTTACATATTCGGCACTACACACACACACACACACACACACACACACACACACACACACACACACACACACACACACACACACATACACACACACACACACACACATATATATATACATATATATACATATATATATATATATATATATATATATATATATATATATATATATATATATATATATATATATATATATATATATATAAGGCTGATGCATGCAGGGGATGAGATGAAAAGCTGTAAGCCTTTTCCCTGAAAGCTGGCTGCCTTGGATCAACGTGTAGCGCTAGCTACACGCCAAGGTATTGTCCAGTGTGGGTAGATTGGTATAGCACTGCGTACCTTGTTCTAAGATTCGTAGGGTCGAGTCTCCTTCAGACAGAGATCAGTGTTTGTGTATATTTCGCCTGCTCTTGCAAATTCCTTGTATATATATATATATATATATATATATATATATATATATATATATATATATATATATATATATATATATGTGTGTGTGTGTGTGTGTGTGTGTGTGTGTGTGTGTGTGTGTGTGTGTGTGTGTGTGTGTGGCCACTTTATTAGATATATGTGGAAAATTTTGAATTTTCCCAAATTCAGCATGTGTAAATTTGAATACTATAATAATTGTGTATTAAAATGTAATGCTGATTTGACCCTCCGAGAAATTTCGAGTGAGGGTGGATGTGGAATGGGCGCAAGGGAGACGGGGGAGGACGCCATAGTGAAACTGAATGTGTGAACACTGGTCTGTTAATTGTGTATTGTAATCAGGCGTCATCGAAGTTCAGCTAGTGAATATCAAACTCAATCCGTAATTTAGAAATTGCTGACACGTTCCCGCTGAAGAATTGGGATAGTGTGGAAAACCCTTACAATTCGGCTACAAGGACGGAAAAATAGGGTACTACGATTTTTCCCAGCAACACACCTTAGCTAAGTGATACTTACCCATAACGTATAGTAGTTTTGCGTTGGCCATCGTAAACTCTAGCTGCTGGGGTAGCGTTAGGGTGTGTTACAAATAAAAATTGTGATCCAGTAATTAAATGATAAGTGGTAATACGAATTTCTTTTCTAATAGCACCGTTGTATTATATGTATTTTACTAATAGTTACATTTTGTGTACCCAGCAAGTAAACCAAAATATACAGTCCACACATTTTTAATTTACCAGAGTAGCTGGTTTTAATATTGTAATTATTAATTTAATATTAGGTCTAGCTTTTTGTGAGAGTGGTGGTGTAGTGGGTATCGAGGGAGTAACAGCTCTGCGACCTACTGTGACTAAATCCCACTTACCTCACTCAAATTACTTGCAGGTAATAATTCAGGTAATACCCTGTAAACCTCATGCATGTAATTTCTCACATAATAATTCATAATATACATGTACACCTGCTCATTAATAAAAACATCTAATCAGCCAATCACATTGTGGCTCCTCATTGACTTAAAGTATACAGACATGTTTAAAAGGTTGTTGTTGTTCATGCCGAACATCAGAATGAGGACGAAATGTGATCTATATGACTTTGACCGTGGAATGATTGTTAGTGCCAGACGGTTTGGTTTGATTATCTCAGAAACTGCCGATCTCATAGGATTTTCATGCACAACGGTCTAGGTTTTACAGAGAGTGACCAGACTGGTTCAGGCTGACAGGGAAGTGACAGAAATCATGTATTACAACGGTGGTATGCAGAAGAGCATCTCTGGGTGCACAATACGTTGAACCTTGAAGTGGATAGCTACAGTAGCAGAAGACAAGACTGGGTTCCACTCTGTCGCCTAAAAACAGGAAAGTGAGGCTACAATGGGCACAGACTCACCAAAACTATACTCACCTCAACAAGCCTAGTCTACCATTCGCTACACTTACTTTAACAAACCTACACTACCATTCACTACACCTACCTCAACAAGCCTACACTACCATTCACTACACTCACCTTTACCTTTGAAATATCTGTGAAGAGTTTCGAGAGTTTAACTACTCTTGGAGCCCGGCCATGGGCCAGGCTCGTCTGGTGCTTGCCTTTTCAACCTGGCTGTTGCTGCTGGAGCCCCGCTGCCCCACATATCCATCGCAGCCTGGTTGATCTGGCACCTGGTGAAGATACTTATCCAGTTTCCTCTTGAAGGCTTCTATACTTGTTCCAGCCATGTTTCTGATGTCTTCTGGTAAGATGTTGAATAGTATGGGACCCCGGATGTTGATACAGTGTTCCCTTACTGTCCCCACCGCACCTCTGCCCCTCACTGGGTTTATTTTACACTTCCTCTCATATCTCTCACTCCAGCATGTTGTCATGGCAGTGTGAAGATATGGGACCAGGCCCTCGAGTACTTTCCAGGTATATATAATCATGTATCTCCCTCTCCTCCGCTCCAATGAGTACATGTTCAAGATTTGAAGGCGTTCCCAGTAATTTAGGTGTTTTACTGGCTCAATGCGAGCCGTAAACGATCTCTGTATTTCTTCCAGTTTTGATATTTCTCCTGCTTTGAACGGGGCCGTCAGCACTGAGCAATATTTTAAATGAGGGAGCACTAGCGATTTGAAGAGTGTCACCATCGGTATTATTTCTCTTGTTTTGAAAGTTCTCAATACCCACCCCGTCATCTTCCTGGTTGTCTTGATCTTTGTCTTATGTTCCTTAAAAGAAAGGTCAGCTGACATAATTATTCCCAGTTCCTTTACGTGTTCCTTTCGTTCTGTTTGGTAACCCTCTTGAATTTTCTATATAGTGTTCCTTTTGAGTTCTTCATTCTTTCCATACCTAAGCAGCTGGAACTTATCCTCATTGATCATCATATTGTTCTCCACTGCCCACTGGAAAACCCTGCTTATGTCTTCCTGTGACTTTTCATTGTTCTCTACCGTAGTAACTTTCAAACTTATTTTAGTGTCATCTTCAAATGAAAATACAAAACTGTGACGTGTGTTTTTATGTGTCTGCTATGAGGAGAAACAGCAAAGGTGCCAGGACATTGCCTTGGGGCGCTGAGCTTTTGACCTCGCTGATGCTGGATCTTGCTCTATTTACTACTACTTGAGAGTAAGACACATGTGCAACATCTACTACTTGTTGTGTTCTGTGTTAGAAACCCGAAAATCCATCTGCCTACCTTCTCCGTAATGCCCATGGCCCTCATTTTCTGCGCTTTCACTCCATGATGGCATTTGTCAAACGCCTTTGCAAAATCTGTGTAAATCACAGCTGCGTTTTGTTCTTCTTCCAATGCCTCCGTAATTTTGTCATAATGGTTCGGCAGCTGTAACAGGCATGATCATCCTGCTCTAAAACCATGCTGGTTCTGGTTATGCTGGTTGTGCTGGTCCATGAAATTTGTAATCTGCCGTCTCAACAATCTTTCGAAGCCTACACTACCATTCGCTATACTCACCTCAACAAACCTACACTACCAATCACTACACTCACCTCAGGAAGCCTACACCACCATTCACTACACTCCAGCAAGCTTACACTACCAATCACTACACTCCAACAAGCTTACACTACCAATCACTACACTCCAACAAGTTTACACTATCATTCACTTACTTGCCAAACACCGGGTTGAGCTGCTTGGATATGTAGTTCTCTTTGTCTGACACTTTCTTGCCCCCGAGCTGCACTACGATGTAAGGGTCAGCCTTACCGTTGAGGTCCATGGGATGCAGGTCACAGGCGCGTATCACGTACACGCGCACCAGCACGTGGATTGGGTCGTTAGAGGGCAGTCCCTGTTAAACGGCAGGAAGGACACTTAATGAGGTGGGCACTAGGCATCTCCCCTGCGACCACACTTAATTAATGCTTAAGTAATAGGGACGTTCTCGTTGGAGAGACATAATGAGGATGGATTATATTTTGAGTGAGGAGCAAAAGCTATTTCGAAATTCATGATAAAATATTGATGTTCTGTTCGATTTTTTTTATCTCAAACCGAAAAAAATCTTTAAAAACTTAAAACTGATTTTTTTTGATCATGAGAAAACATGACGAAACTTAATTCTGAATGTTAAATCAGTTAAATACTGAAGGTTCAATTACAGAGATAAACAACCTTCCGGCCAAGTCACGCAAATTATTAAATATAATAATAAAAGTAGGGAGTAGCTAACCCGCAATATTTTCTTGTAGAAAAAGATAAAAGAAAATAAATATAAGACATATTCACCTCCAGAGAGGTTTGTTGTTTTAATTTGATCAGCTGATTATCTTTGTTAGATCTCAGTGGAAGCGCAAAGGTGCTAGACCGAGACGAGGGTTTGTGTTAGGACTCGGTTCATGAGATGGAACACGTAGTTCAGAGGAGGAAACAGAGAATATCTGGGTCAAGTAGCGACCTGCTAGTTAAAAGCAGATAGAGCCTACAATGATGCGGCCAAGATTAATCCGAGTTCAATATTTGGGTGAAGAGAGCAATACAGGCAAGTCTTCTTATACGTGTCCCTCATGTCCACCTGGCATATATACTTAGGAGTTAGTCGGCTGTTTTGGGTCGCATCCTGAGGAAGAAAACTGACGAACTCCAACGAAATAACCCAGACTGCTTGGTTTATCTTAAGGTAATCATCCTCTGGGGTTAATTTTCAGAACAAAGTATTCTTGTTTCTCTACTCTCTTTAACAAAAGGGCAATTTAAATGATGGAGAACTATTTGTAATAGTTGGTGGTACAGTAGAGATATTGCGATATAAACACAGAAAACGTAATTGCAAGATGTTGGAAGATGACACTAAATTAGTCTGCCAGAATTTCTGTTGACCGTTGTAGAATGGTATATAACAAGTTATTCTATAATCTGAACCTGGCAATTATTCATTCAAATTTTGGGGGGCATAAATCATATTATTTAAGCCTTCGTCGGAACGAGCTGAGGTAGGGAACTGGGACAGACAGTCTGTCAGCCGAATATTACGAGTGAGAAAATAAGGGTGAGAGAATAACACAACACTTCAAGTGGCCTGCAGCCGTGATTTACATGCATTTACACCTATTCAGTAAACTACACGTATAAGCAGAAATCACAAAAAACACAAGTAATATCTACCAAACACATTTAAACACTTCTACACTAGTCTACCTGGACGTAGTGACAAACATCCAACAGATATTTTACCTTGTTTACAAGAGAGAATCATCATTACGACGTGATATCACAAAAATAGATTAATCTAATGATCTGCCAAGCAGCACACAAAACAAAGAGAAACAAAGAGATGGAGAAGGAAAGAATCCGTGGAACGGAGAGAAAGAGAAATGTGAAGAGAGACACTGTGAAGCAGCTGGTGTACCGAGCACAGCTGTACAGGTGGTGCACCCACTCAGGCCTCAGAGACATCACGAAAGGGCACAAATGAACACTGACGAGGCAAATATAAAGGATTAAGGGGCAGCCATGGATCAGAGGATTACAGTCTATGGAAGGAATGGGGTAATAGCTAGCAGTGTCAATCCAAGTGAGGTTGGGGAGGCGGAGATATGGGGCATGGAAAGCCTTGAGAGCCATGAGATGAGCAGCGGTTATATGGGAGAAAGTTGAGTGAAGAATGAGGCAAGAGTGAGAGGAGGGCGCGGGAAGGATGAAAGTGGGGGGGTTCAGCAACGCTATAGTAAAGTGTTGACTAGAAATAAAGGAGATGCCGAGTGTTGTGAGGGATGCAACAGTTGATACTCTAAGACAGTGATCGTCAGTCTGTGGTTGGCGAACCTCCTTGGAAACTGATAAAATATTGCAGTGGGTCCACTAAGCTTAGCAGCAAGCATTACTCCTCCAGCCACTGCTTAATTTCTAATGTTATCCATTAATGTCTATCACAGCCACCCTTTGAGGGATCGTAAATATTTTTGAGGTTAAAGAGAGCTTCTCATACTTGAAAAGACTGAACCACTGTCACTGCTCTAACGAATACAGTCATTTGTACTTTTCATGACAAAATTTTTTATTGTCTTTGTATTTAATTACTTTGAATCATTAGGCTTCATTAGGCTTAATGCTTAATGGTGGAAGTCTCAGAGATAAAAGACGAAGAGAAAAAAGAAAAAGAAGGAAGAAGATCAAAGGAAAAAGAAAGAAAGAAGATGATGAAGAAGAAGAAGAGGAAGAAGATGAAAAAAGACAAATACGAAGCCTACTGAAGTTCATCGTATACTAAAACAAAAAGAAGTTCCTCGACATCTCTTGTCTGAAGCAGGTTTATGATGCTGGAAGTGAGGAGAGGGTGGGTGAGGACTATCTAGTGAACCACGGGTAAAAGGAAAGACACCTTGGGAACGAAGCAGTCCGTAAGAACTCACACGCCCATGTATGTACACACACGCACATAGTCATACCCCAACGCGCACAAGTCGATATATCCTCTCCACCACCAGTACTTACCTTATTATATCTCCAATATACCTGCTGTGAGCCAAAGTCTATTCATAATAACATGGCCTTTCCGTACTTAAGCCAACGACACATCGCTTCTCACTCCCTAAATAATATTGCTATACACAGATCGCATGATCGCTCAGTGAGGAGCTGCAACATTAAAACACACGATCGAACTTCGAAAAATATAAAGGATGCAGTGACATCTTGGTGATCGAGAGGTAAAGAACTATTGCCTTAAATGTGGTGGTAGTAGATGGAAGGTAGTGGTAGATGGTAGGTGGTGGTAGACGGTGGATGGTGATACTCTTATGTACACAACACTACTCACCTGCATGCAGATTATTATGAGATCAACTACTCTCTCGCACTCTCTTATGCACAATGGTATACCACTCTCTCTCACACACAGATTCTACTTTTCTCAGAAGTTATTGCTACCGACATACACACACACACTCACACACACACACACACACACACACACACACACACACACACACACACACACACACACACACACACACACACACACACACACACACAAACACACACACAAACACACACACACACACACACACACACACACACACACACACGCACACACACACACACACACATACACACACACACACACTAGGTGAGTACACACACACACACACACACACACACACACACACACACACACACACACACACACACACACACACACACACACACACACACACACACACACACACACACACACGCAGGTTCCCTACGCGCTCTACTCTACTGGTTGCTGGCCAGAAGCCGAAGCAGCACAATTAAAGCATACTAGCAACTTGGTCCTTCAAAAGACTGGTCAAGTATATTCCTAGACATTTTGATTAACCTGAGATTCCATGATCAGCTTAGGAGCCTTCGAATGTGCATGTAACAAACACCAGAAGAAAGGATATTAAAACATAGCAGTAGAGAGTTGTGTAGAGGCGGTTGTAGAGCAGATGGTAAACAGGTGCCCGATGAATCTACTTCTACAACGGCACAAATACTCATCAAACTGGTTTTATGAAAGATAGGTTAGTGGGATCTCCCAGCACCTGGAAGATATACTCCAAGTCAGCCCTGGAAGAAATACTCCAGGTCAGCCCTGGAAGAAATACTCCAGGTCAGCCCTGGAAGAAATACCCCAGGCCAGCCTGGAAGAAATACTCCAGGTCAGCCCTGGAAGATATACTCAAGGTCAGCCCTGGAAGAAATACTCCAGGTCAGCCCTGGAAGAAATGCTCCAGGTCAGCCCTGGAAGAAATACTCCAGGTCAGCCCTGGATGAAATATTCCAGGTCAGCCCTGGAAGAAATACTCAAGGTCAGCCTTGGAACACACACTCCAGGCCAGACCTGGTACCCATACCCGAGGTCAGACCTGGATCCCACACGCCAGATTAGACCTGGAACACACACTCTTGGTCAGAACTAGAACCCATACTCTAGATCAGACCTGGAACACTCATCTAGGTCAGTCCTAGAAGAGACACTCCAGGCCAGACCTGTAACCCACACTCTAGGTCGGACCTGGTACACACTCCAGGCCAGACCTGTAACCTACACTCTAGGTCAGACCTGGTACACACACTCCAGGTCAGACCTGGTACACACACTCTAGGTCAGTCTTAGTACACACTCCAGGTCAGACCTGGTACACACACTCCAGGTCGAACCTGGTACACACACTCCAGGTCAGCCTTAAGGTATACTTAAGCAGGAATGTGTTAGTGTATTTCATCGTAGTGGAAGCGAGTGGTATTATACGATTCGACGTGCTGTTGGAGTATGATTATAATTATTCTCATGGAGAAGCACTAAACACCACAAGTACCATACAGAGCCAGACATATAAGAAGTGTAAGGTTAATTAGATTTGATAAAGGGATGAGAAGTATACGCCAGTTCATTAGATTAAGAGTCTTCAGCAGTTTAAGGCACCTAAAGGTAACGTTGTGGGAGTGAAGATATGGTTAAATCTAGGAGGGATTCAGTGGTTGCACTTTGAAAGATATGTGGTTGATACACAGATAACCCGCACATAAAAGAGAGTGAGTGATGTTATGTTTTTGGAAGTAGTAAGTACAGTCTGTGGAAGAAGGAAAAAGCATTGCTGGGACTCTTAACCCAGAGGTTTATTAATTCAGGATAACTAAATAAAAGCCATGGTGTCATCAGACTGTGTCTAATTTGCAATGGGATCTTACAATCCTCTCCCCCGAACGAACGCATACTCTCAGGTAAGACCCACGAGTGGGTGAATGGGGAAGTGGGGACAGGCGAAGGGTAGTCGGTGAGAGGAATGTCTTGAGTGATGAGATAAAGTGCCAGGGCTTAACCCAGCTGCGGAGCATTATGAGGCAGTGTAGAGGGAACGTGTGGGGAGCGCAGAGAGAGCAGATTGCAGACAGTGCTCGTTGGCTGGCTTGCCTCGTACTGAGGTGAGGTGTTGTGACCCACACTGCTTGCTTAACACTCAGTTAATTACAAACTGCTAGATGAACAAGGGCAGCAGATGTAAGGAAATATGCCCAGTGTTTCCACTTGTATGAGTTTCGACTCTAGGTCTCTCAGTGTGTGAGCTGAGGCAGCTACTAAGTAAGTCACGAGCCTGCACCTTGAAAGATGTGTTGGGGGATGGTGTGATTCTGAAGATGGGGAGGACAAGAGCTGCACTTTGTATGTATGTTGGAGTTCAGTAAGTCACAAACCAGGCTGAAGAGTGTGTACTTCAGGGCCTGGGATGTACTACACCAGGCTGAGGAGTGTGTACTTCAGGGCCTGGGATGTACTACACCAGGCTGAAGAGTGTGTACTTCAGGGCCTGGGATGTACTACACCAGGCTGAGGAGTGTGTACTTCAGGGCCTGGGATGTACTACACCAGGCTGAAGAGTGTGTACTTCAGGGCCTGGGATGTACTACACCAGGCTGAAGAGTGTGTACTTCAGGGCCTGGGATGTACTACACCAGGCTGAAGAGTGTGTACTTCAGGGCCTGGGATGTACTACACCAGGCTGAAGAGTGTGTACTTCAGGGCCTGGGATGTACTACACCAGGCTGAAGAGTGTGTACTTCAGGGCCTGGGATGTACTACACCAGGCTGAAGAGTGTGTACTTCAGGGCCTGGGATGTACTACACCAGGCTGAAGAGTGTGTACTTCAGAGCCTGGGATGTACTACACCAGGCTGAGGAGTGTGTACTTCAGGGCCTGGGATGTACTACACCAGGCTGAGGAGTGTGTACTTCAAGGTCTGGGATGTAGTACACCAGGCTGAGGAGTGTACTTCAGAGCCTGGGATGTAGTACACCAGGCTGAGGAGTGTACTTCAGAGCCTGGGATGTAGTACACCAGGCTCAGGAGTGTGTACTTCAGGGCCTGGGATGTAGTACACCAGGCTGAGGAGTGTACTTCAGAGCCTGGGATGTAGTACACCAGGCTGAGGAGTGTACTTCAGAGCCTGGGATGTAGTACACCAGGCTGAGGAGTATACTTCAGAGCCTGGGATGTAGTACACCAGGCTGATGAGTGTACTTCAGGGCCTGGGATGTACTACACCAGGCTCAGGAGTGTGTACTTTAGGGCTTGGGATGTACTATACCAGGCTGAGGAGTGTACTTCAGAGCCTGGGATGTAGTACACCAGGCTCAGGAGTGTACTTCAGAGCCTGGGATGTACTACACCAGGCTGAGGAGTGTACTTCAGAGCCTGGGATGTAGTACACCAGGCTGAGGAGTATACTTCAGAGCCTGGGATGTACTACACCAGGCTGAGGAGTGTACTTCAGAGCCTGGGATGTAGTACACCAGGCTGAGGAGTATACTTCAGAGCCTGGGATGTAGTACACCAGGCTGATGAGTGTACTTCAGAGCCTGGGATGTACTACACCAGGCTGAGGAGTGTACTTCAGAGCCTGGGATGTACTACACCAGGCTGATGAGTGTACTTCAGAGCCTGGGATGTACTACACCAGGCTGAGGAGTGTACTTCAGAGCCTGGGATGTACTACACCAGGCTGAGGAGTGTACTTCAGAGCCTGGGATGTACTACACTAGGCTGAGGAGTGTACTTCAGAGCCTGGGATGTACTACACCAGGCTGAGGAGTGTACTTCAGAGCCTGGGATGTACTACACCAGGCTGAGGAGTGTACTTCAGAGCCTGGGATGTACTACACCAGGCTGATGAGTGTACTTCAGAGCCTGGGATGTACTACACCAGGCTGATGAGTGTACTTCAGAGCCTGGGATGTACTACACCAGGCTGAGGAGTGTACTTCAGAGCCTGGGATGTACTACACCAGGCTGAGGAGTGTACTTCAGAGCCTGGGATGTACTACACCAGGCTGAGGAGTGTACTTCAGAGCCTGGGATGTACTACACCAGGCTGAGGAGTGTACTTCAGAGCCTGGGATGTACTACACCAGGCTGAGGAGTGTACTCTAGAGCCTGGGATGTACTACACCAGGCTGAGGAGTGTACTTCAGAGCCTGGGATGTACTACACCAGGCTGAGGAGTGTACTCTAGAGCCTGGGATGTACTACACCAGGCTGAGGAGTGTACTTCAGAGCCTGGGATGTACTACACCAGGCTGAGGAGTGTACTTCAGAGCCTGGGATGTACTACACCAGGCTGAGGAGTGTACTCTAGAGCCTGGGATGTACTACACCAGGCTGAGGAGTGTACTTCAGAGCCTGGGATGTACTACACCAGGCTGAGGAGTGTACTCTAGAGCCTGGGATGTACTACACCAGGCTGAGGAGTGTACTTCAGAGCCTGGGATGTACTACACCAGGCTGAGGAGTGTACTTCAGAGCCTGGGATGTACTACACCAGGCTGAGGAGTGTACTCTAGAGCCTGGGATGTACTACACCAGGCTGAGGAGTGTACTTCAGAGCCTGGGATGTACTACACCAGGCTGAGGAGTGTACTCTAGAGCCTGGGATGTACTACACCAGGCTGAGGAGTGTACTTCAGAGCCTGGGATGTACTACACCAGGCTGAGGAGTGTACTTCAGAGCCTGGGATGTACTACACCAGGCTGAGGAGTGTACTTCAGAGCCTGGGATGTACTACACCAGGCTGAGGAGTGTACTCTAGAGCCTGTGATGTACTACACCAGGCTGAGGAGTGTACTTCAGAGCCTGGGTTGTACTACACCAGGCTGAGGAGTGTACGTCAGAGCCTGGGATGTACTACACCAGGCTGAGGAGTGTACTTCAGAGCCTGGGTTGTACTACACCAGGCTGAGGAGTGTACGTCAGAGCCTGGGATGTACTACACCAGGCTGAGGAGTGTACTTCAGAGCCTGGGATGTAGTACACCAGGCTGAGGAGTGTACTTCAGAGCCTGGGTTGTACTACACCAGGCTGAGGAGTGTACGTCAGAGCCTGGGATGTACTACACCAGGCTGAGGAGTGTACTTCAGAGCCTGGGTTGTACTACACCAGGCTGAGGAGTGTACTTCAGAGCCTGGGATGTACTACACCAGGCTGAGGAGTGTACTTCAGAGCCTGGGATGTACTACACCAGGCTGAGGAGTGTACTTCAGAGCCTGGGATGTACTACACCAGGCTGAGGAGTGTACGTCAGAGCCTGGGATGTACTACACCAGGCTGAGGAGTGTACCTCAGAGCCTGGGATGTACTACACCAGGCTGAGGAGTGTACTTCAGAGCCTGGGATGTACTACACCAGGCTGAGGAGTGTACTTCAGAGCCTGGGATGTACTACACCAGGCTGAGGAGTGTACTTCAGAGCCTGGGTTGTACTACACCAGGCTGAGGAGTGTACGTCAGAGCCTGGGATGTACTACACTAGGCTGAGGAGTGTACTTCAGAGCCTGGGATGTACTACACTAGGCTGAGGAGTGTACTTCAGAGCCTGGGATGTACTACACCAGGCTGAGGAGTGTACTTCAGAGCCTGGGATGTACTACACCAGGCTGAGGAGTGTACTTCAGAGCCTGGGATGTACTACACCAGGCTGAGGAGTGTACTTCAGAGCCTGGGATGTACTACACTAGGCTGAGGAGTGTACTTCAGAGCCTGGGTTGTACTACACCAGGCTGAGGAGTGTACGTCAGAGCCTGGGATGTACTACACCAGGCTGAGGAGTGTACGTCAGAGCCTGGGATGTACTACACCAGGCTGAGGAGTGTACGTCAGAGCCTGGGATGTACTACACCAGGCTGAGGAGTGTACGTCAGAGCCTGGGATGTACTACACCAGGCTGAGGAGTGTACGTCAGAGCCTGGGTTGTACTACACCAGGCTGAGGAGTGTACTTCAGAGCCTGGGATGTACTACACCAGGCTGAGGAGTGTACGTCAGAGCCTGGGATGTACTACACCAGGCTGAGGAGTGTACGTCAGAGCCTGGGTTGTACTACACCAGGCTGAGGAGTGTACGTCAGAGCCTGGGATGTACTACACCAGGCTGAGGAGTGTACGTCAGAGCCTGGGTTGTACTACACCAGGCTGAGGAGTGTACTTCAGAGCCTGGGATGTACTACACCAGGCTGAGGAGTGTACGTCAGAGCCTGGGATGTACTACACCAGGCTGAGGAGTGTACGTCAGAGCCTGGGTTGTACTACACCAGGCTGAGGAGTGTACGTCAGAGCCTGGGTTGTACTACACCAGGCTGAGGAGTGTACGTCAGAGCCTGGGTTGTACTACACTAGGCTCAGGAGATACGTAACTATCATTTACATTTATTCTGTGTTATCTAAGAACTTAGAGGCTGGCTCAGCACCCAGCACCCAGAACCTAGCACACAGCACCTAGCACCCAGCACCTAGCACAAAGCACTAGCGCCCAGCGCCCAGCACCCAGTACCTAGCACCCAGAACCTAACACAAAGCACCTGCACCCAGCACCTGCCTTCCCCAGCAACTGACCCTGTCTTCCCAAGCTACTGGCCCTGTCTTCCCCAGCAACTGATCCTGTCTCCCCCAGCAACTGACCCTGTCTTCCCCAGCAACTGACCCTGTCTCCACCAGCAACTGACCCTGTCTTCCCCAGCAACTGATCCTGTCTCCCCCAGCAACTGACCCTGTCTCCCCCACCAACTGACCCTGTCTTCCCCAGCAACTGACCCTGTCTTCCCCAGCAACTGACCCTGTCTTCCCCAGCATTTGACCCTGTCTTCCCCAGCAACTGACCCTGTCTTCCCCAGCAACTTACCGTCTCCCCCAGCAACTGACCCTTCCTTCCCAGCAACTGACCCTGTCTCCCCCAACAACTGACCCTCTCTTCCCCAGCAACTGACCCTGTCTCCCCCAGCAACTTACCCTGCCTTCCCCAGCAACTGATCATGTCTTCCCCAGCAACTGACCCTGTCTTCCCCAGCAACTGCTCATGTCTTCCCCAGCAACTGACCCTGTCTTCCCCAGCAACTGATCCTGTCCTTCCCAGCAACTGACCCTGTCTTCCCCAGCAACTGACCCTGTCTTCCCCAGCAACTGATCCTGTCCTTCCCAGCAACTGACCCTGTCTTCCCCAGCAACTGACCATGTCTTCCCCAGCAACTGACCCTGTCTTCCCCAGCAACTGATCCTGTCCTTCCCAGCAACTGACCCTGTCTCCCCCAGCAACTTACCCTGCCTTCCCCAGCAACTGATCATGTCTTCCCCAGCAACTGCTCATGTCTTCCCCAGCAACTGACCCTGTCTCCCCCAGCAACTTACCCTGCCTTCCCCAGCAACTACTCATGTCTTCCGCAGCAACTTACCCTGCCTTCCCCAGCAACTGACCCTGTCTCCTCCAGCAACTGACCCTGTCTTCCCCAGCAACTGTCCCTGTCTTCCCCAGCAACTAACCCTGTCTTCCCCAGCAACTGATCCTGTCCTTCCCAGCAACTGACCCTGTCTCCCCAAGCAACTTACCCTGCCTTCCCCAGAAACTGATCATGTCTTCCCCAGCAACTTACCCTGCCTTCCCCAGCAACTGAACATGTCTTCCCCAGCAACTGACCCTGTCCTTCCCAGCAACTGACCCTGTCTCCCCCAGGAACTTACCCTGCCTTCCCCAGCAACTGATCATGTCTTTCCCAGTAACTGACTCTGCCTTCCCCAGCAACTGATCATGTCTTCCCCAGCAACTGACTCTGTCTTCCCCAGAAACTTAACCTGTCTCCCCCAGCAACTGACCCTGTCTTCCACAGCAACTGGTGCTGCCTTCTCCAGCATCTGGACCCTGTCTCCCCTAGCAACTGACCCTGCCTTCTCCAGCATCTGGAGCCTGCCTTCCCCAGCAACTGACCCTGTCTTTCCCAGGAACTAAGCCTGCGTTCCCCAGCATCTAGACCCTGACTTCCCCAGCATCTTGACGCTGCCTTCCCCAGCTCCTAGCTCTCCGTCATGCAGCACCCACGCGGAACCTACCTGGAAGAAGCCATATTGAGGGTCGCCGCCTGTGATGGTAGTGTCGTCAATGTCCTTCGGTAGAGGCCAGCGATACAGCTTCAGCGACCCCTGAAGGAGAGAAGCAACACTCCTGCATCACTACAGGCACTCGAAGGAACTCTGGAGAACATCTTCCTTCCTGTGGTGAGCTCTGTATGTTTTGCGTGACTGTGGGGCTGACAATCACTCACGCAAGATAGCTGAGCTGCTGACATTCAATATTTTTTTAATATCGTCGTACGGACAATATTTACATGGCATATGGAAGTAGCGCATATATTTACCATAACATACAAAGATAGTTTGCATAGGCAATCTTTGACATGTGCATGAATGGTATACAATACAGACAAGATTGAAACTAGACATGTACAATATCTGGTTATCTTTACTGTATAGTCCGAAGCACAGGCTTCAGACTCTTCGCGACTACGGTGCTCTTCACCAACTCCAAGGATGAGGGACTGATTACCTCATCTTTCTACAATCTTCCATTTATGTCGTTGAATTTGTATTGATAATAAAGCCACTAGCTGGAGAAACGTCTACAATAAAGATACCCTTATGTTGCATATGTGTCTAATTTTAACCTTTAACATGTAACCTAGATGAACCAACTTGACCTCTGTTGTTATTCCGCATCAGTTTAACTTTAATTCTCGAAGGCAGTGTTGATGAAATTTAATCTTGTCTTCACGGGTGTCGTGAGTGCGGCTTGGTGACGCATAAACTCTTCAACGTCTTTTCCTAGAAATGCCGAAGCTTTCCTCATGTCAAAGCATCTTTCTGGCTGAACACATAGTATGTGGCCAACTTTATAGTCATTTTTTTAACAATGTGAGCTTGACTGTCCGTTTATTGAGAAATATAGAGCTGGCGAA
This sequence comes from Cherax quadricarinatus, assembly GCF_038502225.1. Classification (NCBI taxonomy): domain Eukaryota; kingdom Metazoa; phylum Arthropoda; class Malacostraca; order Decapoda; family Parastacidae; genus Cherax; species Cherax quadricarinatus. The sequence goes on from NC_091311.1 coordinate 22,641,214, forward strand.
GACAGTATGATAACATATGTGATATGTCAAGTATTACGCAGTCTTCTGCAGTAAAAATATTGTATAAAAAATGATTCATAGTTCCGGGATTATTCTGAAACTGGACGCGTATTATTCCTGGTCAGTCAGAGTGGTCAGGAAGAGGAGAGTGAGGTGTTTTATGCAGTAGGTGAAGCACAGCACAAGTAGCAACATGTGGTGGTGTGAGTAGGGTAATGGGTGAGTTTTTTTTATTGTATACTGTAGGTGATTTTGTGTTGAAGTGTTGTCATGTTTACCTGTAAGACCCTAGTGTGCAGAGGCCAGTTTAAGTCTTGGGAGAGTACTCGTATGGTGTTTTTGCCTGTTGGTAGACAGACCGGCAGAGAGGGGAGTGTCATGGAACCTCCCTGTTTATAAATGTTTATATGTTATGTTTTACTCACTAGCAGCAGTGTGCTAGTGTGAGTAATGGGTAAAAGTGAACTGGAATGTGGTAATGTTGTATTTAGAGTAAATTTTAGATTGTATATGTTACTTTAATTATATATATATATATATATATATATATATATATATATATATATATATATATATATATATATATATATATATATATATATATATATATATATATATATATATATATCTTACATATTTTTGTATAGGTGAGTTTTTGTGTGTTTCCTTATAATAATAATATTGACTAATTAATGTTTCACATTTAATGTGGAGGTGTAAGCTGGCTCTAGAGTGGTTTCTTTTTCTATTTTCAATAACATAAATGCCCCTAGACTCAGCAGGTATACTCTTTAAGATCGACGACTTTTTATTCACGTTACTCAGCCCCCCCCCCAAAAAAAAAAAGCGTAACATCAAGGCAGTTTATTAATGAAAATAAGACATCAAATATATTATACAAATATTTTGAATTTACTAGCAACAAATAAGACAAATTCTAGATACATTCCGTATGTACTCCTGTTATCCCCCTTTTGTGTATCCATACTCTCTTGAGCTATCGTCCACAGGATGGATATGGGGTACACAATTGACTAGCAGCGTTGGCGGAAACCATATCAATCAGAATCAATCGTCTCGTTGCCAGTTTGAAGATTTGAGAACATTTCTCCCCTGGTTCGATCAATGCTTACTTTGTACGTGACCATGAATTTGTCCGCGCCTTACCTTAAACTTGCCCACGACGCGTCCTTCATCCTCCAGTTCATCCCCCGTCTTCTTGCCCCTGTACAGGTCGAAGGTGTGAAGCCACTCACGAAAGCCGTTGAATTCTGTCTCCAGTTCCCCTGGGATAACCTGGGATAAATTATTATTATTATTATTATTATTATTATTATTATTATTATTATTATTATTATTATTATTATTATTATTGTTGTTGTTGTTGTTGTTGTTGTTGCTAATATTGTTGTTAGTGTTGTTGTTGTTGTTATTATTGTTGTTAGTGTTGTTGTTGTTGTTGGTGTTATTATTGTTGTTAGTGTTGTTGTTGTTGTTATTATTGTTGTTAGTGTTGTTGTTGTTGGTGTTATTATTGTTGTTAGTGTTGTTGTTGTTGTTGGTGTTATTATTGCTGTTATTGAACATTAAAATGGTATAAAATACCGACAGTTGTTAGGTAAGACCACCTCAAAACTTTAAGGGTGATGGACTGATTACATCGTCTTCAAGTATCTTCTGCTTCTATCAACTTTTCTGTACTCGACTGAAGAAGCCTACTGTGTAGGCGAAACGTTTCGAAATAAAGATACCTAACTGTTGCATATGTGTCTTACCTAACAATTGTTGTTATTATTATTAATTATTATTTTATTAATTAATATTATTACTATTATTTTACAGCGTCTAGGAAAGGGAATACAGTCATGTTCGGTCCAAGGAAGAGGAACACAAGTTTCATTCCTTGGATCAAAAGTATGAAGTTCCCTAGAGAGGATCATCACTCCTCATAAGCATGAAGTTCCCTAGAGAGGATCATCACTCCTCATAAGTATGAAGTTCCCTTGAGAGGATCATCACTCCTCATAAGTATGAAGTTCCCTTGAGAGGATCATCACTCCTCATAAGTATGAAGTACCCTTGAGAGGATCATCACTCCTCATAAGTATGAAGTTCCCTTGAGAGGATCATCACTTCTCAAAAGTATGAAGTTCCCTTGAGAGGATCATCACTTCTCACAAGTATGAAGTTCCCTTGAGAGGATCATCACTCCTCATAAGTATGAAGTTCCCTTGAGAGGATCATCACTCTTCATAAGCATGAAGTTCCCTTGAGAGGATCATCACTCCTCATAAGTATGAAGTTCCCTTGAGAGGATTATCACTTCTCATAAGTATGAAGTTCCCTAGAGAGGATCATCACTCCTCATAAGTATGAAGTTCCCTTGAGAGGATCATCACTCCTCATAAGTATGAAGTTCCCTTGAGAGGATCATCACTCCTCATAAGTATGAAGTTCCCTTGAGAGGATCATCACTCCTCATAAGTATGAAGTTCCCTTGAGAGGATCATCACTCCTCATAAGTATGAAGTTCCCTTGAGAGGATCATCACTCCTCATAAGTATGAAGTTCCCTTGAGAGGATCATCACTCCTCATAAGTATGAAGTTCTCTAGAGAGGATCATCACTCCTCATAAGTATGAAGTTCCCTTGAGAGGATCATCACTCCTCATAAGTATGAAGTTCCCTTGAGAGGATCATCACTCCTCATAAGTATGAAGTTCCCTTGAGAGGATCATCACTCCTCATAAGCATGAAGTTCCCTTGAGAGGATCATCACTCCTCATAAGCATGAAGTTCCCTTGAGAGGATCATCACTCCTCATAAGTATGAAGTTCCCTTGAGAGGATCATCACTCCTCATAAGTATGAAGTTCCCTTGAGAGGATCATCACTCCTCATAAGCATGAAGTTCCCTTGAGAGGATCATCACTCCTCATAAGTATGAAGTTCCCTTGAGAGGATCATCACTCCTCATAAGTATGAAATTCCCTTGAGAGGATTATCACTTCTCATAAGTATGAAGTTCCCTTGAGAGGATTATCACTTCTCATAAGTATGAAGTTCCCTAGAGAGGATCATCACTCCTCATAGGTATGAAGTTCCCTTGAGAGGATCATCACTTCTCACAAGTATGAAGTTCCCTTGAGAGGATCATCACTCCTCATAAGTATGAAGTTCCCTTGAGAGGATCATCACTTCTCACAAGTATGAAGTTCCCTAGAGAGGATCATCACTTCTCACAAGTATGAAGTTCCCTTGAGAGGATCATCACTTCTCACAAGTATGAAGTTCCCTAGAGAGGATCATCACTCCTCATAAGTATGAAGTTCCCTTGAGAGGATCATCACTTCTCACAAGTATGAAGTTCCCTAGAGAGGATCATCACTTCTCACAAGTATGAAGTTCCCTTGAGAGGATCATCACTTCTCACAAGTATGAAGTTCCCTAGAGAGGATCATCACTTCTCACAAGTATGAAGTTCCCTTGAGAGGATCATCACTTCTCACAAGTATGAAGTTCCCTAGAGAGGATCATCACTCCTCATAAGTATGAAGTTCCCTAGAGAGGATCATCACTCCTCATAAGTATGAAGTTCCCTTGAGAGGATCATCACTTCTCACAAGTATGAAGTTCCCTTGAGAGGATCATCACTTCTCACAAGTATGAAGTTCCCTAGAGAGGATCATCACTTCTCACAAGTATGAAGTTCCCTTGAGAGGATCATCACTCCTCATAAGTATGAAGTTCCCTTGAGAGGATCATCACTCCTCATAAGTATGAAGTTCCCTTGAGAGGATCATCACTCCTCATAAGTATGAAGTTCCCTTGAGAGGATCATCACTCCTCATAAGTATGAAGTTCCCTTGAGAGGATCATCACTCCTCATAAGTATGAAGTTCCCTTGAGAGGATCATCACTCCTCATAAGTATGAAGTTCTCTAGAGAGGATCATCACTCCTCATAAGTATGAAGTTCCCTTGAGAGGATCATCACTCCTCATAAGTATGAAGTTCCCTTGAGAGGATCATCACTCCTCATAAGTATGAAGTTCCCTTGAGAGGATCATCACTCCTCATAAGCATGAAGTTCCCTTGAGAGGATCATCACTCCTCATAAGCATGAAGTTCCCTTGAGAGGATCATCACTCCTCATAAGTATGAAGTTCCCTTGAGAGGATCATCACTCCTCATAAGTATGAAGTTCCCTTGAGAGGATCATCACTCCTCATAAGCATGAAGTTCCCTTGAGAGGATCATCACTCCTCATAAGTATGAAGTTCCCTTGAGAGGATCATCACTCCTCATAAGTATGAAGTTCCCTTGAGAGGATTATCACTTCTCATAAGTATGAAGTTCCCTTGAGAGGATTATCACTTCTCATAAGTATGAAGTTCCCTAGAGAGGATCATCACTCCTCATAGGTATGAAGTTCCCTTGAGAGGATCATCACTTCTCACAAGTATGAAGTTCCCTTGAGAGGATCATCACTCCTCATAAGTATGAAGTTCCCTTGAGAGGATCATCACTTCTCACAAGTATGAAGTTCCCTAGAGAGGATCATCACTTCTCACAAGTATGAAGTTCCCTTGAGAGGATCATCACTTCTCACAAGTATGAAGTTCCCTAGAGAGGATCATCACTCCTCATAAGTATGAAGTTCCCTTGAGAGGATCATCACTTCTCACAAGTATGAAGTTCCCTAGAGAGGATCATCACTTCTCACAAGTATGAAGTTCCCTTGAGAGGATCATCACTTCTCACAAGTATGAAGTTCCCTAGAGAGGATCATCACTTCTCACAAGTATGAAGTTCCCTTGAGAGGATCATCACTTCTCACAAGTATGAAGTTCCCTAGAGAGGATCATCACTCCTCATAAGTATGAAGTTCCCTAGAGAGGATCATCACTCCTCATAAGTATGAAGTTCCCTTGAGAGGATCATCACTTCTCACAAGTATGAAGTTCCCTTGAGAGGATCATCACTTCTCACAAGTATGAAGTTCCCTAGAGAGGATCATCACTTCTCACAAGTATGAAGTTCCCTTGAGAGGATCATCACTCCTCATAAGTATGAAGTTCCCTTGAGAGGATTATCACTTCTCATAAGTATGAAGTTCCCTAGAGAGGATTATCACTCCTCATAAGTATGAAGTTCCCTAGAGAGGATTATCACTCCTCATAAGTATGAAGTTCCCTTGAGAGGATTATCACTTCTCACAAGTATGAAGTTCCCTAGAGAGGATCATCACTTCTCACAAGTATGAAGTTCCCTAGAGAGGATCATCACTCCTCATAAGTATGAAGTTCCCTAGAGAGGATCATCACTTCTCACAAGTATGAAGTTCCCTAGAGAGGATCATCACTCCTCATAAGTATGAAGTTCCCTAGAGAGGATCATCACTTCTCACAAGTATGAAGTTCCCTAGAGAGGATCATCACTCCTCATAAGTATGAAGTTCCCTAGAGAGGATCATCACTTCTCACAAGTATGAAGTTCCCTAGAGAGGATCATCACTTCTCACAAGTATGAAGTTCCCTAGAGAGGATCATCACTTCTCACAAGTATGAAGTTCCCTAGAGAGGATCATCACTTCTCACAAGTATGAAGTTCCCTAGAGAGGATCATCACTCCTCATAAGTATGAAGTTCCCTAGAGAGGATCATCACTTCTCACAAGTATGAAGTTCCCTAGAGAGGATCATCACTTCTCACAAGTATGAAGTTCCCTAGAGAGGATCATCACTTCTCACAAGTATGAAGTTCCCTAGAGAGGATCATCACTTCTCACAAGTATGAAGTTCCCTAGAGAGGATCATCACTTCTCACAAGTATGAAGTTCCCTAGAGAGGATCATCACTTCTCACAAGTATGAAGTTCCCTAGAGAGGATCATCACTCCTCATAAGTATGAAGTTCCCTTGAGAGGATCATCACTCCTCATAAGTATGAAGTTCCCTAGAGAGGATCATCACTTCTCACAAGTATGAAGTTCCCTAGAGAGGATCATCACTTCTCACAAGTATGAAGTTCCCTAGAGAGGATCATCACTTCTCACAAGTATGAAGTTCCCTAGAGAGGATCATCACTTCTCACAAGTATGAAGTTCCCTAGAGAGGATCATCACTTCTCACAAGTATGAAGTTCCCTAGAGAGGATCATCACTTCTCACAAGTATGAAGTTCCCTAGAGAGGATCATCACTCCTCATAAGTATGAAGTTCCCTAGAGAGGATCATCACTTCTCACAAGTATGAAGTTCCCTAGAGAGGATCATCACTTCTCACAAGTATGAAGTTCCCTAGAGAGGATCATCACTTCTCACAAGTATGAAGTTCCCTAGAGAGGATCATCACTTCTCACAAGTATGAAGTTCCCTAGAGAGGATCATCACTTCTCACAAGTATGAAGTTCCCTAGAGAGGATCATCACTTCTCACAAGTATGAAGTTCCCTAGAGAGGATCATCACTCCTCATAAGTATGAAGTTCCCTTGAGAGGATCATCACTCGATAAAGGTCATCACAAACCAAGCCATGTGGTAGTCTGGGATAGGTCCTACGGATGGCTATAATCCAGTTACTAGACAAGTTACTAGACCTGTCTTCTACTAGACTCTCGTAAGAGATTGATCGAATTCGGAAAAAAATCCCATAAAAATGATTCCGATGCCATTTAAAGTTATGTATTACGCCTTATATTTAAAATCTCCATCAGTGCGCTCTGGAGAACTATTTTGTTTTACACGGATTTAAAATTAGGGCCTTTCAAAACTATGTATTTATGTATTTTCGGCCAGATGAATTAGGTTCATGACGTTATGTGCGTGAATAATTTATGTCTCAAGTTTCGTCATCAGTGACCATGGCAGGTTCAGTGTTGTTGCAGGGTTTATTGGCAGGTTCAGTGCTGTTGCAGGGTTTATTGGCAGGTTCAGTGTTGTTGCAGGGTTTATTGGCAGGTTCAGTGTTGTTGCAGGGTTTATTGGCAGGTTCAGTGTTGTTGCAGGGTTTATTGGCAGGTTCAGTGTTGTTGCAGGGTTTATTGGCAGGTTCAGTGTTGTTGCAGGGTTTATTGGCAGGTTCAGTGTTGTTGCAGGGTTTATTGGCAGGTTCAGTGCTGTTGCAGGGTTTATTGGCAGGTTCAGTGTTGTTACAGGGTTTATTGGCAGGTTCAGTGCTGTTGCAGGGTTTATTGGCAGGTTCAGTGTTGTTGCAGGGTTTATTGGCAGGTTCAGTGCTGTTGCAGGGTTTATTGGCAGGTTCAGTGTTCTTGCAGGGTTTATTGGCAGGTTCAGTGCTGTTGCAGGGTTTATTGGCAGGTTCAGCGCTGTTGCAGGGTTTATTGGCAGGTTCAGTGTTGCAGGGTTTATTGGCAGGTTCAGTGTTGTTGCAGGGTTTATTGGCAGGTTCAGTGTTGTTGCAGGGTTTATTGGCAGGTTCAGTGTTGTTGCAGGGTTTATTGGCAGGTTCAGTGCTGTTGCAGGGTTTATTGGCAGGTTCAGTGTTGTTGCAGGGTTTATTGGCAGGTTCAGTGCTGTTGCAGGGTTTATTGGCAGGTTCAGTGTTGTTGCAGGGTTTATTGGCAGGTTCAGTGCTGTTGCAGGGTTTATTGGCAGGTTCAGTGTTCTTGCAGGGTTTATTGGCAGGTTCAGTGCTGTTGCAGGGTTTATTGGCAGGTTCAGCGCTGTTGCAGGGTTTATTGGCAGGTTCAGTGTTGCAGGGTTTATTGGCAGGTTCAGTGTTGTTGCAAGGTTTATTGGCAGGTTCAGTGCTGTTGCAGGGTTTATTGGCAGGTTCAGTGCTGTTGCAGGGTTTATTGGCAGGTTCAGTGTTGCAGGGTTTATTGGCAGGTTCAGTGCTGTTGCAGGGTTTATTGGCAGGTTCAGTGTTGCAGGGTTTATTGGCAGGTTCAGTGTTGTTGCAGGGTTTATTGGCAGGTTCAGTGTTGTTGCAGGGTTTATTGGCAGGTTCAGTGCTGTTGCAGGGTTTATTGGCAGGTTCAGTGTTGCAGGGTTTATTGGCAGGTTCAGTGTTGTTGCAGGGTTTATTGGCAGGTTCAGTGTTGTTGCAGGGTTTATTGGCAGGTTCAGTGTTGTTGCAGGGTTTATTGGCAGGTTCAGTGTTGTTGCAGGGTTTATTGGCAGGTTCAGTGTTGTTGCAGGGTTTATTGGCAGGTTCAGTGTTGTTGCAAGGTTTATTGGCAGGTTCAGTGTTGTTGCAGGGTTTATTGGCAGGTTCAGTGCTGTTGCAGGGTTTATTGGCAGGTTCAGTGTTGTTGCAGGGTTTATTGGCAGGTTCAGTGTTGTTGCAGGGTTTATTGGCAGGTTCAGTGTTGTTGCAGGGTTTATTGGCAGGTTCAGTGTTGTTGCAGGGTTCATTGGCAGGTTCAGTGTTGTTGCAGGGTTTATTGGCAGGTTCAGTGTTGTTGCAGGGTTTATTGGCAGGTTCAGTGTTGTTGCAAGGTTTATTGGCAGGTTCAGTGTTGTTGCAGGGTTTATTGGCAGGTTCAGTGCTGTTGCAAGGTTTATTGGCAGGTTCAGTGTTGTTGCAAGGTTTATTGGCAGGTTCAGTGTTGTTGCAGGGTTTATTGGCAGGTTCAGTGTTGTTGCAAGGTTTATTGGCAGGTTCAGTGTTGTTGCAGGGTTTATTGGCAGGTTCAGTGTTGTTGCAAGGTTTATTGGCAGGTTCAGTGTTGTTGCAAGGTTTATTGGCAGGTTCAGTGTTGTTACAGGGTTCATTGGCAGCTTCAGTGTTGTTGCAGGATTTATTGGCAGGTTCAGTGCTGTTGCAGGGTTCATTGACAGGTTCAGTGTTGTTGCAGGGTTTATTGGCAGGTTCAATGTTGTTGCAGGGTTCATTGGCAGGTTCAGTGATGCTTCAGGGTTCATTGGCAAGTTCAGTGTTGTTGCAGGATTCATTGAGAGGTTCAGTGTTGTTGCAGGGTTCATTGGCAGGTTCAGTGTTGTTGCAGGGTTCATTGACAGGTTCAGTGTTGTTGCAGGATTCATTGACAGGTTCAGTGTTGTTGCAGGGTTCATTGGCAAGTTCAGTGTTGTTGCAGGGTTCATTGGCAGGTTCAGTGCTGCTGCAGGGTTCATTGGCAGGTTCAGTGATGTTGCAGGGTTCACTGGCAGGTTCAGTGTTGTTGCAGGGTTCACTGGCAGGTTCAGTGTTGTTGCAGGGTTCATTGGCAGGTTCAGTGTTGTTGCAGGGTTCATTGGCAGGTTCAGTGATGTTTCAGGGTTCATTGGCAGGTTCAGTGATGTTTCAGGGTTCATTGGCAGGTTCAGTGTTATTGCAGAGTTCATTGGCAGGTTCAGTGTTGTTGCAAGGTTTATTGGCAGGTTCAGTGTTGTTGCAAGGTTTATTGGCAGGTTCAGTGTTGTTGCAAGGTTTATTGGCAGGTTCAGTGTTGTTGCAAGGTTTATTGGCAGGTTCAGTGTTGTTGCAGGGTTCATTGGCAGGTTCAGTGTTGTTGCAGGGTTCATTGGCAGGTTCAGTGATGTTTCAGGGTTCATTGGCAGGTTCCGTGTTATTGCAGGGTTCACTGGCAGGTTCAGTGTTGTTGCAGGGTTCATTGGCAGGTTCAGTGTTGTTGCAGGGTTCATTGGCAGGTTCAGTGTCGTTGCAGGGTTCATTGGCAGGTTCAGTGTCGTTGCAGGGTTCATTGGCAGGTTCAGTGTTATTGCAGGGTTCATTGGCAGGTTCAGTGTTGTTGCAGGGTTCATTGGCAGGTTCAGTGTTGTTGCAGGGTTCATTGGCAGGTTCAGTGTCGTTGTAGGGTTCATTGGCAGGTTCAGTGTTATTGCAGGGTTCATTTGCAGGTTAAGTGTCGTTGCAGGGTTCATTGGCAGGTTCAATGTTATTGCAGGGTTCATTGGCAGGTTCAGTGTCGTTGTAGGGTTCATTGGCAGGTTCAGTGTCGTTGTAGGGTTCATTGGCAGGTTAAGTGTCGTTGCAGGGTTCATTGGCAGCTTCAGTGTCGTTGCAGGGTTCATTGGCAGGTTCAGTGTTATTGCAGGGTTCATTTGCAGGTTAAGTGTCGTTGCAGGGTTCATTGGCAGGTTCAATGTTATTGCAGGGTTCATTGGCAGGTTCAATGTCGTTGCAGAGTTCATTGGCAGGTTTAGTGTTATTGCAGGGTTCATTGGCAGGTTCAATGTTATTGCAGGGTTCATTGGCAGGTTCAATGTCGTTGCAGGGTTCATTGGCAGGTTAAGTGTCGTTGCAGGGTTCATTGGCAGGTTCAGTGTTATTGCAGGGTTCATTGGCAGGTTCAATGTCGTTGCAGGGTTCATTGGCAGGTTTAGTGTTATTGCAGGGTTCATTGGCAGGTTCAGTGTTATTGCAGGGTTCATTGGCAGGTTCAGTGTCGTTGCATGGTTTATTGGCAGGTTCAGTGTTATTGCAGGGTTCATTGGCAGGTTAAGTGTCGTTGCAGGGTTCATTGGCAGGTTTAGTGTTGTTGCAGGGTTCATTGGCAGGTTCAGTGTTATTGCAGGGTTCATTGGCAGGTTCAGTGTCGTTGCAGGGTTCATTGGCAGGTTCAGTGTCGTTGCAGGGTTCATTGGCAGGTTCAGTGTCGTTACAGGGTTCATTGGCAGGTTCAGTATTATTGCAGGGTTCATTGGCAGGTTCAGTGTTATTGCAGGGTTCATTGGCAGGTTCAGTGTCGTTGCAGGGTTCATTGGCAGGTTCAGTATTATTGCAGGGTTCATTGGCAGGTTCAGTGTCGTTGCAGGGTTCATTGGCAGGTTCAGTGTCGTTGCAGGGTTCATTGGCAGGTTCAGTGTCGTTGCAGGGTTCATTGGCAGGTTCAGTATTATTGCAGGGTTCATTGGCAGGTTCATTGTTATTGCAGGGTTCATTGGCAGGTTCAGTATTATTGCAGGGTTCATTGGCAGGTTCAGTGTTATTGCAGGGTTCATTGGCAGGTTCAGTGTCGTTGTAGGGTTCATTGACAGGTTCAGTATTATTGCAGGGTTCATTGGCAGGTTCAGTGTTATTGCAGGGTTCATTGGCAGGTTCAGTGTCGTTGCAGGGTTCATTGGCGGGTTCAGTATTATTGCAGGGTTCATTGGCAGGTTCAGTGTCGTTGCAGGGTTCATTGGCAGGTTCAGTGTCGTTGCAGGGTTCATTACCATTGCACGTATTGAACCTAGTTTTTGTTATAAGAAGTCAGATTTGTGCTAAATGGATTCTGTACTTGTACTATATAATTTAGAGGACTTTTGATTGTACCGCAGCAGATATGTAGCAACACAGGTGTTGCAGCAGCAGGTGTGTAGCAACACAGGTGTTGTAGCAGCAGATATGTAGCAACACAGGTGTTGTAGCAGCAGGTGTATAGCAACACAGGTGTTGCAGCAGCAGGTGTGTAGCAACACAGGTGTTGTAGCAGCAGGTGTATAGCAACACAGGTGTTGTAGCAGCAGATATGTAGCAACACAGGTGTTGCAGCAGCAGGTGTGTAGCAACACAGGTGTTGTAGCAGCAGGTGTATAGCAACACAGGTGTTGTAGCAGCAGATATGTAGCAACACAGGTGTTGTAGCAGCAGGTGTATAGCAACACAGGTGTTGCAGCAGCAGGTGTGTAGCAACACAGGTGTTGTAGCAGCAGGTGTATAGCAACACAGGTGTTGTAGCAGCAGATATGTAGCAACACAGGTGTTGTAGCAGCAGGTGTATAGCAACACAGGTGTTGCAGCAGCAGGTGTGTAGCAACACAGGTGTTGTAGCAGCAGGTGTATAGCAACACAGGTGTTGTAGCAGCAGATATGTAGCAACACAGGTGTTGCATCAGCAGGTGTGGAGCAACACAGGTGTTGTAGCAGCAGGTGTATAGCAACACAGGTGTTGCAGCAGCAGATATGTAGCAACACAAGTGTTGCAGCTGCAGCTGTGTAGCAACACAGGTGTTGCAGCAGCAGATATGTAGCAACACATGTTTCAGCAGCAGGTGTGTAGCAACACAGGTGTTGCAGCAGCTGGTGTGTAGCAACACAGGTGTTGCAGCAGCAGCTATGTAACAACACAGGTGTTGCAGCAGCAGATATGTAGCAACACAGGTGTTGCAGCAGCAGCTGTGTAGCAACACAGGTGTTGCAGCAGCAGGTGTGTAGTAACACAGGTGTTGCAGCAGCAGCTATGTAACAACACAGGTGTTGCAGCAGCAGATGTGTAGCAACACAAGTGTTGCAGCAGCAGGTGTGTAGCAACACAGGTGTTGCAGCAGCAGATATGTAGCAACACAGGTGTTGCAGCAGCAGGTGTGTAGCAACACAGGTGTTGCAGCAGCAGATATGTAGCAACACAGGTGTTGCAGCAGCAGGTGTGTAGCAACACAGGTGTTGCAGCAGCAGATATGTAGCAACACAGGTGTTTCAGCAGCAGGTGTGTAGTAACACAGGTGTTGCAGCAGCAGATATGTAGCAACACAGGTGTTGCAGCAGCTGGTGTGTAGCAACACAGGTGTTACAGCAGCAGGTGTGTAGCAACACAGGTGTTGCAGCAGCAGGTGTGTAGCAACACAAGTGTTGCAGCAGCAGGTGTGTAGCAACACAAGTGTTGCAGCAGCAGGTGTGTAGCAACACAGGTGTTGCAGCAGCAGGTATGTAGCAACACAGGTGTTGCAGAAGCAGGTGTGTAGCAACACAGGTGTTGCAGCAGACGGTGTGTAGCAACACAGGTGTTGTTGCAGCAGCATTTGTGTAGTAACACAAGTGTTGTAGCAGCATGTGTGTAGTAACACAGGTGTTGCAGTAGCAGGTGTGTAGCAACACAGGTGTTGTAGCAGCAGGTGTGTAGCAACGAAGGTGTTGTAGCAGCAGGTGTATAGAACACAGGTGTTGCAGCAGCAGGTGTGTAGCAACACAGGTGTTGTAGCAGCAGGTGTGTAACAACACAGGTGTTGTAACAGGTGTTTCAATAGCAGGTGTGCAGCAACACATTTGTTGCAGCAGCAGGTGTGCAACAGCACAGGTGCTGTAGCATCAGGTGTGTAGCAACACATGTTGCAGTAGCAGGTGTGTAGCAACACAGGTGTTGTAGCAGCAGGTGTGTAGCAACAAAGGTGTTGTAGCAGCAGGTGTATAGAACACAGGTGTTGCAGCAGCAGGTGTGTAGCAACACAGGTGTTGTAGCAGCAGGTGTGTAACAACACAGGTGTTGTAACAGGTGTTTCAATAGCAGGTGTGCAGCAACACATTTGTTGCAGCAGCAGGTGTGCAACAGCACAGGTGCTGTAGCATCAGGTGTGTAGCAACACATGTTGTAGTAGCAGGTGTGTAGCAACACGGGTGTTGCAGCAGCAGGTGTGTAGAAACACAGGTGTTGTGGCAGCAGGTGTGTAGCAACGCAGGTGTTGTAGCAGTAGTTGTGTAGCAACAAGTGTTGCAGCAGGTGTGTAGCAGCACAGGTGTTGTAGCAGGTGTGTAGTAACACAGGTGTTGCAGAAGACTGTGCGTAGCAACACAGGTGTTGTTGCGGCATGTGTGTAGTAACAGGTGTTGTAGCATCAGGTATATACCAACAAAGGTGTTGCAGCAGGTGTGTTACAACACAGGTGCTGTAGCAGCAGGTAAGTAGCAACATAGGTGTTGCAGAAGCAGGTGTGTAGCAACACACAGGTGTTGTAACAGCAGGTGTGTAGCAACACGGGTGTTGCAGCAACAGGTGAGTAGCAAGACACAGGTGTGTACCCACCTTGAGGACTGCGATGTTAGGTTTGTGCTTCCGTCTCTGACTCTTAGGGCTGAGCCTAGCAGCTAGCTTGGCTGCTGTGGAGGTGCCCCTAAACGTGCTATGCTTCTTCCTCTCTGCTGCTGCTGTTGCTGCTGCTGCTGCCGCGGCTACTGCTGCCTCCCGCTGCCCCTCCTGCGTCTGCGTCTGCTCCCCGTCAGCGTTCTCGCCCCTCTCCTTGGCATTCCTGTCTTCCTGTTGTTGCTGCAAGAATATTGGGAATGAGAACATAACAGCTGATGATACAGATATCGTGTTTGATCCAAGGAAGGAGAGGAGAGATCCACTTTAATGGCCCAGGAGCCCTTCATAAGCATCAAGGTACCCATTTTAAAAAGCAAAACATAGTAGAAAAGGGCAGAAAATGGTAAGAAACGACAGAAAAGGGTAGAAAAAGGCAGAAAATGGTAGAAAAGGGCAGAAAATGGTAAGAAACGACAGAAAAGGGTAGGAAAAGGCAGAAAATGGTAGAAAAGGGCAGAAAATGGAAGAAAAGAGCAGAAAATGGTAGAAATATGTGGAAAAGGGCAGAAAATAGTAAAATTGCGGAAAAGGGCAGAGAAAGTAGGATAGGGGTAGAAAATGATAAAATGGGCAGAAAAAATAGAAAATGGGAGAAAGGGGTAGAAAATGACAGAAAAAATCAGAAAAGTGTAGAAAATGATAGAAAGGGGCAGGAAAGGTAGAAAAGGGCAGAAAATGGCAAAAATTATAGGAATGGGGAGAAAATTGCAGAAGAAGGCAGAGAAGTGCAGAAGGCAGAGAAGTGCAGAAAATGATAGAAGAGGGTAGAAAATGGCAGAAAATCGTAGAAAAGGCAATGGCAGAAAATTGAAGAAAATGACAGACAAGGGTAGAAAATGGCAGAAAACTGTTGAAAAAGGCGGACAAGGCCAGGAGGATGCTAACCAAGGCGACGGCCTCCAGGGAGGCGAAGTACTTCGTCCACCAGTCTCTGTTCTCCTCGTCTTCCTCCTCCATCTCCATACTCTGTTTCCGTCGTTTATTGGCTTCCGCTTTCTCCTTCTTGGACACTGCCACCAGCTTGGACACAGCTCCTGAGCCCTGAGTGGTAGTAACAGTGTCCAGGCACCGTGAACACACATCAATCGGTACTATGAAACAAAATATGAAATGTGAAGTGACAGAGGTTTAGGGAGAGAGATAGACTACATATTTTGGGAGATGATATGACAACTAAAATATATTATTCCTTTAATATAATGATGATGATTATTATTATTATTATTATTATTATTATTATTATTATTATTATTATTATTGCTTTCATCATCATCAAAGAATTTTTATGAAGGTAAGGTGAAAAATTTTAAATTGGCAAAAACGAAAATTATATGTATGTATATGTCGTGTCGAATAGGTAAAACTGGTTAATTAGCAAGAACTTTTTAATGCAAAAATTAATAATTTTTTTATCAAAAGAATCTTAGAAAGCTTACGTAGCTTTATTATAATAAGCGCAATTTAATTTAGCCTAATCCAACTAAATATATTTTAGATAGGTTTACAATAATTTAATAATAAACAAACACAATGGAATATATTTTTTTCGTTAGGCTCAGAATGATTTTTTGCGAAATTACTGCATATACAATTTTTTGCAAGATTTACCTATTCGGCAATGTATATATATATATATATATATATATATATATATATATATATATATATATATATATATATATATATATATATATATATATATATATATATATATATATATATATATATATATATGCAATAAAATCACAGTAAACAGAAAAAATAGTGAAATTCCAAGCGCTTTCGTAGCTTCTCACATTAGCTAGGAACTATAAAAAAAAAGACATCACAACAAGACTACACCTCACAATCACATCTCAAGAACAAGACTACACCTCACAGTCATGTCGCAACACCCAACTCTGTGAAACACAGCTGATACTCTACCCAAGCATTAAAATTTTTTACTTGTCTAATGCATCATTAAATTCTTCCCAAATTTATTAATTATGAAATAATCCAATTTATAGAAACCAAAAGAAATATACATATTATTTTCAAAACTGTTTTTTATGAAACAAGATTCAGTTACATTTCTGTCGACCATGGACTTGCTTGACACAACTTTCTCAACTTTTTGAAAATCAATTGGATGGTTAAAATCTCTCACATGAATAAATAGAGCATTGGAATCTTGTCCAGTTCTAATGCTATATTTATGTTGTTTTAATCTTAGTTCGAGACTTTTACCAGTTTGACCGTAATAAACTTTATCACGTATTTTACAAGAAATCTTATAGACACATCCATCAGCATTTTGGGGGTAATTTTTATCAAAAGTTTGTTTTTACTGTATCAAGATTTTTGAATACAACTTTGATATTAAAAGTCTTAAGAAGAGAAGGCATATCAACCAAGTTTTCATGGTAAGGGAGAACCAACATATTTTTAGTTGAATAAGGCTGGTTGTCTCTTTTTGAGCTGTAAAAAGTATTTCTAGCAATTTTAAAGGATTTATCAGTTGTTTCTTGGGTATTTTAGATCATTAGCTATTTCATAAATTTTGGGTATTTCTTCATCTATGAATTCTGAACTAGAAATACGTAAGGCTCTCAAAAACACTGATGAGAATATTGACAGTTTAACTCTATCTTGATATGAAGAATAATAGTGTACATAGGAAGAGTTATTTGTTAATTTTCTGTAAATTTTTAATTTAAAATAATTGTTGCCCTTAATAATTAAAGCAGTCAACGTTTTGATGAAAATGAACCACCATCACCAGGATTCATTTCTGGAACAAGACATAACAATAAACAATTTGCAGTGCACAAATTATAACTGAGTTAGGTACGAAGTTGTTGTTAAAATGTTCTATATGGAAAGAAAACCTGGTTGACAGTGTCCTCATCTCGCATACTGGATGACAGCGAATCATTTACACTTAAGATGTCAAGATTAGACATTTGGACACATGAACGCAAGGAATTTAGCTACCATTTCAGTTTGAGTGGTGAAGCTTATATTATTCATGTCTGAGCCCGTTTCTATGTAAGAGCTACAATGGTGGCCTAGTGAAGTAGAGGAAGCCATCGTCGTGTTCCACGACTACACTACCAGTTGCAACGGTGGCTTAATGGAGGAAGCCATCGTTGTGCCACAACGATAACGCTACCAGCTGAGCTACAGCAGTGGTTTAGTGGAAGAAATCATCGTTGTGTTCCACAACTACAATACTACCAGCTGCAGCGGTGGCTAAGTAGAGGAAGCCATCGGTGTACACAGTTTGTGAAAGATTAAGTTGTGTGATTGAAATATTAATATAAATTAAATCATTACAGATACCGCAATATGCGGATTATTTTTATGCAGTACTTCATTAATTCCAGCAGGTCTGTAGCTTTCTTATACACTGGCAATTTAACCAGAAAATATTTCCAGAAAGACATGATGGAGGGGAAGAAAGGTTAGTAAAACTTAAGAAATCTTACACATGTGTTGTGGAAGGTAATAAAAACATTTATTAAATTTAATAAAGCAAGCAAGCAAACATGTTTAATTTAAAAAAAGCCCCCCCTCCAAAAAACATAAAAAAAAGCACACACACAGGTAAATATGGAATCTGAAAGTTATGAAAATAAACCAAACCAATGGAACGACTTGGCCATACACCCACATAGTCGATGGTGATGACTGTGTCCTTCTGCAGGAGAGGACTCCTCTCCGTCTCTTTCCTGTAGGACACGCTGCCCCCGCCCACTACACCACCGTGCACGTTATTGGACACCAAGGTATGGTTGGCAGCCCCGTTGTTGTCCTCGTTATTTCCTGAGAGATGAGAGAGGCAGGTTGTGTGAGTGGAGGGCAGGTGGTGTGAGTGGAGGGCAGTTGGTGTTAACGAGGGGCAGGCAAGACATATTTGACATATTTGTGTGTGTGTGTGTGTGCGTGTGTGTGTGTGTGTGTGTGTGTGTGTGTGTGTGTGTGTGTGTGTGTGTGTGTGTGTGTGTGTGTGTGTACTCACCTATTTGTACTCACCTATTTGTGGTTGCAGGGGTCGAGTCACAGCTCCTGACCCCGCCTCTTCGCTGATTGCTACTAGGTCCTCTCTCTCCCTGCCCCATGAGCTCTATCATACCTCGCCTTAAAACTATGTATGGTTCCTGCCTCCACCACATCACTTTCTAGGCTATTCCATGGCCTGACTACTCTATGACTGAAGAAATACTTCCTAACATCCCTTTGATTCATCTGAGTCTTCAACTTCCAATTGTGACCTCTTGTGTCTGTGTCCCATCTCTGGAACATCCCGTCTTTGTCCACCTCGTCTATTCTGCGCAGTATTTTATATGTCGTTATCATGTCTCCCCTGACCCTCCTGGCCTCCAGTGTCGTCAGGCCGATTTCCCTCAACCTTTCTTCATAGGACAATCCCCGTAGCTCTGGGACTAGTCTTGTTGCAAACCTTTGCACTTTCTCTAATTTCTTGACGTGCTTGACTAGGTGTGGATTCCAAACTGGTGCTGCATACTCCAGTATGGGCCTGACGTAGATGGTGTACAGAGTCTTAAACGAATCCTTACTGAGGTATCGGAACGCTATCCGTAGGTTTGCCAGGCGCCCGTATGCTGCAGCAGTTATCTGATTGATGTGCGCCTCAGGAGATATGCTCGGTGTTATACTCACCCCCAGATCTTTTTCCTTTAGTGAGGTTTGCAGTCTTTGGCCATCTAAACTATATTGTGTCTGCGGTCTTCTTTGCCCTTCCCCAATCTTCATGACTTTGCATTTGGCAGGGTTAAATTCAAGGAGCCAGTTGCTGGACCAGGCTTGTAGCCTGTCCAGATCTCTTTGTAGTCCTGCCTGATCCTCGTCCGATTCGATTTTTCTCATTAACTTCACATCGTCTGCAAACAAGGACACTTCTGAGTCTATCCCTTCCGTTATGTCGTTCACGTATACCAAGAACAGCACAGGTCCTAGGACTGACCCCTGTGGAACCCCGCTTGTCACAGGCGCCCACTCTGACACCTCGTCGCGTACCATGACTCGTTGTTTCCTCCCTGTCAGATATTCTCTGATCCATTGCAGTGCCTTTCCTGTTATGTGTGCCTGGTCCTCTAGCTTTTGCAGTAACCTCTTGTGAGGAACTGTGTCGGAAGCCTTCTTGCAGTCCAAAAATACGCAGTCGATCCACCCCTCTCTCTCTTGTCTTACTTCTGTCACCTTGTCATAAAACTCTAGTAGGTTTGTGACACAGGATTTTCCTTCCCTGAAACCGTGCTGGTTGTCAATTATACACTTGTTTCTTTCCAGGTGCCCCACCACTCTCCTCCTGATGATCTTCTCCATGACCTTGCATACTATACACGTTAGAGATACAGGTCTGTAGTTTAGTGCCTCATGTCTGTCTCCCTTTTTAAAAATTGGGACTACATTTGCCATTTTCCATACCTCAGGGAGTTGCCCAGTTTCAAATGATGTGTTGAAGATCTTTGTTAATGGCTCACACAATATCTCTGCTCCCTCTTTAAGGACCCATGGAGAGATGTTGTCTGGTCCCACCGCCTTTGAGGTGTCAAGTTCGCATAGCAGCTTCTTCACCTCCTCCTTGGTTATATGTACCTCATCCAGCACTTGCTGGTGTGCCCCCCTGTTCTGATTTCTTGGAGTCCTACTGGTTTCCACTGTAAATACCTCTTTAAATCTTGTGTTGAGCTCCTGACATACCTCTCGGTCGTTTCTTGTGAATTCCCCATCACCCTTCCTCAGTCTGATTACCTGGTCCTTGACTGTTGTTTTCCTCCTGATGTGGCTGTACAACAGCTTCGGGTCAGTCTTTACTTTTGATGCTATGTCATTTTCATATTGTCTCTGAGCCTCCCTTCTTATCTGTGCATATTCGTTTCTGGCTCTTCGGCTGATTTCTTTATTTTCCTGAGTTCTCTGTCTTCTGTACCTTTTCCATTCTCTAGTACACCTAGTTTTTGCCTCCCTACACCTTTGGGTGAACCAAGGACTCGTTCTGTTCTTCCCATTATTTCTGTTTCCCTTGGGAACAAACCTCTCCTCTGCCTCCTTGCATTTTGTTGCTACATAGTCCATCATTTCTTGTACTGGTTTTCCTGTCAGTTCCCTCTCCCACTGAATGTCTTGAAGGAAGTTCCTCATGCCTGAGTAGTTCCCCCTTTTGTAGTTTGGTTTTTCCCAGCCTATTCCTGCTACTCTCTCCACTTGGAGCTCAACTATGTAGTCGAAGCACAGAACCACATGATCACTAGCTCCCAGGGGCCTTTCATACATGATACCCTCGATGTCCGAACTACTCATGGTGAATACAAGGTCCAACCTTGCTGGTTCATCCTCTCCTCTCTCTCTGGTAGTGTCTCTAACATGTTGATGCATGAGGTTCTCCAGTACCACATCCATCATCTTGGCTCTCCATGTTTCGGGACCCCCATGGGGCTCCAGGTTTTCCCAGTCAATCTCCTTGTGATTGAAATCACCCATAACTAGTAACTTTGCTCCCCCCATGTGTGCTCTCCTGGCCACCTCGGCTAGTGTGTTGATCATTGCTCTGTTGCTCTCATCGTATTCTTCTCTTGGCCTCCTGCAGTTCTGTGGTGGGTTGTACATTACTGCAATTATCACCTTATGTCCCTCAGACTGGATTGTTCCTACTAAGTAGTCCCTTTCGCCCATGCCATCCATTCCTTCCATTTTCTCAAAACCCCACTGGTTTTTAATGAGCAGTGCAACTCCTCCTCCCTGTGTGTGTGTGTGTGTGTGTGTGTGTGTGTGTGTGTGTGTGTGTGTGTGTGTGTGTGTGTGTGTGTGTGTGTGTGTGTGTGTGTGTGTGTGTTTTCTACATAGATACAGTTGCAGTTACATGCTAAGAGGTTGTATCTTTCCTTAGCACATTTCTGTGTCTGGCACTGATTGTGATGTGCCACCCTCCAGGATGTCACAGCCAAGGTGCTACTCCGATGGTGCATAATAATCTACACCTGGAAGGTTCTGGATGTATTTGTCCCAAATCTGCACACCAAAATCACTGCATAACAACAAAGGAGTGTTAATACCGAGCACTTCTCCTGAGGCGCACATCAAACAGAAAACTGCTGCAGCATACGGGCGTCTGGCAAACCTAAGAATAGCGTTCTGATACCTCAGTAAGGAATCGCTCAAGACTCTGTACACCATGTACGTCAGGCCCATACTGGAGTATGCAGCACCAGTTTGGAATCCACACCAGGTCAACCACGTCAAGAATTTAGAGAAAGTGCAAAGGATTGCAACAAGACTAGTCCCAGAGCTAAGGGTAATGTCCTACGAAGAAAGGTTAAGGGAAATCGGCCTGACGACTCAGGAGGACAGGAGGGTTAGGGGAGACATGATAAAGACATATGAAATACTGTGAGGAATTGACAAGGTGGACAGAGACAGGATGTTCCAGAGATGGGACAGAGAAACATGGGGTCACAATTGGAAGTTGAAGACTCAGATGAGTCAAAGGGATGTCAGGAAGTATTTCTTCAGTCATAGAGATGTTAGGAAGTGGAAGAGTCTGGAAAGTGAGGCAGTGGAGGCAGGAACCATGTATAGTTTTATGACGAGATTTGATAAAGTTCATGGAACAGGGAGAGAGAGGACCTAGTAGCGATTAATGAAGAGGTTGGATCAGGAGCTATGACTCGACTCCTGCAACCACAAATAGTTTAGCAAATAAATGAGTGCAGGAGGCTTAGCAGACAGCACAACATGCCTCCTATGAGAAGCAGGGGAGCGAGAAGTACATTGAATACGCTGAGGTCAGTGGTCAGTACGCTGAGGTCAGTGGTCATCTGCGGTCATACCTCTCCTAAGCTCTTGGGAGTTAGCGTGGGGTGTTACCAAGCACCATGGCTTGTTGTAGTGTTTTAGAATCTCAGGTTCAAGTGTTGAAGAAGGAGTTTCTACTTCTTCAGGAGGAAAATAGGAGGCTGAAGCTTCACATAGATGAGTTTGGGAGCGAGTGTGAGAAGGATTTAGCTGGTAAGGAGGAGATGGTCACCAGCAGTGACAGTGGCAGCCGCTTTAAGTGGCAAGTGATTCACAGTTCAGGAAGAAGGAAGATAAGGAGGGTTAACAGAGAAGATGTGAAGGTAGGAAATCGATTCTCTGTTTTCCAGGACGAGTGCACTTCAGTAGTTAGAGAGGTTGAAGGTACCACTGATCCCCCTGCTAGTCAAGGTAAGAATATTTTAATAGTAGGAGATTCTCAGGTAAGATATATGGACCATGCTTTTTGTAACAGAGATAGAAGGGTCAGACAGAGAGTGTGCCTTCCAGGAGCTGGTGTTGGTGACCTGGTCAGCAGGTTGGATAATATTATGGCAGGTAATGGGAGCAAGCCCATTATCTGTCTTAATGCTGGGGGTAATGACAATGGGAATGGCAGGAGACAGGAACTGCTGGATGAGTACAGGTCAGTCATAGAAGTAGTTAGGTCTAAGGGAGGGATCCCAGTCATATGTAGCATCTTGCCTAAAAAGGGAGTGGGCAATGAATGGATGTCTAGGGCAATTGGTATAAATTGCTGGCTAGACAGGTACTGCAAGGAACTTGCAATCCCATTTATTGATAACTGGGACCTATTCTTTGGCAAACATGATATGTATGCAAGGGATGGGCTTCATCTTTTTGGGGATTGAGTGGTTGCATTAGTCAATTCGATTGAGAGGGTAATTGATGACTTGTCTAGAAATTTAAACTGATAGATTATAGAGGTATGGGTGTTTGTGGGAAACAATCAGGCTGCAGTATTAGGGTTAAAAACAGCAGTTATTACCGGGATACCTCAGGGATATGTTTAAAAGACAATATTCAAAATAAAGTTGCTAGTAATGGCAAATCAATTAATTAACAAAGAAAGAGAGATAGCAGAGGGCAACGAGTGACTAGCTCCCTTAAGGTTTACTATACAAATAGTAGGAGTCTAAGAAATAAGATAGATGAGCTAAGATTACTTGCAAGTGTAGGTAATATAGATATTATTGGTATAACATAGACCTGGTTCAATCTGAAAGATAGAGAAATGCCTTCTGAATGCAACATACAGGGTTATAAACTATTCCACACTGATAGGGTCAACAGGAAGAGTGGTGGAGTGGCGATGTAAGTCAGAGAAAATTTAAATTGTTGTCTTAGACATGATATAAGATTAGAAACATCGAACACAGAATCTGTTTGGCTACAGTTTCTCGAGGGTCGTTACAAATTAATTTTGGGTGATTTATAGGCCCCCAAACCTTGATAGGGAGTGCAGTAAGCTGTTATGGGACGAAATTCATAAGGCATCTAGATATGAAAATGTTGTGATAATGGGAGATTTTAACTTTAGGCAAATTGATTGGAGCAATATGACAGGAAATCTTGACTTTCTTGATACGGTTCAGGATTGCTTTTTAGAACAGGTTGTGACAGAACCAACTAGAGGAAACAATCTGCTTGACTTGGTTCTTGCCAACAATCATTAATTAATAATCTTGAAGTTAATGATGAGCTTGGGGAAAGTGATCACAAATCACTTTGTTTCAATATATCGTGGAATCACCCAGATAACTAACTGCAATCAAATCTCTGTCCCAGATTTTCGCTTGGCTGACTTCAGGGGGGAGTCATCCAATTTTCCGCGCGCTCTCAAAAAAAATCGAAAAATTATGGAAATTGAGTTATATATACAGAAAATAGCTTAACTCTTTGGCAACACAATGGTATCAGAATCAATGTTCTACGACGTTTCTACAAGAAATTATAGTCATTTGTATCAGGTATGGTGACGGCGATATAGGTAGCACGTCTGCTCACAGCCCATATATTTTTTGGAATTTTTTCCTTGTTTTTTATAGCTTTTTCTTGCATTATTCTTTCTAATATAATAACTGACTATTTGGCATCATACAAAAGTAGGCGGAGCTTATCCGTAGAGTGGCAGCCAATCGGGTGCCAACTGGGAACCCTCTGCCATATTCCCGCTCCAGAGAGAGCCAGGAGAAATCACTTCATTATTACGCTTATATCAGCTTATATATCAACTCTACGGCTTATATATCTATCAGAATTGATTTAATATGATATAATAAACACTAAAATAACATACAAACATGTTATGTACTCTAGACTGAATAAAATAGGCCATAATATAGCGAGAGACCATCGGGAATATTTCGATATAAATGAGTTATTCCTCTCCATGTCGTCTTTGAGTAAGAGAAAACGGTGTTTTGAAGAGAATAACTGCACTAGAACATCAGTTTACTAAGAAATACACCCAAACAAACGCGATTTTCGCGATTTTTTTTTTTTTTTTTGAGACGGTGGGCCGGCCGGCGTTCCAGGCCAATATCTCGGAAGTAACTTATTCACCTAATGTACCTATTTCTTCCTTTATTACTTAATTAAATGGAATAATATTCACAGAAATTGTAGAATAATGATTTCTCTAATTTCCTTCGGGCAATTTTTGGAAATATTCCAAATACTTTGGGAGTTATGTGAGAGTAAAGGGCAGATTTTTTGCAACATTCCAAGAACTAACAAACTTTATTTTTTTGTGAAATAAAGATAAGTTATTTAGACGAAAAGGTCCCTAAGAAAATTCGTATTAGCATTGTTCTCTCGGCACCAAGTGTCCAAACAACCTTACGTCGTCCCATATAGGAATAAATTGCCCCCCAAGGGCATTTTCAGTAAATCAGTCCTTTTTCAGTCTTTTCTCAGTTGTTGTTTGAGGTATATTTTTGATAAATATTTTCAAGGAAGAGTGAAAATACATTGTCTTGTGCACCAAAACTGGAGGAAATCGGACGGTAGACAAAAAAACTATAATTAATTGCCCTACTGCTCCCTTCATGGGACTGAAAAATTACCTGGGTGGGCTAAATTGGGATGTCCTGACTCTGGGTCATATTGGCAACCAAGGTCACCTACGTGATCTTGGTTGCCAATATGACGTTTTTCAGAGCATAGTTCAAGCTGCCTAGACAACTTTTGTTCCTAGTAGGGAAATTAAATCTAACAAAAATGATCCCAAATGGATGAACAATAGATTGAAACATCTCAAAAGTGATGATCAAAAGAGAGGCATATATAGGCGTGTCAAAAGAGGGGATGGGCAGTTAAGAAATCAACATATTGAATTAAAGAGAGAAATAAAGAAAGGAATAAGAAAAGCAAAAAGGGATTATGAGGCTAAGGTCACAAGGGATTCAAAGACCAACCCAAAAGGGTTCTTTCAGGTATACAGAAGTAAGATTAGGGACAAGATTGGCCCACTTAAGAGTAACTCTGGTCAGATCACTGACAGTGATAAGGATATGTGTGAAATTCTTAATACCTACTTCCTCTCAGTTTTCACCCAGGAAAATACTAGCGATATTCCTGAAATAATAGATTATGTAGAACAGGACGATAATAAACTATGCACGATTGCAGTAATTAGTGACATGGTCCTCAGACAAATAGAGAAACTAAAACCTAACAAATCCCCAGGCCCTGATGAACTGTTTGCAAGGGTGTTAAAGGAATGTAACGAGGAACTTAGTATACCTTTGGCTAATCTTTATAACATATCACTACAAACTGGCATAGTGCCTGATAAGTGGAAAATGGCAGATGTAATACCTATTTAGAAGGCAGGTAACAGGTCCTTGGCTTCGAACTATAGACCAATAAGCCTTACCTCCATAGTGGGAAAATTTATGGAATCAATAATTGCCGAAGCAGTTAGTAGCCATCTTGATAGACACAGATTAATTAATGAATCTCAACACGGTTTTACAAAGGGGCGCTCCTGTCGTGCGAATTTACTAACATTTTCACTAAGGTGTTTGAGGAGGTAGATCATGGTAAAGAATATGATATTGTGTATATGGGCTTCAGTAAGGCTTTCGATAGAGTTCCACATCAGAGGCTATTGAGGAAACTTAAGGCACACGGAATAGGAGGAGAAATTTTTTCCTGGGTAGAGGCACGGTTGACAAATAGGCAGCAGAGAGTTTGCATAAATTGAGAGAATTCAGAATGGGGGCACGTCAAAAGCGGTGTTCCTCAGGAGCCAGTGTTGGGCCCGTTGTTGTTCACAATTTACATAAACGACGTAGATGAGGGAATAAATAGCGACATAAGCAAATTTGCTGATGACACCAAAATAGGCCGTCCAATTCATTCTAATGAGGACACTAGAGCACTCCAGGATGATTTGAATAGACTGATGCAATGGTCGGAGAAGTGGCAGATGCAGTTTAATATAGACAAATGTAAAGTTCTAAATGTTGGACAGGAAAATAACCATGCGACATATAAACTAAATAATGTAGATCTTAATACTACTGATTGCGAAAAGGATTTAGGAGTTCTGGTTAGCAGTAATCTAAAACCAAGACAACAGTGCATTAGTGTTCGCAATAAAGCTAACAGAATTCTTGGCTTCATATCTAGAAGTGTAAATAAAAGAAGTCCTCAGGTTGTTCTTCAACTCAATATATCCTTGGTTAGGCCTCATTTAGACTATTCTGCTCAGTTCTGGTCACTATTACAGAATGGATATAAATGCTCTGGAAAACGTACAGAGGAGGATGACAAAGATGATCCCATGTATCAGAAATCTTCCCTATGAGGATAGACTGAAGGCCCTGAATCTGTACTCTCTCGAAAGGCGTAGAATTAGGGGGGGATATGATCGAGGTGTATAAATAGAAAACAGGAATAAATAAAAGGGATGTAAACAGCGTGCTGAAAATTTCCAGCCAAGACAGGATTCGCAGCAATGGTTTCAAGTTGGAAAAATTCAGATTCAGGAAGGATATAGGAAAGCACTGGTTTCGTAATAGAGTTGTGGATGAGTGGAACAAACTCCTGAGTACAGTTATTCAGGCTAAAACGTTGTGTAGTTTTAAAAATAGGTTAGATAAATACATGAGTGGGTGTGGGTGGGTGTGAGTTGGACCTGACTAGCTTGTACTGCTGGGTCTGGTGCCGTGCTCCTTCCTTGAGTGGAGGTGACCAGACTGGGTGGGTCATTGGGCTAATCCGGGGGGAGGGGGGGTTGACATGGACCTGCTCTGCCTGTTGCAGTGTTCCTTCTTTCTTATGTTCTTATGTTCTTGAGAGATAACTCATTAAGTGTAAAGGGACCACGATTCTTTAACAACCTCGTTTCATGCATGAGGAGGATTATGCATGAACCCTTTCCGGCTCTCGAAGGAGATACCTTTGTGAATCTGTTCATGATAGCTATGTATGGCATTATCTAGGGCAGAAGCTGAGTTGTGGCCGTCATCACGGCCTCACTGTAGTCACTGGGCGGAACACTATAGGTTCCGCAAATCATTTCCTGATCAATCGGGCTGTGGTACATAGTTTGGCTGCGGAAGGCGGGAACCAACAGCCTGATCGATCATGCCAGCAACCAGGAGGCCTGGGCGGTGACCCTCCGAAAGAGATTACAGATAACCTACAGGTACACAAATAACCCGCACATAGAAGAGAGGAGCTTACGTCTACGTTTCGGTCCGACTTGGACCATTTACAAAGTCACACTAACCAGAAGTGGAGCAGGACGGCTATATATAGGCAGGAAGAGGTAGTGGTGGTGGTGGTAGTAGTAGTAGTAGTAGTAGTGGTAGTGGTAGTGGTAGTGGTAGTAGTAGTAGTGGGGAATTAAGGAGGAGGAGCCAATCAAATACAAAGAAAGGGGAGCACTGTAAGGGAGCTAGGTGCCCACAGAGGGAGAGCAAGTGCACAGAGGTGAAGGGAAGGGGAAGCGATGAAATAAATAATGAAGGAACAGAAACACGCGACAGAAGAAAGACAAAAAAAAAAAAAGAAAGAGGAAAGGGGAAAAGGGAGAAGAAAAAATAAGGAATCAAGGTAAGTCACGGGTGTTGTGAAGTTTGGAGCATTTTACAATGTAGTGGGAGAGGAAGGCATCTACAGAGACGAAGCCAGGACTAAGATTCATACAAGGAAAGTTGTGTATTAGAGAGGATTCAACTAGACGGCGACTGTTAAAGTTGGAAGTAGGGAAGACAGTTTTAGCGGAAGACCAGTCAATAGGATGACTGTGATCTCTGACGTGACAGAACAGAGCATTGTTAGTGTCGGCAAGCCTAACACTATTTTTGTGCTACCTATGTCTGTCAGAAAGAGATCGGCCAGTTTCTCCAAAGTACTGAAGAGGACGGGAAGAGCAAGAAATAGAGTAGACACCAGGAACATCTGTAGAGGGAGGAGAGGTATGAACGAGATTAGTGCGAAGAGTGTTAGTCTGGCGGAAAGTAAGCTTGATGTCTAAGGGACGGAGAGAATTGTTGAGATTAGAAAGACCGGAAATGTAGGGAAGGTAGGGGACAGAAGAGTTCCCAGGAGTAGAGAGTCTGGGAGAGAAGAAATTACGTTTAGCACGTGAGAAGGCAGAGTCTAACTGACAGATAATCTACAGGTAACTGATAATCTACAGGTAACAGATAATCTACAGGTAACAGCTACATTCTTTCCTCCTCCTCCCACGGCCTCTGCTTCACCCACCTTGTTATATGACTCTTGTGGGTTTAGCGCTTAGTTATGCTTGAAATAATAATGCACTCACCTTGGAGCTGGCCTGTGATGGAGTCTCGTAGCGCCGCCTCTCTCTCTCTCTTGGTGACGGGGTTCCACCTGTAGCGGTGGAGGCTGGAGATGATGTGAGTGCCCACCAGTGTGAACCTGCCAAAACTGCGGCAGTCTACCACACGCAGGGTGATGGGCGGGCAGTACAGCTCCTGCTCCGGCAGTTCCTGCAAGGAAAGAAGCAACGTGTCACACCACTCTCATAAGTGAGACAGTGAAGGGACAGGAGGTAAAACCTGGTTATTTCTCGGGAAGGGAGAGAGACTGGGAAACTAAACATAAAAGGGTAGTGGAACTTCTTCAGCTTGAGGAGAGACACACCGGGAACTCAGCAACAGGAGGCAAGACCTATACTTCTTCAGAAGAGAGCGACATAGGCACACTAAACCCATGAATAACTATAAAGTTGTGTCAGGTCAGCCATGAGAATGAGAGAGATACAGAAGCATGCAAGACACTCTCCTGTACACAACGTTAACCAACATATGAATGTATATGGTAGTACCTCTCGTGCAGTATGTGGTCGTACCTCTCGTGCAGTATATGGTCGTACCTCTCGTGCAGTACTCTGATACTCAGTCATCCTCAACATATTTATTATAGTTCGGCCGCTGTATCTCTGATCAATTATTTTGCTCTCAAACAAAATTTTGCAAAATTAGTACTTGAAATTCTGTTATCTAAATGATCAGTGACATTCATATTGAATCAACAAATATGCAAACAAACAAATATATGAATATACAAGTATGTAATCAATACATCTTCAGGAGCTTACAATGTTGCATAAATAAATAGGAAGTCCAGGTTCCTTTGAACGAATCTGCCTGGACTTCATACTCATTTCTGCAACATTGCAAGCTCCTGAAAATGTGTTGATTGCTGCACTAAAAGCCTAGAGCTATCATTTAACTTCCCCTGTAGTTTTCTGCATTTTATATTGCAATTATTTCATATATATATATATATATATATATATATATATATATATATATATATATATATATATATATATATATATATATATATATATATATATATATATATATATATATATATATATATATATATGCAAGGAATTCGCAAGAGCAGGCGAAATATACACAAACACTGATCTCTGGCTGAAGGAGACTCGAACCTACGAACATTGTGAATAATAGACAATACTTGATGAACAGTGTAACAACGAATGTTGCGATCCTGACAGAGTGTAGTGTGACATTCTTCAAAGAACACGTCTGCTTCAGTCAAGACAATGGATAATCGGGTGCAACTACGGGTCACCTACAAACACCCAGGCGCATCTGATGTACATAACAGGGGTAGATCGGCTGCTCAGCAGATATCCATTTGTGTGTATTTGACGTACCAATACCCAGTGATCAGAGGGCCCCCCGGCCCTCCCTGTGTAACAAGGTGACTCCCGGCCCTCCCTGTGTAACAAGGTGACTCCTGGCCCTCCCTGTGTAACAAGGTGACTCCCGGCCCTCCCTGTGTAACAAGGTGACTCCTGGCCCTCCCTGTGTAACAAGGTGACTCCTCACTTTCCTTGTTTTACAAGGTAATATTAACCTTCTCCCCCCCCGGGTTCCCTCGCGGAGCTTACCAGGTCGATGTATTTGACGGGGCTGGTGAAGTTTGGGTTCTTCCTAGCGGAGGTGAGCACGGCAGACTGGATAATGTGACCTGCCACCTCCACGTCTACCCTCGGGCGGTCCACCGTCAGGAGGTGAATCCTCTTCAGGTCCCGCAGACCCCAGAACAATACCTGCGGGAACAGACACATAATGACACAAAAGCAAAAGGAACATTAATGAGGACGTGGGAAAGGACAAATAAAAAGTATACTTGAAAGTTATCTGTTTATGGGAAAACTACTGTACAGTGTCTGCGGGATACAGTGTCTGCAGGATACAGTGTCTGCAGGATACAGTGTCTGCAGGATACAGTGTCTGCAGGATACAGTGTCTGCAGGATACAGTGTCTGCAGCATATAGTGTCTGCAGGATACAGTGTCGGCAGGATGCAGTGTCGACAGGACAGTGTCTGTAGGATATAGTCGGCAAGATGTAGTGTCAGCAGGATACATTATCGGAAGGATATAACGTCGGCAGGATAGTGTCGGCAGAACAGTGCCTGCAGAATATAATCTCCAGGATATAGTGTCAAGCAGGATACAGTGTCGCAGAATATAGTCTCAGTAAGACTCAGTGTCGGCAGGATACAGGGTCGGCAGGATATAGTGTCGGCAGGATATTGTGTCGGCAGGATACTTTGTCAGCAGGATATAATGTCGGCAGGATACAGTATCGGCAGGATGCAGTGTCGGTAAGATATAGTGTCGGCAGGATACAGTATCGGCAGGATATAGTGTCGTCACGCTATTGTTTCGGCAGGATATAGTGTCGGCAGGATATAGTGTCGGCAGAATACAGTGTCGGCAGGATATAGTGTCGGCAGGATATAGTGTCGGCAGGATATAGTGTAGGCAGGATATAGTGTCGGCAGGACATAGTGTCGGCAGAATATAATGTCGGCAGGATACAGTGTCGGCAGGATATAGTGTCGGCAGGATATAATGTCGGCAGAATACAGTGTCGGCAGGATATAGTGTCGGCAGGATATAGTGTCGGCAGGACATAGTCTCGGCAGGTTATAATGTTGGCAGAATACAGTGTTGGCAGGATATAGTGTCGGCAGGATATAATGTCGGCAGAATACAGTGTCGGCAGGATATAGTGTCGGCAGGATATAATGTCGGCAGAATACAGTGTTGGTAGGATACAATATTTGCAGGATATAGTGTCGGCAGGATATAGTGTGGGCAGTATACACCCACGGTAGGAAGGCTTTCAAACTGTGTTTAACCGAATCGGGTATCTGCAAAGTGTTTATCCAAATGCGTCCTGAAGGGTTATTGTATTCACATCAGAGGGAAGTCTGTTACACGGTATATAACTTGTTCTGTGTTCTCCCGGTTGTCTCAGAGTTTCACATGACTCAAGAAATCGTAATGACATGATTGCAAACAAACCATACCCCCGGCCGGGATTGAACCCGCGACGGGCTGGAGTTTTGAGACTCTATGGCCGCGGGTTCAATCCCGGCCGGGGGTATGGCAGAGTTTCATATCTTTGTTTCGTGACGTTACATCACTTTACACTTCATTTTTTAACATGTAGAAGTGTTAATGTGATCTTCTCGTGGTCTTCGTTTCTACAATGATCCTTTCATTTTGAGGTTCATTTTCTTTTAATGAAAGTATGAAGTCTCTGGCCCTTCCCTGCATCATTTTCTATTTGTCTGAGTTCTGGCAAGCACATTCTATTGTGGTAATGTTCTTCCTAGAATTTTGATTTTTTTTCTTAGTTACGAGACTTATAATTATGTTGATGTTGTTGTTCTTAGCTACACATTGTTTTAAACTTTGCTAAGATTAATGTTTAATATGCTTGTATTGGAAATGTTATATCCAGCTCCTACACACACTCGCCTCATACAATTAATCACTAATACATTCACACTGAAAATCTCACACATTCAGAAAGATTCAGGTAATTTCAAGCAGTTATTTTCTCATTCATACACAAGCATAAGCACTCATACACAAGCACTCTTTCACACTCACTTTCTCGTCCCTATCGTGTGTGAAAGGTCCAAGAGAAGCGCCACCCACCTCGAGTCTGTACTTGGCCAAGGTGGGTCTGATACCCCTGGGGACGGGCAACACGGGTCCAGAGTCCCCACAGTGATGTTCCTTAGCCTGGGGCATGGCTACCACGTCCCCACCTTCCTCACCATCCTGGAACTAAAAACAAAACATACCTTCAAGTCATCAGCGGCTCAGAAGGAATAACAATTAACGTCCGTGGAAAAGCAACTAAAACACAAAATGACATTGTGCTGGAATCATGGAAAAGTATTTAAATCCTTTTCCTGGACTACTGAACATGAAACTTGGACAACATAATTAAAGACATATATGAAGAAAAGATACATCCTGCTGAATAAGCTTATTTTGGGACTACGTTATTACAAGTAAATATTTTACCCAAACTTGTTTCTTTTCTTCACTGGTGTTGTCAGTACGCTGCTTGAATACAACTGAAACACACATTTGGAATGAGATTTATAATTGATTGGAAATGCATCTTTTCTCCTCAGAGGGAAGATAAGAATTACGAGGCTTCATTATTTGGATGCTTAAATGCTTTTATTAAGGGTAAGGTGACAATAAGTCAGTGGCAATTAGAATGTAGAAGGGCTTTGCAAAGATCTTAACAAGCATGGACTCAGGGAAACACTTGTATAATTTTAGTGATAAAGTATATTTGTATCGTTTTACGGATCACTAGGTTCAACGGTTATGATAGTGCAACCATGGAATACCAAGATGGCTCAGAAACCTGCAGAAACGTTTAGAGTTTCAATTTAGGTTCTTTAAATTACTTAAAGAATTACACGTACACCTAAATATATAGTTAAAAGCTTACATCTGTTGATGTGCTGGAGTTCTAAAAAGTACAGGAATAAGAATGTTGCAGGTAGCTTCACTGCGTGGCTGTAACTAGAGGAGTTCGATGATGTTTTCTGGAGGATAAGAACTTCAAAGGTTTTATTTGGACGAATTTGAAGACCTTACCTGGAAGCATTCAAAAAACTTACCAGGATTAGTAAGAAAGTCTTACCTAGAGCGGCTAGAGCAATGTGAAAGTCATATATGGAGAAGTTCGAAAGTTTGACCAGAAGCAGTTTAAGGGTCTCACCTGCAGAAGTTCGAAGGTAGCAAGGAGCTCCCCAGCGTGATCGGTGCCGCGGAATATGTCGTGCCACTGAAGGTGTGGTCGTCTGTAGGGTTCCTCTCGTAGCTTGATGTGAGGACGAGCCAAGGCCCTCCCGATGAACTCTGACTTACCCTGTGGAGGAAGAGAAGGTGAGTAGGGCAGAGAGAAAGGTTAGCGTTAAGAAGGGATGATGAATGAGAGGGGAGAGAGGAAGGTTAGTTAATGGGTAGGTGGAAGGTTAGTGGGTGGGGAGAAGGGAAGGTTAGTGAGTTGGGAGAAGGGAAGGTTAATGGGTGGGGTAGGGGGGAAGGATGGTGGGTGGGGTTGGGGGGAAGAAAAAAGCCCACTGGGTAGAACGAGGATGGTTGGTAGTAAGGAAGTCGGGAAAGGTTAGTGGGGTGAGGAGGATGGTGAGTGGGAGGTGGGGATGGTTTGAATAAATTATTTAGAAAACTGACAAGATGATGAATAAGACACTTGTGCAACACAGCCAGTGGCCTCCTCAGTCCAATGCAGAGAAACGAATCGGTGGAAGATGAGAAGTTTGAAATAATTAGTCCCTCAGTCTCGAGTCGACCGAACACATTGACTCCAGGCTGAGTGACTGATTACTTCAAACTCCTCATTTTTCACCGTTTTTCTGCAACCCTTCAACCCTCTCGATAATACTTTTATAAATCCCGCACCTCCTTTTAATCTCCAAGTTTACCTGCATTATATTCACACTGCACATTGACCTCAGACACAACATCTCAACTGCCTCCAGCCTTCTCCTTGTTGCAACATTCATCACCAATGGTTTACACCCATATAAGAGCATTGGTATAACTATATTCTCATACATTCCCCTCTTTGCTTCCATGGATAGCGGTCTTTGTCTCCACAGACTCCTCAGACCACTCACCTTTTTCCGCTCGTTAATTCTATGATTCACCTCGTCTATCTAAGATCCATCTGCTGACAATTCCACTCCCAAGTATATGAATACATTCATTTCATATATATATATATAT
Source organism: Cherax quadricarinatus (assembly GCF_038502225.1). NCBI lineage: Eukaryota > Metazoa > Arthropoda > Malacostraca > Decapoda > Parastacidae > Cherax > Cherax quadricarinatus. The sequence continues at coordinate 22,675,400 of NC_091311.1, forward strand.
ATATATATATATATATATATATATATATATATATATATATATGATGGGGTCCACTTCTGGTGTAAATTGTGGGATCCATGGCCTCGGAGAAGTGGATAAAAAGGCTTCAAGGAAGAATATTTGGATTTCTTCCTGAAGCCGTTTGAATATTCCACTTCCCCTACCACCCCATCTTTTCATTCTTTTTTACCAATAGGTATATTTTATTACATAATATGGTAAAAAAAGATTTAAGAGACACATTGTTGATATACAGATGGTATATACAGAACATGAGATGTGAATGATAAATATCTAGTATATATTTTTACGTGTTTCTCACTGATTATAATGCGAAAATCTCATCCAGCTCCTGAGAGCTGGGGCGTGTGCCCAAAATACAGCAGACATTACCCCTCTGAACAGCTGCACTGAGTCGCTGGAACAGAAAACTAGCTGCCCTGGGATCCTTAGTTACCCTAGCTCCTTAAGGAACTTAGATACACTCTTTCCCCATGAGCCAACGGTCTCTGAGCCTATGGGAACAAACATACAATGATGGGCAAGTTCTCCATATTTGCTAGACTTTTGTGACTCCCTGAAGCTGGCAACTGCCCCTCCTTCCTCCCTGGTGTTTTGGAGGTAGGCATCAGCCAAGGTAGATGCATATGTGTAGTCCCACACCACCTGCTTACCGTCTGTCCAGGCTTGAAGTGTGATACCATCTGGACGCTTCTGGCTGCCATCAGATCTGCATAATTGGGGTGGCTCCCTTAATGCTGGGCATCCGGCTGTTGTTAGGCTCCTCTTGGTAATGTTATTAACCTCCTCATGTCTTGCAATCTTTCCCTCGGATTTACGGCACACAAGACCATGGTACCCGAATCGGTCAGCTGCTTCACTGCCACAAATACACCTGTGTTCGGCGAGAATAGGGGCGGCAAGACAAAGGGCAACACCAATGCGGATGGTCTGTGGGTCGAGCCGTGTGCCAAGGCTGGAGTTGGGAACAGCCAACAGAAAGTCCCCTGCATGAGGAGCTCTCACTGCCAGAAGGCGGGCTCTATCCTTCCCTGACACACTCTGAAGCATTGTTGAGGCTATTTTCTCCACTATCGGGTCATCCCAGTGCGACTGTTTGTAGTTGTTGGGGGTTTCAGAGCCCGTTAGATTATCCCAGATCATGGCTTCGTCAATGAGCTTTTGGTCCTGGACTCAAATCTTGTCACTAAGATGTTCAGGGAGAATCGCTGCTACAAGGCCTCTGGATGCAATGCATGAGGACAGGAAAGCCTTTCCTTAACATTTTGAATTATTGCACTAATCAAGGTAACTGATAGGTCTTAAGGCCCAAAAAGTGACTCATGGAACAGACGGATAGCAGAACACGTCGAGGTTCATATAGTTTCTACCTGCCGAGAAAGAATCAGCTACTGTCTACCTCTCGTAACTTTTATCTACAGTCTAAACCAGAAGTTGCTAAATTGTGGGTCGTCAGGTGAACTTTGATCTCGCGATTCTTCCGATGGGTCGCGGATAGTCTATAACCCAAAATGAAAAATCGTAAATTTTCATCACTTGTCAAACTTGCTAATGTGTTAAGTAGGTAGGCCCAATAATGGTAGCGAGACGAATGTAATTTTTAGATTTCATTGGTCATGAACAAAAGCGTTTCTGGAATCACTGTTCTGAAGATAGGAGGTTAGGACAGAAAAACAAAAGGTTGTTTCTCCACTCTCCACCTCCCTAAACTTCACTGCTAGCATGAACAAAATTATGGTAAGGCTGCATCATATCCAACATTATCTATCGATCACCGTCTACCAACGGCCGTCTCCCAGCATCTTACCACATTGTCCTGGTCGAAGATCTCTATGAGGACGAGAGGCGGGCTGGCCTTGATCTCTTCCTTGGTGCCGTAGACGAGGATGTCGTCCAGCACTAGCATCTCGTCCCACGTCGGGCTCAACGTCTCATCGATCACCTGAAGTGGATCAGGTAAGTTTAGGGTGAGTCTTAGGTGACAGATGTTTGAGTGTGCACGTAAGTCGATGACTGAGGGTAGTTTATGCATGAAAATGCCGTCTGCTAGACAATCATTAATGATCAAGAGTTCTGGGGTGTGTTTTAGTGTAAATCTAGATATGGGTAATTATTATTAAGATTATTTTGTATGTTCCTGCAACGGGAGCCACTTACCTGTGTGACACGGCAGTGTTCTCCAATGATGACGCGGGCGAAGGGATCAGAGAGGCCAGAGGAGTCCGAGGCTATGAGGGAGCGAGCCTGGTACATGTGTGCGCGCAGCTGGAACGTCTGTACCAAAAGTAACAACAGCAGTAGCAACGCCACCAGCAGAAAGAGCCCCATTAGCAGCAGGAACAGTAACAGTATCACCAACGAGAAAAAGATAACACTGTTATATCTAAACCGTACAACGCATTCTACATGTATCGTGTGCTTGTAGTATCTTCCAATACTCGTATATATTTCAAGTGGTCATTAGTGGTTAAAAACGTTCGGTTTAAATGAAAGATCTCGGATTTGATTCCTGGGATGGATGAGGGGTACACCTGCAGTCCTAGTAGCCTAGTTAGTATTTGGGTGATAACCGACATATGTGACATTCCTAAGGGTAGTTGCATAACATAGAAAAGGATGGGCTTTGAAATGAACAAAGGCTGAAGCTTGTAAATACGACCTTTCATAAAAATAAAAGTAGTTTGGAGTTTTAAATGTGTTATTTACACTATACTGTATATATGCACTCTAAATACGTTTTCGGTATATGGTCACTCTGGTGTAACACAGATACACTCAAATAAATACACAATATAAACCACAAGGAAAGGGAGATATAGCTTAGCTACTCAAAATCGTTTTGCACTGAACTGCCAGTGCATCGCCAAGAGCAATGCAATATATGAACATGAATGGAAAAAAATGGGAAATCTGTGGGAGATCAACATGTTCTTTTGAAACCTAAATCGATTTCTTTCTTAATTTACGTTATTTAAGAAAGGTTAGGCTGGGTTTGGCTAGGTTAGGCTGTTGTTTATTACAAAGATTAACTATTTATAGTAGACACAACAGCAGTAAATGCAATAATACAAAAGTTACAGAAAACTGGGGACTCACCGAAAAAACCTGAACAGACATTTAATCACTGTAATCTGCTTACAAAGTCACACATTCGACTGTCTTAGCCACGCTGAAATACTGATTTTGCTTAAGTGGCTGGGCTTTTGATACACACACACACACACACACACACACACACAGAAGAGATTGAAGGAAGGAACCTTTAAATGGAGGCAACTAAATCGACTCAGGGGATGCAAAGGGAAATGAAGTGGGAGAACCAAAGGGAGAGGTCAGTTTTTGTTTACGGGCTCCAGGAAGTTGAAGGGGAAACTTATGAAGAAAGAAGACAGGAGGAGAAAAAAGTGATTGAAAGTATCATGAAAGCAATAAGAGGGAACGACATGACCCAGCTGACAAATTTTCTGAGAATAGGATGGTTTACAAGAGGAAAAAACAGCCTGTCAAAGTGATATTCAAGGTAGAATCGACGCAAAACCGGAACCTGCAGGACATACCGATATACCGGAGGATGTACGTGGACCGCAACAGAAGACAAGAAGAAAGGTAGAAACTTAAAGAGAGGGTACAAAGATGCAAGGAGGAAAGAGAAGCAAAGACAGAGATGAGCAGAACCCAGACTTTGGAGGAAGAGCAAACACAACCTCCTCAGAACCACCTACAGAAGGACCTCAACCACGACAACCTCAATGGAACCAAACAATCTAACCCAAAACCCACACAACATACATCACTGCTCCCCCATCACAAGCTCCACTCCTACAGCAATCCCCCCACAGTTACCTGCCAGGTCTTTCGCTCTCCCTTCCCAACGTTCTCCCCAGATCACAGATTTTGAAAAAAGTTGAAGGTTTGGTATACAGATGTGGATGGAATAACAAATGAATGTGAGGAGTGACATGAAAAAATCAAGGAGACGCCTCCAGACTTCACAGCACTCACAGAAACAAATCTCACTGAGATGATAACAGATGCAATCTTCCCACTTGGATATCAGATCCCAAGGAAAGATAGAGAGAGCATAGGGGAAGGAGGAGTTGCACTGCTCATTAAAAACCGATGGGGATGTGAGGAAATGGAAGGAATGAACGAAATGGGCGAAAGGGACTACATAGTAGATACAATTCAGTCTATGTGACATAAGGTAGTCATTGCAGTGATGTACAACCCGCCATAAAACTGTAGGAGGTCAAGAGAAGAATATGAAGTGAGCAACAGAACAATGGGGGATACACTAGCTGAGATGGCCAGAAGAGCTTACACGGGTAGAACAAAGTTACTAGTTATCAGTGATTTCAATCACAAGGAGATTGATTGGAAAACCTGGAGCCTCATGGGGGTCCCAAAACTTGGAAAGCTAAGATGATGGATGTGGTACTGGAAAACTTCATGCATCAACATGTTAGGGACACTACGAGAGAGAGAGAGAGATGAGGATAAACCAGCAAGATTGGACCTCACATTCATCATGAGTAGCTCGGACATCGAGGACATCACATACGAAAGAACCATAAGAGCTAGTGAGCTTTGAATATATAGTAGAGTTACATGGGAAGAGGGGAACACGAGTAAGATGGGAAAAGCCAAAATACAAAAGAGGGTATGGGGAACTTCCTGAAGAAGGCTTAGTGGGAAAGAGAATTGGTAGGAAAATCAGCAAAGAAAAAATGATGGACTACGTGACAACAAAATGCAAGGAGGCAGAGGAAAGGTTTGATCTCAAGGGCAACAGAAATAATGGGAAGACCAGAACGAACCTTTGGCTTACCCAATGGTGCAAGAAAGCAAAAACTAAGTGTGCTAGAGAATGGAAAAAGTACAGAAGACAAAGGACCCAGGAAGATAAAGAGATTAGTCGCAGAGCCAGAAACGAGTATGCACAGATAAGGAGGGATGCCCAGCGACAGTACAAAAACGACATAGCATGGAAAGTCAAGCAGTGCTGTATAGCCCTTGTGGTTTAGCGCTTCTTTTTTATTATAATAATAAAAATAATAATGGAAAGTCAAGTGTGACTCAAAGCTGTTGTATAGCCAACGATCCTTGGCTAGCGCAGTGTTGTTGTTGATCAATACCACTCGCCCGTGGTTACAATAATATATATATGCTGCTCGTAGGCTAGTATAACAAACAGGGATGAGAATGAAATTAGCTTGCAAGCTCCCACACTACCGTATGTCATTAAGGCGTGATGTGGTTCTGGCTCACAATGGTGGGCCAGCGCAGTGTTGTTATTGATGTATATATAATATATATATATATATAATATATATATATATATATATATATATATATATATATATATATATATATATATATATATATATATATATATATATATATATATATATATATATATATATATATATATATATATATATATATATATATATATATATATATATATATATATATATGTAAGTATCTTTACTTCGAAACGTTTCGCCTACACAGTAGGCTTCTTCCTTCGAGTACAGGAAGGTTGATAGAAGAGACGTGAAGACAATGTAATCAGTCCATCAACCTTGAAGTTTTGAGGTGGTCAGTCCCTCAGTCTGGAGAAGAGTATTGTTCCATAGTCTGAAACAATGTTGTTTTTAAGATATATATAAAAACTTATACACACACACACACACACACACACACACACACACACACACACACACACACACACACACACACACACACACACACACACACACAATGGATCAGGGAATACCTGACAGGGAGTCAACAACGAGTCATGGAACGTGAAGAGGTATCACAGTGGGAGCCTGTGACGAGCGGGGTCCCACAGGGGTCACTTCTAGGACCAGTGCTATTTTTGATATATGCGAACGACATGATGGAAGGAATAGACTCTGAAGTGTCCCTATTCGCAGATGATGTGAAGCTGATGAGAAGAATTAAATCGGATGAGGATGAGGCAGGACTGCAAAGAGACCTGGACAGGCTGGACATGTGGTCCAGAAACTGGCGTCTCGAATTCAACCCTGCCAAATGCAATGTCATGAAGATTGGGGAGGGGCAAAGAAGACTGCAGACAGAGTATAGGCTAGGTGGACAAAGACTACAGATCTCACTCAGGGAGAAAGACCTTGGGGTGACCAAAACACCGAGCACGTCACCGGAGGCACACATCAACCAAATAATAACTGCTGCAGCATACGGGCGCCTGGCAAACCTGAGAATAGCGTTCCGATACCTTAATAAGAAATCGTTCAAGACACTGTACACTGTGTATGTTAGGCCCATACTGGAGTATGCAGCACCAGTATGGAACCCACACCTGGTCAAGCACGTCAAGAAGTTAGAGAAAGTACAAAGGTTTGCAACAAGGCTAGTCCCAGAGCTCAGGGGAATGTCGTACGAGGAAAGGTTGAGGGAAATCGGACTGACGACACTGGAAGACAGAAGGGTCAGGGGAGACATGATAACGACATACAAGATACTGCGGGGAATAGAGATAGGATGTTCCAGAGAGGGGACACAGAAACAAGTGGTCAAAACTGGAAGCTGAAGACTCAGACGAGTCACAGGGACGTTAGGAAGTATTTCTTCAGTCATAGAGTCGTCAGGAAGTGGAATTGCCTAGCAAGTGAAGTAGTGGAGGCAGGAACCATACATAGTTTTAAGAAGAGGTATGACAAAGCTCAGGAAGCAGAGAGGGAGAGGACCTAGTAGCGATCAGTGAAGAGGCGGGGCCAGGAGCTGAGTCTCGACCCCTGCAACCACAATTAGGTGAGTACATACACACACACACATATATATATATATATGTGTGTGTGTGTGTGTGTGTGTGTGTGTGTGTGTGTGTGTGTGTGTGTGTGTGTGTGTGTGTGTGTGTGTGTGTGTGTGTGTGTGTGTGTGTCTGTGTGTGTGTGTCTGTGTCTGTGTGTGTACTCACCTATTTGTACTCACCTATTTGTGGTTGCAGGGGTCGAGTCCTAGCTCCTGGCCCCGCCTCTTCACCGGTTGCTACTAGGCCCTCTCTCTCCCCGCTCCATGAGCTTTATCAAACCTCGTCTTAAAACTGTGTATGGTTCCTGCCTCCACTACGTCATTTTCTAGGCTATTCCACTGCCTTACAACTCTATGACTGAAGAAATACTTCCTACTATCTCTCTGACTTATTTGTGTCTTCAACTTCCAATTGTGGCCTCTTGTTTCTGTGTCCCCTCCCTGGAACATCCTGTCTTTGTCCACCTTGTCTATTCCACGCAGTATTTTATATGTCGTTATCATGTCTCCCCTGACCCTCCTGTCCTCCAGTGTGGTCAGGCCGATTTCCCTTAATCTTTCTTCATAGGACATTCCCCTTAGCTCTGGAACTAACCTTGTCGCAAACCTTTGTACTTTCTCTAGTTTCCTGACGTGCTTTATCAAGTGCGGGTTCCAAACAGGTGCTGCATACTCCAGTATGGGCCTGACATACACGGTGTACAGTGTCTTGAATGATTCCTTACTAAGGTATCGGAATGCTGTTCTCAGGTTTGCCAGGCGCCCATATGCTGCAGCAGTTATCTGATTGATGTGTGCTTCCGGAGACATGTGTGTCTGTGTCTGTGTGTGCATGTGCGTGTGCGTGTGTGTGTGTGTGTGTGTGTGTGTGTGTGTGTGTGTGTGTGTGTGTGTGTGTGTGTGTGTGTGTGTGTGTGTGTGTGTGTGTGTGCATGTGCGTGTGTGTGTGTGTGTGTGTGTGTGTGTGTGCATGTGCGTGTGTGTGTGTGTGTGTGTGTGTGTGCATGTGCGTGTGTGTGTGCATGTGCGTGTGTGTGTGTGTGTATAAGTTCTTATATATATCTTAAAAGCATTTTTCTCACCTGTATCAAGTACCTAAAGTTCTCTTTTGTATCTTGTAATTGTACTTGTGAAATGTTTACAAACATTTTAAGATACGTATAACTAAGAATGCATCATGCAGTAGTAATGTGGTACTCAAATCTAAAAACAAAAACAAAGTAAAATACAACAAATCAGAAAATACGGTACACAATGATCCTTGAATCTAGAAGTATATGTATTTGTCGCTGCTGACCTGCTTCTGTGTGTAGTGGAGGGAGACGGGGGGCAGCGTGAGGCTCCTCTCGATGTTCCTTAGTTCGTAGCTGAGTTCGTAACCTTTAGGGATGCCGGGCACCAGGTTCTTCTTGTGCTTCATCAGACCCAGCCACATGTACACCTGCAGCTTGCCCTGGATGGCCCAGCCTCCAGGACCACTAGACTTGCGACCCGGCAACTGTAGCAGTGACAGACACGTTAATTTACAATGACTGTGGTAGTGAGTGGATACTTATAAAGTAACTGTGGTACACTATCTGAGGGAATGAAGTAGATACTTATACAGAGCCTGTGGTAGTGAGATATTTATTTAGTAACTGTGGCAGTGAAAGGGATACTTATGCACTAATCGTAGTAGTGAGAGAGATACTTATAAAATAACTGTTATAGTGAAAGATATACAGCTACTGTGGCAGTGAGAGAGATACTTATACACTGACTGTGGTAGCAGGTGATGTACTATTACAGTAACAACTGTAGCAGTGATTGAGTGTGTGTGTGTGTGTGTGTGTGTGTATTAATGGTGTGGGTAAAGACTGACTAGGGTGTTCTGTGATGCAGTAACTGGAAGTAGAGGGGAAAAAAAGGCAGAAAATGTCATATAATTTTTATATCTCATGTATGTAGTGACTCGTGAGAAGCTAGCGTACAGGAGAGAGAAACTTTCATTAGACGAGGTTTCGCCCTAAAGTGGTTTCATCAAGGCTACACTTGAAAGTCAGTATCATTAAGGTTATTCTTGAAAATCAATATTATCAAGGTTATACTCGAAATGCAATGTTATCAAGATTATACTTGAGAATCAGTATTATCAGGTTATACCTGAGAATCAGTATTAACAAGGTTATACTTGAGAATCAGTATTATCAAGGCTATATTTGAGAATCAGTATTATCAAGGTTATACTTGAGAATCAGTATTAAAAAGGTTACACTTGAGAATCAGTATGATCAAGATTATTCTTGAGAATCAGTATTATCAAGGTTATTGTTGAGAATCAATATTGCCAAGTGTGGCATACAAAGAGTATGTTACAATTTATTCGGCGTATGTCACAATCCCATATAGGCTGCCTCTCAACCAGCGAACCAAGTGCTAAGGGTTTAACGATCAACAGGGTACCCATCGTTAAGTCAGTACCTTGGTTCATTGACCAATCACAGGCAAGCCCACCAAAACTGAAGCAATATAGCTCACTTGCAGTAAGCATTGGCAGACTTGCCTACCTGCTGGTTGAGTACGGTGCACTCTCTCTGGCTTCTGGATTGCCATCTGTAACCGTCGTGTACAACTATTATTATTATATGTGTACATAGTGTACATATTTGTATATAGTGGGTGAAGGCAAAATATACATAATAGTCTATTACTGAGTTTGTTTGCTCCAACTATCATTACAACCAGGTCTCACAGTCCATTCTTTACCTGTGTTCGCAATACCTAGGTTATACTCAAGAAAACAACATTTACTTCGATAACTGTCTAATAAATTGTATAGGTCTACTATGTGTGTTTTTTTCACGTTCCCGTCTAATCTTGAATGATTTGATCGCACCCTGGATTAGTCTGGTCCCGTGTGGGTTGTCTTGATCACTTCGGGTTGGCTCTGAGGGGCCAGTCACTCTAAAAGGAACTGCTGAAGCACTTTCCGGAACGTTACTGTTGCTTCTCTCATTAGTGTTTGGATATTTGTATTATCATGATAGAACTCAGGTCTGAGATTTTGGGATCTCAAGGAATGCGATTTTCTCCTCTAAGGGGATTAAGACTTAACATAAGAAGGATGGAATGATACACAAATAATTCGCACATAGGAGAGAGGAGGTTACGACTACGTTTCGGTCCGACTTAGACCATTTACAAAGTGTGACTATGTAAATGGTCCTAGTCAGACCGAAACATCGTCGTAAGCTCCTCTCTCCCATGTGCGGGTTATTTGTGTATTGTTCCAGTCACAGTATTGTGCCTTTTTGTTCTTCAAGGATGGAAGGCTATTTTCACGAAGTTGGGAAGTCACAGTCATATGCGGGGAAATTGAAATCCTCAATATAAAGATATAATTCTTACCTTGAGAAAAACAAGATTCTTAACTGGAGGAACATAAACTTCCTGACTTGAAAAATAAAATCTTCATCTTAAAGAAATTGAAATCATTATCTCGAAGTAAGATGAAGAAGATGGAAGTCTTAGTTTTCTTATTTTAGGAAGATGCAGTCCTTACCTCAGGGAAGGGTGCCAAGGAAACTGACCTTGAGGAAGAGTGTCTGGGTCGTGGCACAGTGCTTGCCTCGCTCCTGCTCCACGGGAGAGAAGAGCAGGTGCCTGGCTGCTAGACGCTGGTATGCCACTCTCTTGCCCCCGCTGATCATCCACACAAACACATCCGGCAGACTGTGTTGAGGCTGCATCCAGGAATCAAGAAGAATCAACAGAGGTGAGGGCCATCATAAAAATCAATATATTCACATTAATAGGGAGATTAAAAATGGGGGAAAGAAAAGCAAAACGAGACTATGAAATTAAAGTTGCTAGGGATTCGAAAACTAACCCGAAAGTTTTTTTTTCCAGGTTTATAGAACAAAGGTTAGAGAAAAGATACGTAGCTTAAAAGTAACTCTGGGCATCTTACTGACAAGGCGAATGAAATGTGCTCGACTTTTAATAATTATTTTCTCTCGGTTTTCACACAGGAAAAAAACAGTAATAATATCCCAATAATTAATTTTTAAAGTGGACTTGAAGATAATAAATTACGTAATATCAGTTACTCACTAACGATATGATAATCAAACAGATAGACAGATTGAAGCAAAATAAATCCCCGAGCCCCAATGAGCGTTTTTCAAGGGTTCTTAAGGAGTGTAAAATGGAACTTTGTGAACCACTGACTAATATTTTTAAAATATTTCCTTAAACAGGTGTAGTGTATATGTGGAAGATGGAAAATGTAATTCCTATTTATAAAGCAGAGGACAAGTCGTTACCGTCAAATTACCGCCCAATAAGCCAATTATAGCTGATATTATAAGAAACCATCTTGATAAGTATGATTTGATTCATGATACTCATCGTGGATTTACGAGAGGCCGTTCCTGCGTAACTAATTTGCTAACTTTATTCAGATATTGTTTATTTGGATTTTAGAGTACCGCACCAGAGACTGTTAAAGAAAGTGGCAGCTCATGACATTGGGGAAAAAGTGTTGTTATGGATCTAGTCATGGCTTACCAACAGGAAGCAAAGAGTGTGCATAAATGGGGTAAAATCCGAGTGGGGATCTGTAACAAGTGGCATTCCACAAGGATCGGTCTTGGGCTCGTTGTTGTTTATAATATATATCAATGACCTTGATGAGGGAATTACTAGTGATATGAGCAAATTCGCCGATGACACGATGATAGGTAGGATAATTGATTCATAGGTAGATGTCACGATCTTCAGGAGGTTTTAGACAAACTCAGTTCGTGGTAAGAAAGTGGCAGATGCAGTTCAATGAAGATAAATGCAAAGTTCTGAAGTTCGGGAATGTTCATAACATCAGCTAAATAATGTAGAACTTAGCCGTACAGAATGCGAAAACTACCTGGGGGTTAAGGTAAGAAGAAACCTTAACCCAAGGCAAATAGATTACTGAGATTTATATCAAGAAGTGTAAGCAACGGAAGTCCAGAGGTCATACTACAGCTTTATACATCATTAGTAAGGCCTCCCTTAAATTACGCAGCGCAGTTCTGGTCTCCATTTTACAGAACAGATATAAATTCGTTACAAAACTTCAGCGAATAATGACAGAATTAATACATAGAATTATAAATCTTACATATTGAGAAAGATTGAAACCCCTTAAATTACATTAACATGTAAGAAGAAGAATGAAGGGAGACTTGATCAAAGTGTATTAGCAAAGGGGACATAAATAAGGTCTTGAGGATATCTCTCCAAGAGAGAACCCGAAATAATGGATTCGAATTAGATGTGTTTAGAATTAGAAAGGATATAGGAAAATATTGGTTTGGAAATAGGGTAGTTGATGAGTGGAACAGTCTGCCTAGTAGGGTTATTGAAGCTAAAACCTTGAGTAGATTCAAATTTATGTTCGATAAATACATGAGTGAGAAGGATTGGATTTGAGTTGGAATTCTGTTAGTGGGATGGATTTATGAAGGACCTGCCCAGTATGGGCCAACAGGCGTATTGCAATGTTCCTCCTTTCTTATGTTCTTAAGTATTATAATGTAAGGAGTGGTGGATGTTCGATACTCCAGCCTCTCCAGTAACTCTGTTGTGACTAATGAGGTTGTTAGAGTCTCAGTGAATTACATATACATACATGTGTGTATGTATATATATATATATATATATATATATATATATATATATATATATATATATATATATATATATATATATATATATATATATATATATATATATATATATATATATATATATATATATATATATATATATATATATATGTATATGTAAATATATGTACATATATATATATATATATATATATATATATATATGTACATATATATATATATATATATATATATATATATATATATATATATATATATATATATATAATATATATATATATATATATATATATATATATATATATATATATATATATATATATATATATATATATATATATATATATATATATATATAGGTATATGTGGAGTCAAAAAACGTTATCTATGGAGGCAAAGAAGGGAATGTATGAAAGTATAGTAGTACCAACACTCTTATATGGGTGTGAAGCTTGGGTTGTAAATGCAGCAGCAAGGAGACGGTTGGAGGCAGTGGAGATGTCCTGTCTAAGGGCAATGTGTGGTGTAAATATTATGCAGAAAATTCGGAGTGTGGAAATTAGGAGAAGGTGTGGAGTTAATAAAAATATTAGTCAGAGGGCAGAAGAGGGGTTGTTGAGGTGGTTTGGTCATTTAGAGAGAATGGATCAAAGTAGAATGACATGGAAAGCATATAAATCTATAGGGGAAGGAAGGAGGGGTAGGGGTCGTCCTCGAAAGGGTTGGAGAGAGGGGGTAAAGGAGGTTTTGTGGGCGAGGGGCTTGGACTTCCAGCAAGCGTGCGTGAGCGTGTTAGATAGGAGTGAATGGAGACGAATGATACTTGGGACCAGACGATCTGTTGGAGTGTGAGCAGGGTAATATTTAGTGAAGGGATTCAGGGAAACCGGTTATTTTCATATAGTCGGACTTGAGTCCTGGAAATGGGAAGTACAATGCCTGCACTTTAAAGGAGAGGTTTTGGGATATTGGCAGTTTGGAGGGATATGTTGTGTATCTTTATACGTATATGCTTCTAAACTGTTGTATTCTGAGTACCTCTGCAAAAACAGTGATAATGTGTGAGTGTGGTGAAAGTGTTGAATGATGATGAAAGTATTTTCTTTTTGGGGATTTTCTTTCTGTTTTTGGGTCTCCCTGCCTCGGTGGGAGACGGCCGACTTATTGAAAAAAAAAAATATGTATAAAAATATATATATATATATATATATATATATATATATATATATATATATATATATATATATATATATATATATATATATATATATATATATATATATATATATATATATATATATATATATATATATATATATATATATATATATATATATATATATATATATATATATATATATATAGATATATATAATGTACATACATACAAGCCAGGTAGTTATAACATCTAGGATTTTAGGAGTGAGGAAGAGCCATATGTAAGTGCGGCTGGAAGTGCGTGAGGCAGTTGGTAAAATGAAAAGGAGTAAAGCAGCTGGGATTGATGGGATTAAGAGAGAAATGTTAAAAGCAGGTGGGGACATACTTTTGGTATGAAAGAGGGGAGGATACCTAGGGATTGGCACAGAACATGCATAATTCCTTTATATAGAGGCAATTGAGACCAAAGAGGGTAAGAACTATAGGGGAATAAGCATGTTGACTTATACCTGGTAAGGTGTATGATAGAATTATTACTGAAAGAATTAAGGGGAAGTGAGAGAACAGGATCGCAGATGAACAAGTAGGCTTCGGGAAGCATAGAGGATGTGTTGATCAGGTGTTTACAGTGAAGCATATAAGTGAACAGGAGGAGGAGTTGCTGAGGTGGCTTGGGCATTTAGAGAGGTTGGAACAAAATAGGATGAATTGGATGGCGTATAAATCTGTACTGGAGGTAAGGCGGTAGGGGTCATCCTAGGAAAGGTTAAAGGGAGGGGGTAAAGAAGGTTTTATAATGCGAGGGGTATCCAACAAGCGTGTGTGAACGTGTTAGATAGGAGTGAATGGAGGCAAGTGGTTTTTATGATTTCCGTGCTGTTGGAGTGTGACCACAGTAATATTAGTGAAGGGATTCAGGGAAACTAGTTAGCTGGACTTGAGTGCTGGGTGGCTGGGAATATTTGCAGTTTTGAACTATAGTACAGGCACGCCTCTGGCAATACAGTGATGGAGTGAGTGTTGGTGAATATTTCTTTTTTTTTAGGTCACCCTGTCTCGGTGGGAGACTGCCGATACCGGCACTTTTCTCATTTTTTTTTATTTTTACAGTTATAATGACTACGTTCAATATATAAAGGCATGCGTATTACACAATAAATATTAAATAACACAGGAAGGTTAAATAATAACTTAATTTCTCAGAGATGATAATGTTATTACTCATTTCTTGGCCTGTTGTGTTAATTACTGGTTGTCAAAGGCACTTGTTGATAGTGTGTGTGTGTGTGTGTGTGTGTGTGTGTGTGTGTGTGTGTGTGTGTGTGAATAAGTCAGTCGTGAGGTAGAGTCTACCTGGAAGGAGTTCCTGGGGTCAGCGCCCCCGGTCCATAACCAGACCTCACTCTGGATGGACTCACTGATGGCCAAACATTGACACGTCTCTTGGAGAACCGAAGACATAACCATCCTCGGAAAATAATATATATGATGAAAGACCCATTACAACCTGAAAGATCCCTCTAACTAACAAAAACCCACTGACCGAAGAAGCCACTTTTAAGACTATACAGTCTTAATAACAGCACTCAACCCAAGGAGGTAGGTTAGGTTAAGTTAGGTTAGGTTAGGTTAGGTTAGGTTAGGTTAGGTTAGGTTACCAATTCAGTACTACCAGAAAGAACCCCCCGTCTTTCTTGTTAAATTAATAGAGAAACGCTAAACTTGCAGGGAAATTGGGAGGTCATCATATTTGATCTGAGGAAGGGGAAGGTGATTTTATTTTCTTAGGTCAAGAGTCCTTCAGGAACATCAAAGCCCAGACCTTGAAGGAAAAGGTTTTAGTAGAGGTACTCACGTCTTCAATGAGTTCCTTGAGCTTGGCCAGGTAGGAGTGAGTGGTCTTGTAACGCTCCTTGAAGCTGTGTCGGCTCAGAAGTGCCTTGGTGTGCCTCGCAGAGCTCCCCAGATGGTCCTGTTGGCATCAACCACAACTAAGACAATTGTCATTTTCAGAAATCAGATACGTATTATAAAGACAGAATACAGATGTGAGGGCAAGGTGATGGGAAACAGATGTGACAACATCTGAGCTACAAATAAATATGAAGCAGAATAAAACAAATGAGGAGATGGGTACCAGGAGGCCTCACCAGGGGACGCTTGTGAAGAGTGACACACAAACATACAGCTGAAATAAGAGCGATAAGCAGGGAAAATGTACTGCAACAGGATAAGTGTTTAAGCAAGCGAGAAAATACACAATATCGTATGAACTAACTACACGACTAAGAATTTCACAGGCACCGAATAACATTAGTAAATCTTCAGCAATTTTCTATTCGCCAGTTCAGAGCAAAACAAACATTTAAGATTTATTTCAGTTTCGATATAGCAGAAATTCACATCACGTTATGTCAGGTGACACACGAGGATCCTCTCATTAATCCCAATGTATGCCTGGTGGATCCTCTCATTAATCCCAATGTATGCCTGGTGGATCCTCTCATTAATCCCAATGTATGCCTGGTGGATCCTCTCATTAATCCCAATGTATGCCTGGTGGATCCTCTCATTAATCCCAATGTATGCCTGGTGGATCCTCTCATTAATCCCAATGTATGCCTGGTGGATCCTCTCATTAATCCCAATGTATGCCTGGTGGATTCTCTCATTAATCCCAATGTATGCCTGGTGGATCCTCTCATTAATCCCAATGTATGCCTGGTGGATCCTCTCATTAATCCCAATGTATCCCTGGTGGATCCTCTCATTAATCCCAATGTATCCCTGGTGAATCCTCTCATTAATCCCAATGTATCCCTGGTGGATGCTCTCATTAATCCCAATGTATCCCTGCTGGATCCTCTCATTAATCCCAATGTATCCCTGGTGGATCCTCTCATTAATTCCAATGTATCCCTGGTGGAACCTTTAATTAATCCCAATGTATCCCTGGTGGATCCTCTCATTAATCCCAATGTATGCCTGGTGGATCCTCTCATTAATCCCAATGTATCCCTGGTGGATCCTCTCATTAATTCCAATGTATGCCTGGTGGATCCTCTCATTAATCCCAATGTATCCCTGGTGGATCCTCTCATTAATTCCAATGTATCCCTGGTGGATCCTCTCATTAATCCCAATGTATGCCTGGTGGATCCTCTCATTAATCCCAATGTATCCCTGGTGGATCCTCTCATTAATTCCAATGTATCCCTGGTGGATCCTCTCATTAATCCCAATGTATGCCTGGTGGATCCTCTCATTAATCCCAATGTATCCCTGGTGGATCCTCTCATTAATCCCAATGTATGCCTGGTGGATCCTCTCATTAATCCCAATGTATCCCTGGTGGATCCTCTCATTAATTCCACTGTATCCCTGGTGGAACCTTTAATTAATCCCAGTGTATCCCTGGTGGATCCTCTCATTAATCCCAATGTATCCCTGGTGGAACTTTTAATTAATCCCAGTGTATCCCTGGTGATTCCTCTCATTAAACCCAATGTATCCCTGGTGGAACCTCTCATTAATTCCAATGTATCCCTGGTGGAACCTCTCGTTAATTCCAATGTATCCCTGGTGGAACCTCTCATTAATTCCTATGTTTCCCTGGTGGAACCTCTCATTAATCCCTATGCATCCCTATTGGATCCTCTTCTTAATTCCAATGTATCCCTGTTGGAACCTCTCATTAATTCCTATGTATCCTTGGTGGAACCTCTCACCAATCCCTATATATCCCTGGTGGATTCTCTCCTTAATCCCAATGTATACCTGGTGGAACCTCTCATTAATTCCAGTGTATCCTTGGTGGAACCTCTCATTAATCCCAATGTATCCCTGGTGGAACCTTTCATTAAATTCAAAGTATCCCTGGTGGAACCTCTCGCTATGACATATATATCCCTGGTAGAACCTCTCATTAATCCTTATGTATCCCTGGTGGAACCTCTCATTAATCCTTATGTATCCCTGGTGGAACCTCTCATTAATCCTTATGTATCCCTGGTGGAACCTCTCATTAATCCTTATGTATCCCTGGTGGAACCTCTCATTAATCCTTATGTATCCCTGGTGGAACCTCTCATTAATCCTTATGTATCCCTGGTGGAACCTCTCATTAATCCTTATGTATCCCTGGTAGAACCTCTCATTAATCCTTATGTATCCCTGGTGGAACCTCTCATTAATCCTTATGTATCCCTGGTGGAACCTCTCATTAATCCTTATGTATCCCTGGTGGAACCTCTCATTAATCCTTATGTATCCCTGGTGGAACCTCTCATTAATCCTTATGTATCCCTGGTGGAACCTCTCATTAATCCTTATGTATCCCTGGTAGAACCTCTCATTAATCCTTATGTATCCCTGGTGGAACCTCTCATTAATCCTTATGTATCCCTGGTGGAACCTCTCATTAATCCTTATGTATCCCTGGTGGAACCTCTCATTAATCCTTATGTATCCCTGGTGGAACCTCTCATTAATCCTTATGTATCCCTGGTGGAACCTCTCATTAATCCTTATGTATCCCTGGTGGAACCTCTCATTAATCCTTATGTATCCCTGGTGGAACCTCTCATTAATCCTTATGTATCCCTGGTGGAACCTCTCATTAATCCTTATGTATCCCTGGTGGAACCTCTCATTAATCCTTATGTATCCCTGGTGGAACCTCTCATTAATCCTTATGTATCCCTGGTGGAACCTCTCATTAATCCTTATGTATCCCTGGTGGAACCTCTCATTAATCCTTATGTATCCCTGGTAGAACCTCTCATTAATCCTTACGTATCCCTGGTGGAACCTCTCATTAATCCTTATGTATCCCTGGTGGAACCTCTCATTAATGACAATATATATCGGGTGGAATCTTTCATGTATCCACATGTATCAGGTCACACACAATGAGTCTCTCATTCATCCCTATATATCCCTGGGGAACCTCTCATAAATACCTAGGTATCCCTGATCAGGTTTCACACAGGAAACCTCTCATGAATCACCAAGTATCCCTGGTCTTATCACACGAGAAACCTTTAATTTATTTCGATGTATCCCTGGTCAGATCATACAGGGAACCTTTCATTAATCCCAATATATCCCCAGTCAGGTCACACAATTCTCACTCAGTACAGAGGTCAGGTCACTCAGGATTCTCACTTAATACAGGTCAGGTCACTCACAACTCTCACTTAACACAAGTCAATTCACTCAGGACTCTCACTGAACACAAGTCAGGTCACTCACAACTCTCACTGAACACAAGTCAATTCACTCAGCACTCTCACTGAACACAAGTCAGGTCACTCACAACTCTCACTGAACACAAATCAGGTCACTCACAACTCTCACTTAACACAAGTCAATTCACTCAGGACTCTCACTGAACACAAGTCAGGTCACTCACAACTCTCACTGAACACAAGTCAATTCACTCAGGACTCTCACTGAACACAAGTCAGGTCACTCACAGATATCACTTAACACAAGTCAGGTCACTCACAACTCTCACTTAACACAAGTCAGGTCACTCACAGCTCTCACTTAACACAAGTCAGGTCACTCACAACTCTCACTTAACACAAGTCAGGTCACTCACAGCTGTCGCTTAACACCGAGATCAGGTCACTCACAGCTCTCACTTAGCACAAGTCAGGTCACTCGCAACTGTCATTTAACACAGGTCGGGTCACTCACAACTCTCGCTGAACACAAGTCAGGTCACTCACAACTCTCACTTAACACCGAGGTCAGGTCACTCACAATCTCCCTCTGGCAGAGTCTGACTCGCTCCTTGTCCAGCTTGGTTCTCTGGCCAGACGAGTTGGAGGAGTATGCCCGAGCCAGGTTCATGTACTGACCACACCCTGCCATCAGCTCCTCCAAGACCTCCCTCAGTCGAGGCTCAGCGTTTTCGTCCTCCTCCTCCAGTAATGACGACACTTCAGACAGACCTTCCTCCTAAAGTAGAACAAACCGAAAGATTATGTACCATAGTAACTAATATACCACAGTAACTGTGGCTATATACCAGAGTAACTGTGGTTAATATACCACAGTAACTGTGGCTATATACCACAGTAACTGTGGTTAATATGCCAGAGTAACTGTGGTTAATATACCACAGTAACTTTGGATAATATACCACAGTAACTGAGGATAATATACCACAGTAGCTGAGGATAATATACCACAGTAACTGAGGATAATATACCACAGTAACTGAGGATAATATACCACAGTAACTGAGGATAATATACCACAGTAACTGAGGATAATATACCACAGTAACTGAGGATAATATACCACAGTAGCTGAGGATAATATACCACAGTAACTGAGGATAATATACCACAGTAACTGAGGATAATATACCACAGTAACTGAGGATAATATACCACAGTAACTGAGGATAATATACCACAGTAGCTGAGGATAATATACCACAGTAACTGAGGATAATATACCACAGTAACTGAGGATAATATACCACAGTAACTGAGGATAATATACCACAGTAACTGAGGATAATATACAACAGTAACTGAGGATAATATACCACAGTAACTGAGGATAATATACCACAGTAACTGAGGATAATATACCACAGTAACTGAGGATAATATACCACAGTAACTGAGGATAATATACCACAGTAACTGAGGATAATATACCACAGTAGCTGAGGATAATATACCACAGTAACTGAGGATAATATACCACAGTAACTGAGGATAATATACCACAGTAGCTGAGGATAATATACCACAGAAGCTGAAGATAATATACCACAGTAACTGAGGATAATATACCACAGTAACTGAGGATAATATACCACAGTAACTGAGGATAATATACCACAGTAGCTGAGGATAATATACCACAGTAACTGAGGATAATATACCACAGTAACTGAGGATAATATACCACAGTAACTGAGGATAATATACCACAGTAACTGAGGATAATATACCACAGTAGCTGAGGATAATATACCACAGTAACTGAGGATAATATACCACAGTAACTGAGGATAATATACCACAGTAACTGAGGATAATATACCACAGTAACTGAGGATAATATACCACAGTAACTGAGGATAATATACCACAGTAACTGAGGATAATATACCACAGTAACTGAGGATAATATACCACAGTAACTGAGGATAATATACCACAGTAACTGAGGATAATATACCACAGTAGCTGAGGATAATATACCACAGTAACTGAGGATAATATACCACAGTAACTGAGGATAATATACCACAGTAACTGAGGATAATATACCACAGTAACTGAGGATAATATACCACAGTAACTGAGGATAATATACCACAGTAACTGAGGATAATATACCACAGTAACTGAGGATAATATACCACAGTAACTGAGGATAATATACCACAGTAACTGAGGATAATATACCACAGTAACTGAGGATAATATACCACAGTAACTGAGGATAATATACCACAGTAACTGAGGATAATATACCACAGTAACTGAGGATAATATACCACAGTAACTGAGGATAATATACCACAGTAACTGAGGATAATATACCACAGTAACTGAGGATAATATACCACAGTAACTGAGGATAATATACAACAGTAACTGAGGATAATATACCACAGTAACTGAGGATAATATACCACAGTAACTGAGGATAATATACCACAGTAACTGAGGATAATATACCACAGTAACTGAGGATAATATACCACAGTAGCTGAGGATAATATACCACAGTAACTGAGGATAATATACCACAGTAACTGAGGATAATATACCACAGTAGCTGAGGATAATATACCACAGTAACTGAGGATAATATACCACAGTAACTGAGGATAATATACCACAGTAGCTGAGGATAATATACCACAGTAACTGAGGATAATATACCACAGTAGCTGAGGATAATATACCACAGTAACTGAGGATAATATACCACAGTAGCTGAGGATAATATACCACAGTAACTGAGGATAATATACCACAGTAACTGAGGATAATATACCACAGTAACTGAGGATAATATACCACAGTAGCTGAGGATAATATACCACAGTAACTGAGGATAATATACCACAGTAGCTGAGGATAATATACCACAGTAGCTGAGGATAATATACCACAGTAACTGAGGATAATATACCACAGTAACTGAGGATAATATACCCCAGTAACTGAGGATAATATACAACAGTAACTGAGGATAATATACAACAGTAACTGAGGATAATATACAACAGTAACTGAGGATAATATACGACAGTAACTGAGGATAATATACCACAGTAACTGAGGATAATATACGACAGTAACTGAGGATAATATACAACAGTAACTGAGGATAATATACAACAGTAACTGAGGATAATATACGATAGTAACTGAGGATAATATACAACAGTAACTGAGGATAATATACAACAGTAACTGAGGATAATATACAACAGTAACTGAGGATAATATACGACAGTAACTGAGGATAATATACAACAGTAACTGAGGATAATATACCACAGTAACTGAGGATAATATACAACAGTAACTGAGGAAAATATACCACAGTAACTGAGGATAATATACCACAGTAACTGAGGATAATATACGATAGTAACTGAGGATAATATACCAGAGTAACTGAGGATAATATACGATAGTAACTGAGGATAATATACAACAGTAACTGAGGATAATATACGACAGTAACTGAGGATAATATACGACAGTAACTGAGGATAATATACCACAGTAACTGAGGATAATTTACGACAGTAACTGAGGATAATATACCACAGTAACTGAGGATAATGTACCACAGTAACTGAGGATAATGTACCACAGTAACTGAGACTAATATACCACAGTAACTGAGGATAATATACCACAGTAACTGAGAATAGTATACCACAGAAACTGAGGGTAATATACCACAGAAACTGAGAATAATATACCACAGAAACTGAGGATAATATACCACAGTAGCTGAGGATAATATACCACAGTAACTGAGGATAATATACCACAGAAACTGAGGATAATATACCACAGTAGCTGAGGATAATATACCACAGTAGCTGAGGATAATATACCACAGTAGCTGAGGATAATATACCACAGAAACTGAGGATAATATACCACAGAAGCTGAGGATAATATACAACAGTAACTGAGGATAATATACCACAGTAGCTGAGGATAATATACCACAGTAGCTGAGGATAATATACCACAGTAGCTGAGGATAATATACCACAGTAGCTGAGGATAATATACCACAGTAGCTGAGGATAATATACCACAGAAACTGAGGATAATATACCACAGAAACTGAGGATAATATACCACAGAAACTGAGGATAATATACCACAGTAGCTGAGGATAATATACCACAGAAACTGAGGATAATATACCACAGAAACTGAGGATAATATACCACAGACACTGAGGATAATATACCACAGTAGCTGAGGATAATATACCACAGAAACTGAGGATAATGTACCACAGAAACTGAGGATAATATAGCACAGAAACTGAGGATAATATACCACAGAAACTGAGGATAATATACCACAGTAGCTGAGGATAATATACAACAGAAACTGAGGATAATATACCACAGAAACTGAGGATAATATACCACAGAAACTGAGGATAATATACCACAGTAGCTGAGGATAATATACCACAGAAACTGAGGATAATATACCACAGTAGCTGAGGATAATATACCACAGAAACTGAGGATAATATACCACAGAAACTGAGGATAATATACCACAGAAACTGAGGATAATATACCACAGAAACTGAGGATAATGTACCACAGAAACTGAGGATAATATACCACAGAAACTGAGGATAATATACCAGAGAAACTGAGGATAATATACCACAGAAATTGAGGATAATATACCATAGAAACTGAGCATAATATACCACAGAAACTGAGGATAATATACCACAGTAACTGAGGATAATATACAACAGTAACTGAGGATAATATGCAACAGTAACTGAGGATAATATACAACAGTAACTGAGGATAATATACGACAGTAACTGAGGATAATATACCACAGTCACTGAGGATAACATACGACAGTAACTGAGGATAATATACAACAGTAACTGAGGATAATATACAACAGTAACTGAGGATAATATACAACAGTAACTGAGGATAATATACGACAGTAACTGAGGATAATATACCACAGTAACTGAGGATAACATACGACAGTAACTGAGGATAATATACAACAGTAACTGAGGATAATATACCACAGTAACTGAGGATAATATACGATAGTAACTGAGGATAATATACAACAGTAACTGATGATAATATACAACAGTAACTGAGGATAATATACAACAGTAACTGAGGATAATATACCACAGTAAATGAGGATAATATACAACAGTAACTGAGGATAATATACCACAGTAACTGAGGATAATATACAACAGTAACTGAGGATAATATACCACAGTAACTGAGGATAATATACCACAGTAACTGAGGATAATATAAGATAGTAACTGAGGATAATATACCACAGTAACTGAGGATAATATACGATAGTAACTGAGGATAATATACCACAGTAACTGAGGATAATATACGACAGTAACTGAGGATAATATACCACAGTAACTGAGGATAATATACGACAGTAACTGAGGATAATATACCACAGTAACTGAGGATAATGTACCACAGTAACTGAGGATAATGTACCACAGTAACTGAGACTAATATACCACAGTAACTGAGGATAATATACCACAGTAACTGAGAATAGTATACCACAGAAACTGAGGATAATATACCACAGAAACTGAGAATAATATACCACAGAAACTGAGGATAATATACCACAGTAGCTGAGGATAATATACCACAGTAACTGTGGATAATATACCACAGAAACTGAGGATAATATACCACAGTAGCTGAGGATAATATACCACAGTAGCTGAGGATAATATACTACAGTAGCTGAGGATAATATACCACAGAAACTGAGGATAATATACCACAGTAGCTGAGGATAATATACAACAGTAACTGAGGATAATGTACCACAGTAGCTGAGGATAATATACCACAGTAGCTGAGGATAATATACCACAGTAGCTGAGGATAATATACCACAGTAGCTGAGGATAATATACCACAGTAGCTGAGGATAATATACCACAGAAACTGAGGATAATATACCACAGAAACTGAGGATAATATACCACAGAAACTGAGGATAATATACCACAGTAGCTGAGGATAATATACCACAGAAACTGAGGATAATATACCACAGAAACTGAGGATAATATACCACAGAAACTGAGGATAATATACCACAGTAGCTGAGGATAATATACCACAGAAACTGAGGATAATATACCACAGAAACTGAGGATAATATACCACAGAAACTGAGGATAATATACCACAGAAACTGAGGATAATATACCACAGTAGCTGAGGATAATATACCACAGAAACTGAGGATAATATACCACAGAAACTGAGGATAATATACCACAGAAACTGAGGATAATATACCACAGTAGCTGAGGATAATATACCACAGAAACTGAGGATAATATACCACAGTAGCTGAGGATAATATACCACAGAAACTGTGGATAATATACCACAGAAACTGAGGATAATATACCACAGAAACTGAGGATAATATACCACAGAAACTGAGGATAATATCCCACAGAAACTGAGGATAATATACCACAGAAACTGAGGATAATATACCACAGAAACTGAGGATAATATACCATTGAAACTGAGGATAATATACCACAGAAACTGAGGATAATATACCATAGAAACTGAGGATAATATACCACAGAAACTGAGGATAATATACCACAGAAACTGAGGATAATATACCACAGAAACTGAGGATAATATACCACAGAAACTGAGGATAATATACCACAGAAACTGAGGATAATATACCATAGTAGCTGAGGATAATATACTACTGAAACTGAGGATAATATACCATAGAAACTGAGGATAATATACCACAGTAGCTGAGGATAATATACCACAGAAACTGAGGATAATATACCACAGAAACTGAGGATAATATACCACAGAAACTGAGGATAATATAGCACAGAAACTGAGGATAATATACCACAGAAACTGAGGATAATATACCACAGAAACTGAGGATAATATACCACAGAAACTGAGGATAATATACCATAGAAACTGAGGATAATATACCACAGTAGCTGAGGATAATATACCACAGAAACTGAGGATAATATACCATAGAAACTGAGGATAATATACCACAGTAGCTGAGGATAATATACCACAGAAACTGAGGATAATATACCATAGAAACTGAGGATAATATACCACAGAAACTGAGGATAATATACCACAGTAACTGAGGATAATATACAACAGTAACTGAGGATAATATACGATAGTAACAGAGGATAATATACCACAGTAGCTGAGGATAACATACAACAGTAACTGAGGATAATATACAACAGTAACTGAGGATAATATACGACAGTAACTGAGGATAATATACGATAGTAACAGAGGATAATATACCACAGTAGCTGAGGATAACATACAACAGTAACTGAGGATAACATACAACAGTAACTGAGGATAATATACCACAGTAGCTGAGGATAATATACCACAGAAACTGAGGATAATATACCATAGAAACTGAGGATAATATACCACAGAAACTGAGGATAATATACCACAGTAACTGAGGATAATATACCACAGTAACTGAGGATAATATACAACAGTAACAGAGGATAATATACCACAGTAACTGAGGATAATATACAACAGTAACTGAGGATAATATACAACAGTAACTGAGGATAATATACAACAGTAACTGAGGATAATATACAACAGTAACTGAGGATAATATACAACAGTAACTGAGGATAATATACAACAGTAACTGAGGATAATATATCACAGTAACTGAGGATAATATACCACAGTAACTGAGGATAATATACAACAGTAACTGAGGATAATATACGATAGTAACTGAGGATAATATACAACAGTAACTGAGGATAATATACAACAGTAACTGAGGATAATATACGACAGTAACTGAGGATAATATACGATAGTAACTGAGGATAATATACCACAGTAACTGAGGATAATATACAACAGTAACTGAGGATAATATACAACAGTAACTGAGGATAATATACAACAGTAACTGAGGATAATATACCACAGTAACTGAGGATAATATACAACAGTAACTGAGGATAATATACAACAGTAACTGAGGATAATATACAACAGTAACTGAGGATAATATACAACAGTAACTGAGGATAATATACAACAGTAACTGAGGATAATATACAACAGTAACTGAGGATAATATACAACAGTAACTGAGGATAATATACAACAGTAACTGAGGATAATATACAACAGTAACTGAGGATAATATACAACAGTAACTGAGGATAATATACAACAGTAACTGAGGATAATATACAACAGTAACTGAGGATAATATATCACAGTAACTGAGGATAATATACCACAGTAACTGAGGATAATATACAACAGTAACTGAGGATAATATGCGATAGTAGCTGAGGATAATATACAACAGTAACTGAGGATAATATACAACAGTAACTGAGGATAATATACGACAGTAACTGAGGATAATATACGATAGTAACTGAGGATAATATACCACAGTAACTGAGGATAATATACAACAGTAACTGAGGATAATATACAACAGTAACTGAGGATAATATACAACAGTAACTGAGGATAATATACAACAGTAACTGAGGATAATATACGACAGTAACTGAGGATAATATACGATAGTAACTGAGGATAATATACGACAGTAACTGAGGATAATATACCACAGTAACTGAGGATAATATACAACAGTAACTGAGGATAATATACCACAGTAACTGAGGATAATATACGACAGTAACTGAGGATAATATACCCCAGTAACTGAGGATAATATACAACAGTAACTGAGGATAATATACAACAGTAACTGAGGATAATATACAACAGTAACTGAGGATAATATACGACAGTAACTGAGGATAATATACCACAGTAACTGAGGATAATATACGACAGTAACTGAGGATAATATACAACAGTAACTGAGGATAATATACAACAGTAACTGAGGATAATATACGATAGTAACTGAGGATAATATACAACAGTAACTGAGGATAATATACAACAGTAACTGAGGATAATATACAACAGTAACTGAGGATAATATACGACAGTAACTGAGGATAATATACAACAGTAACTGAGGATAATATACCACAGTAACTGAGGATAATATACAACAGTAACTGAGGAAAATATACCACAGTAACTGAGGATAATATACCACAGTAACTGAGGATAATATAAGATAGTAACTGAGGATAATATACCAGAGTAACTGAGGATAATATACGATAGTAACTGAGGATAATATACAACAGTAACTGAGGATAATATACGACAGTAACTGAGGATAATATACGACAGTAACTGAGGATAATATACCACAGTAACTGAGGATAATTTACGACAGTAACTGAGGATAATATACCACAGTAACTGAGGATAATGTACCACAGTAACTGAGGATAATGTACCACAGTAACTGAGACTAATATACCACAGTAACTGAGGATAATATACCACAGTAACTGAGAATAGTATACCACAGAAACTGAGGGTAATATACCACAGAAACTGAGAATAATATACCACAGAAACTGAGGATAATATACCACAGTAGCTGAGGATAATATACCACAGTAACTGAGGATAATATACCACAGAAACTGAGGATAATATACCACAGTAGCTGAGGATAATATACCACAGTAGCTGAGGATAATATACCAAAGTAGCTGAGGATAATATACCACAGAAACTGAGGATAATATACCACAGAAGCTGAGGATAATATACAACAGTAACTGAGGATAATATACCACAGTAGCTGAGGATAATATACCACAGTAGCTGAGGATAATATACCACAGTAGCTGAGGATAATATACCACAGTAGCTGAGGATAATATACCACAGTAGCTGAGGATAATATACCACAGAAACTGAGGATAATATACCACAGAAACTGAGGATAATATACCACAGAAACTGAGGATAATATACCACAGTAGCTGAGGATAATATACCACAGAAACTGAGGATAATATACCACAGAAACTGAGGATAATATACCACAGACACTGAGGATAATATACCACAGTAGCTGAGGATAATATACCACAGAAACTGAGGATAATGTACCACAGAAACTGAGGATAATATAGCACAGAAACTGAGGATAATATACCACAGAAACTGAGGATAATATACCACAGTAGCTGAGGATAATATACAACAGAAACTGAGGATAATATACCACAGAAACTGAGGATAATATACCACAGAAACTGAGGATAATATACCACAGTAGCTGAGGATAATATACCACAGAAACTGAGGATAATATACCACAGTAGCTGAGGATAATATACCACAGAAACTGAGGATAATATACCACAGAAACTGAGGATAATATACCACAGAAACTGAGGATAATATACCACAGAAACTGAGGATAATGTACCACAGAAACTGAGGATAATATACCACAGAAACTGAGGATAATATACCACAGAAACTGAGGATAATATACCACAGAAATTGAGGATAATATACCATAGAAACTGAGCATAATATACCACAGAAACTGAGGATAATATACCACAGTAACTGAGGATAATATACAACAGTAACTGAGGATAATATACAACAGTAACTGAGGATAATATACAACAGTAACTGAGGATAATATACGACAGTAACTGAGGATAATATACCACAGTCACTGAGGATAACATACGACAGTAACTGAGGATAATATACAACAGTAACTGAGGATAATATACAACAGTAACTGAGGATAATATACAACAGTAACTGAGGATAATATACGACAGTAACTGAGGATAATATACCACAGTAACTGAGGATAACATACGACAGTAACTGAGGATAATATACAATAGTAACTGAGGATAATATACCACAGTAACTGAGGATAATATACGATAGTAACTGAGGATAATATACAACAGTAACTGATGATAATATACAACAGTAACTGAGGATAATATACAACAGTAACTGAGGATAATATACCACAGTAAATGAGGATAATATACAACAGTAACTGAGGATAATATACCACAGTAACTGAGGATAATATACAACAGTAACTGAGGATAATATACCACAGTAACTGAGGATAATATACGATAGTAACTGAGGATAATATACCACAGTAACTGAGGATAATATACGACAGTAACTGAGGATAATATACGACAGTAACTGAGGATAATATACCACAGTAACTGAGGATAATATACGACAGTAACTGAGGATAATATACCACAGTAACTGGGGATAATGTACCACAGTAACTGAGGATAATGTACCACAGTAACTGAGACTAATATACCACAGTAACTGAGGATAATATACCACAGTAACTGAGAATAGTATACCACAGAAACTGAGGATAATATACCACAGAAACTGAGAATAATATACCACAGAAACTGAGGATAATATACCACAGTAGCTGAGGATAATATACCACAGTAACTGTGGATAATATACCACAGAAACTGAGGATAATATACCACAGTAGCTGAGGATAATATACCACAGTAGCTGAGGATAATATACTACAGTAGCTGAGGATAATATACCACAGAAACTGAGGATAATATACCACAGTAGCTGAGGATAATATACAACAGTAACTGAGGATAATGTACCACAGTAGCTGAGGATAATATACCACAGTAGCTGAGGATAATATACCACAGTAGCTGAGGATAATATACCACAGTAGCTGAGGATAATATACCACAGTAGCTGAGGATAATATACCACAGAAACTGAGGATAATATACCACAGAAACTGAGGATAATATACCACAGAAACTGAGGATAATATACCACAGTAGCTGAGGATAATATACCACAGAAACTGAGGATAATATTCCACAGAAACTGAGGATAATATACCACAGAAACTGAGGATAATATACCACAGTAGCTGAGGATAATATATCACAGAAACTGAGGATAATATACCACAGAAACTGAGGATAATATACCTCAGAAACTGAGGATAATATACCACAGAAACTGAGGATAATATACCACAGTAGCTGAGGATAATATACCACAGAAACTGAGGATAATATACCACAGAAACTGAGGATAATATACCACAGAAACTGAGGATAATATACCACAGTAGCTGAGGATAATATACCACAGAAACTGAGGATAATATACCACAGTAGCTGAGGATAATATACCACAGAAACTGTGGATAATATACCACAGAAACTGAGGATAATATACCACAGAAACTGAGGATAATATACCACAGAAACTGAGGATAATATACCACAGAAACTGAGGATAATATACCACAGAAACTGAGGATAATATACCACAGAAACTGAGGATAATATACCATTGAAACTGAGGATAATATACCACAGAAACTGAGGATAATATACCATAGAAACTGAGGATAATATACCACAGAAACTGAGGATAATATACCACAGAAACTGAGGATAATATACCACAGAAACTGAGGATAATATACCACAGGAACTGAGGATAATATACCACAGAAACTGAGGATAATATACCATAGTAGCTGAGGATAATATACTACTGAAACTGAGGATAATATACCATAGAAACTGAGGATAATATACCACAGTAGCTGAGGATAATATACCACAGAAACTGAGGATAATATACAACAGAAACTGAGGATAATATACCACAGAAACTGAGGATAATATACCACAGAAACTGAGGATAATATACCACAGAAACTGAGGATAATATACCACAGAAACTGAGGATAATATACCACAGAAACTGAGGATAATATACCATAGAAACTGAGGATAATATACCACAGTAGCTGAGGATAATATACCACAGAAACTGAGGATAATATACCATAGAAACTGAGGATAATATACCACAGTAGCTGAGGATAATATACCACAGAAACTGAGGATAATATACCATAGAAACTGAGGATAATATACCACAGAAACTGAGGATAATATACCACAGAAACTGAGGATAATATACCACAGAAACTGAGGATAATATACCACAGAAACTGAGGATAATATACCATAGAAACTGAGGATAATATACCACAGTAGCTGAGGATAATATACCACAGAAACTGAGGATAATATACCATAGAAACTGAGGATAATATACCACAGTAGCTGAGGATAATATACCACAGAAACTGAGGATAATATACCATAGAAACTGAGGATAATATACCACAGTAGCTGAGGATAATATACCACAGAAACTGAGGATAATATACCATAGAAACTGAGGATAATATACCACAGAAACTGAGGATAATATACCACAGAAACTGAGGATAATATACCACAGAAACTGAGGATAATATACCACAGAAACTGAGGATAATATACCACAGAAACTGAGGATAATATACCACAGAAACTGAGGATAATATACCACAGAAACTGAGGATAATATACCACAGAAACTGAGGATAATATACCACAGAAACTGAGGATAATATACCATAGAAACTGAGGATAATATACCACAGAAACTGAGGATAATATACCACAGAAACTGAGGATAATATACCATAGAAACTGAGGATAATATACCACAGAAACTGAGGATAATATACCATAGAAACTGAGGATAATATACCACAGAAACTGAGGATAATATACCATAGAAACTGAGGATAATATACCACAGTAGCTGAGGATAATATACCATAGAAACTGAGGATAATATACCACAGTAGCTGAGGATAATATACCACAGAAACTGAGGATAATATACCACAGTAGCTGAGGATAATATACCACAGAAACTGTGGAAAATATACCACAGAAACTGAGGATAATATACCACAGAAACTGAGGATAATATACCACAGAAACTGAGGATAATATACCACAGAAACTGAGGATAATATACCACAGAAACTGAGGATAATATACCACAGAAACTGAGGATAATATACCATTGAAACTGAGGATAATATACCACAGAAACTGAGGATAATATACCATAGAAACTGAGGATAATATACCACAGAAACTGAGGATAATATACCACAGAAACTGAGGATAATATACCACAGAAACTGAGGATAATATACCACAGAAACTGAGGATAATATACCACAGAAAATGAGGATAATATACCATAGTAGCTGAGGATAATATACTACTGAAACTGAGGATAATATACCATAGAAACTGAGGATAATATACCACAGTAGCTGAGGATAATATACCACAGAAACTGAGGATAATATACCACAGAAACTGAGGATAATATACCACAGAAACTGAGGATAATATACCACAGAAACTGAGGATAATATACCACAGAAACTGAGGATAATATACCACAGAAACTGAGGATAATATACCACAGAAACTGAGGATAATATACCATAGAAACTGAGGATAATATACCACAGTAGCTGAGGATAATATACCACAGAATCTGAGGATAATATACCATAGAAACTGAGGATAATATACCACAGTAGCTGAGGATAATATACCACAGAAACTGAGGATAATATACCATAGAAACTGAGGATAATATACCACAGAAACTGAGGATAATATACCACAGAAACTGAGGATAATATACCACAGAAACTGAGGATAATATACCACAGAAACTGAGGATAATATACCATAGAAACTGAGGATAATATACCACAGTAGCTGAGGATAATATACCACAGAAATTGAGGATAATATACCATAGAAACTGAGGATAATATACCACAGTAGCTGAGGATAATATACCACAGAAACTGAGGATAATATACCATAGAAACTGAGGATAATATACCACAGTAGCTGAGGATAATATACCACAGAAACTGAGGATAATATACCATAGAAACTGAGGATAATATACCACAGAAACTGAGGATAATATACCACAGAAACTGAGGATAATATACCACAGAAACTGAGGATAATATACCACAGAAACTGAGGATAATATACCACAGAAACTGAGGATAATATACCACAGAAACTGAGGATAATATACCACAGAAACTGAGGATAATATACCACAGAAACTGAGGATAATATACCACAGAAACTGAGGATAATATACCATAGAAACTGAGGATAATATACCACAGAAACTGAGGATAATATACCACAGAAACTGAGGATAATATACCATAGAAACTGAGGATAATATACCACAGAAACTGAGGATAATATACCATAGAAACTGAGGATAATATACCACAGAAACTGAGGATAATATACCATAGAAACTGAGGATAATATACCACAGTAGCTGAGGATAATATACCATAGAAACTGAGGATAATATACCACAGTAGCTGAGGATAATATACCACAGAAACTGAGGATAATATACCATAGAAACTGAGGATAATATACCACAGTAGCTGAGGATAATATACCACAGAAACTGAGGATAATATACCATAGAAACTGAGGATAATATACCACAGTAGCTGAGGATAATATACCACAGAAAGTGATGATAATATACCACAGAAACTGAGGATAATATACCACAGAAACTGAGGATAATATACCATAGAAACTGAGGATAATATACCACAGTAGCTGAGGATAATATACCACAGAAACTGAGGATAATATACCACACAAACTGAGGATAATATACCATAGAAACTGAGGATAATATACCACAGAAACTGAGGATAATATACCATAGAAACTGAGGATAATATACCACAGAAACTGAGGATAATATACCATAGAAACTGAGGATAATATACCACAGTAGCTGAGGATAATATACCACAGAAACTGAGGATAATATACCACAGAAACTGAGGATAATATACCATAGAAACTGAGGATAATATACCACAGTAGCTGAGGATAATATACCACAGTAGCTGAGGATAATATACCACAGTAGCTGAGGATAATATACCACAGTAGCTGAGGATAATATACCACAGTAACTGAGGATAATATACCACAGTAGCTGAGGATAATATACCACAGTAGCTGAGGACAATATACCACAGTAGCTGAGGATAATATACCACAGTAGCTGAGGATAATATACCACAGTAGCTGAGGATAATATACCACAGTAGCTGAGGATAATATACCACAGTAGCTGAGGATAATATACCACAGTAGCTGAGGATAATATACCACAGTAGCTGAGGATAATATACCACAGTAGCTGAGGATAATATACCACAGTAGCTGAGGATAATATACCACAGTAGCTGAGGATAACATACCATAGAAACTGAGGATAATATACCACAGTAGCTGAGGATAATATACCACAGAAACTGAGGATAATATACCACAGAAACTGAGGATAATATACCATAGAAACTGAGGATAATATACCACAGTAGCTGAGGATAATATACCACAGTAGCTGAGGATAATATACCACAGTAGCTGAGGATAATATACCATAGAAACTGAGGATAATATACCACAGTAGCTGAGGATAATATACCACAGAAACTGAGGATAATATACCACAGAAACTGAGGATAATATACCATAGAAACTGAGGATAATATACCACAGTAGCTGAGGATAATATACCACAGTAGCTGAGGATAATATACCACAGTAGCTGAGGATAATATACCACAGTAGCTGAGGATAATATACCACAGTAGCTGAGGATAATATACCACAGTAGCTGAGGATAATATACCACAGTAGCTGAGGATAATATACCACAGTAGCTGAGGATAATATACCACAGTAGCTGAGGATAATATACCACAGTAGCTGAGGATAATATACCACAGTAGCTGAGGATAATATACCACAGTAGCTGAGGATAATATGCCACAGTAGCTGAGGATAATATACCACAGTAGCTGAGGATAATATACCACAGTAGCTGAGGATAATCCTGTAAAGGTTAAGCAGTGCTTAAGAAATTGGTGATGGTTAAGCTAGTAAATATAACACCTAGTGAAGGACATAAACTATTTTCGTGAAGATGTTTCGCCCACCAAGGAGTTTATCAGTTGGTGAATTGATAAAGTTCCTGGTGGATGAAACGTCTTCACAACACAATGCCATAACCTGCATTGTGTATTTTGTTTACACACTCTACGTATACTCTCTTATTGTAATAATAATAATAATAATAATAATAATAATAATAATAATAATAGTAATAATAATAATAATAATAATAATAATAATAATAATAATAATAATAATAATAATAATAGTAATAATAATAATAATAATAATAATAATAATAATAATAATAATAATAATAATAATAATAATAATAATAATAATAGTAATAATAATAATAATAATAATAATAATAATAATAATAATAATAATAATAATAATAATAATATAATAATGTACAACCTATAGAGACGTAGCAGACATCAGTGACATACTATATAGAAAGCCCTTTATTATGCAGAAGAGGATTTGAGGCAAATTAGATTAATTTTGGCTCCAGGATGTGAACACCCAGGTACCTATTTACTGCTAGGTGAAAAGGGACAGCAGGTGTCTTAAGGAAACACGCCCCAATGTTACCACCTGTACCTGAGATCGAACGAGCGCGATACCAACCGAGCCACGAGACACCTCAGATTGTATAACCATAGTCAGGTTTGATTGTATTAGGGGAGGAGGTACCTCTATTTTCTCGCATCAAGCGCCATTCACCAGCATCAAAAAAGCCCTACCTGAAGGGGAGTC
Organism: Cherax quadricarinatus; assembly: GCF_038502225.1. Lineage (NCBI taxonomy): Eukaryota > Metazoa > Arthropoda > Malacostraca > Decapoda > Parastacidae > Cherax > Cherax quadricarinatus. The sequence continues at coordinate 22,712,008 of NC_091311.1, forward strand.
TTGAAGAGGTGTCCTGAAGGGGTGAGGAAGAAAACAGTAACATCATTACTCGCTCCCGACTTGACCGTAATCCAGGATGGGCCTAAGACTCGTCCAGTTTTCGGTTTCAGTTAACATGTTTTAGGTTACGAGATGAATCGTGCTAGTCAATGGCATGTGACAGACATAAAGCTGATAGAGCTGAGCTCTGCTGAGTGGACACTTATAAAATTGTGATGTGTGTTGAGGACCTTGTGCTGCGTGGGCTCAGGAAGCTTCTGCATCCAGAATTTATTGGGTTGATGAAGAGTTACGTACAAACAGCGGACTGCCGACCACATGGTGAAGAAAATAGCGGACTGCCGACCACATGGTGAAGAAAATAGCGGACTGCCGACCACATGGTGAAGAAAATAGCGGACTGCCGACCACATGGTGAAGAAAATAGCGGACTGTCGACCACATAGTGAAGAAAATAACGGACTGTCGACCACATAGTGAAGAAAAAAGCGGACTGTCGACCACATAGTGAAGAAAATAACGGACTGTCGACCACATAGTGAAGAAAATAGCGGACTGCCGACCACATAGTGAAGAAAATAACGGACTGTCGACCACATAGTGAAGAAAATAGCGGACTGTCGACCACATAGTGAAGAAAATAGCGGACTGTCGACCACATAGTGAAGAAAATAGCGGACTGTCGACCACATAGTGAAGAAAATAGCGGACTGTCGACCACATAGTGAAGAAAATAGCGGACTGTCGACCACATAGTGAAGAAAATAGCGGATTGTCGACCACATAGTGAAGAAAATAGCGGACTGCCGACCACATAGTGAAGCAAATAGCGGACTGCCGACCACATGGTGAAGAAAATAGCGGACTGCCGACCACATAGTGAAGAAAATAGCGGACTGACGACCACATAGTGAAGAAAATAGCGGACTGCCGACCACATGGTGAAGAAAATAACGGACTGCCGACCACATAGTGAAGAAAATGGCGGACTGCCGACCACATAGTGAAGAAAATAGCGGACTGCCGACCACATAGTGAAGAAAATAGCGGACTGCCGACCACATAGTGAAGAAAATAGCGGACTGCCGACCACATAGTGAAGAAAATAGCGGACTGTCGACCACATAGTGAAGAAAATAGCGGACTGCCGACCACATAGTGAAGAAAATAGCGGACTGTTGACCACATAGTGAAGAAAATAGCGGACTGCCGACCACATAGTGAAGAAAATAGCGGACTGTCGACCACATAGTGAAGAAAATAGCGGACTGTCGACCACATAGTGAAGAAAATAGCGGACTGTCGACCACATAGTGAAGAAAATAGCGGACTGTCGACCACATAGTGAAGAAAATAGCGGACTGTCGACCACATAGTGAAGAAAATAGCGGACTGTCGACCACATAGTGAAGAAAATAGCGGACTGCCGACCACATAGTGAAGAAAATAGCGGACTGCCGACCACATAGTGAAGAAAATAGCGGACTGCCGACCACATAGTGAAGAAAATAGCCGGCTGTCGACCACATAGTGAAGAAAATAGCGGACTGCCGACCACATAGTGAAGAAAATAGCGGACTGTCGACCACATAGTGAAGAAAATAGCGGACTGTCGACCACATAGTGAAGAAAATAGCGGACTGCCGACCACATAGTGAAGAAAATAGCGGACTGTCGACCACATAGTGAAGAAAATAGCGGACTGCCGACCACATAGTGAAGAAAATAGCGGATTGTCGACCACATAGTGAAGAAAATAGCGGACTGTCGACCACATAGTGAAGAAAATAGCGGACTGTCGACCACATAGTGAAGAAAATAGCGGACTGTCGACCACATAGTGAAGAAAATAGCGGACTGTCGACCACATAGTGAAGAAAATAGCGGACTGTCGACCACATAGTGAAGAAAATAGCGGACTGTCGACCACATAGTGAAGAAAATAGCGGACTGTCGACCACATAGTGAAGAAAATAGCGGACTGCCGACCACATAGTGAAGAAAATGGCGGACTGCCGACCACATAGTGAAGAAAATAGCGGACTGTCGACCACATAGTGAAGAAAAAGAGGACTGTCGACCACATAGTGAAGAAAATAGCGGACTGTCGACCACATAGTGAAGAAAATAGCGGACTGCCGACCACATAGTGAAGAAAATGGCGGACTGCCGACCACATAGTGAAGAAAATAGCGGACTGTCGACCACATAGTGAAGAAAAAGAGGACTGTCGACCACATAGTGAAGAAAATAGCGGACTGTCGACCACATAGTGAAGAAAATAGCGGACTGTCGACCACATAGTGAAGAAAATAGAGAACTGCCGACCACATGGTGAAGAAAAGATACACGTTGCAAAACAAGCTGTTGTTGGGACAACGTATCGCTCTATGTAGAGCTATATCAAGTCATGGCTTGATGCAGATGGACATAGAACAAAACTCTGGTTCTGCAATATTGTAATCATAAAATATTTTCTGCAACACTGTAATAATAAAAGCTAGTTCTGCAACACTAATCATACAAGATGGTTCTGCAACATTGCAATAACAAAAGGTACTTCTGCAAATTGTAATAATAAAAGCTGGTTCTGCAACACTGTGATCATATAAGATGGTTCTGCAACACTGTGATCATATAAGATGGTTCTGCAACACTGTGATCATATAAGATGGTTCTGCAACACTGTGATCATATAAGATGGTTCTGCAACACTGTGATCATATAAGATGGTTCTGCAACACTGTGATCATATAAGATGGTTCTGCAACACTGTGATCATATAAGATGGTTCTGCAACACTGTAATCATAAAAGATGGTTCTGCAACACTGTGATCATATAAGATGGTTCTGCAACACTGTGATCATATGAGATGGTTCTGCAACACTGTGATCATATAAGATGGTTCTGCAACACTGTAATCATAAAAGATGGTTCTGCAATGCTGAAATAATAAAAGGAGGTTCTGCAACAATGTACCCGTAAAAAGCTGGTTCTGCAACACTGTAATCGTAAAATCTGGTTCTGCAACACTGTAATATTTAAAGCTGGTTCTGCAACACCGTAATAATAAAAGCTGGTTCTGCAATGCGTGTCTTTCCTCCACTGTTGTTGAAGTTTTGTGTTGAAGTTTAATGTAAATATTAAACAAAACGAAAGGGTTTAAATGTGTGTGACTTGGCAACTGATTCTCTTATTAGTGTAATCTAAGCTGGATGAATGGCGTCCAGCTTATGATAACCCTCTGTATTTGTTAATATTTCCACTACATTAATTTAAAGCTGTTATTTAACCAGCGTCCGTGATGATAATGCAGGCATTTAACCAGCGTCCTTGATAGTTCTTCAGTCATTCAACCAGCATCCTTGCTGGTAATGCAGCCATTTAACCAGTGTCCTTGATGGTATTGTAATCATTTAACCTGCCTCCGTTATGGTAATGTAGCCATTTAACCAGCGTCCTTGATGGTGATGTAGTCATTTAACCAGTTTCTGTGATGATAATGTAGCCTTTTACCCAACATCCGTGATGCTAATGTAGTTATTTAAACAGCGTCAGTGATAGCAATGCAGGTATTTAAACAGCGTCCGTGATGTTAATGTAGTCATTTAAACAGCGTCCGTGATGTTGTTCCTCCTCTCTTATGTTCTTACCTCATAAATGATAAATAAGACACTTGAGCAATATTTGGGAATCCTTATTCCGGAAACGTTTAGCCACGCAGCGGCCTCTTCAGTCCAATGCGGCGAAAGGTGGAAGATGAGGAGGAGTTTGAGGTGATCAGTCCCTCAGCCTAGAGTCGATATATTCAGCCCATCAGTCTTGACAAAGTGGAGCATATTCGCGGAGACGAGGCTCATATACTGCAGACAGATGAGGTGGAGCAGTGGTAGACGATGTCACCAGCGGAGACCACTAGTGGATGTAGGTCGTGTCTTTAGGTTAGACAAGTTTGGAAAAATTCCTGCATATTAAGATCCCAAAATGTTGTTGTGTCTGACAGGATGTGAATAAATGGTTCAGAAAAAAAAACGACAAATTGATAAATGAGATACTTGTAGTACATTTGGGAATCTTTGTTCCGGAAATATTTCTCCCCACAGTGGCTTCTTCAGTGCTTTTATCAAGATTGATGGACTGAACACATCGACTATAGGCTGAGGGACTGATTACCTCAAACTCCTCCCCATCTTCCACCTTTACCCACCATTGGACTGAAGAAGCCACTGCACTGCAAAACATTTCCAGAATAAAGATTCCTAAATATACCACAAGTCTCTTTTATCAACTTGCCGGTTTTCTAAACCATTTATACACATTATCTCATAAACAACTACATGTATTTCGGCCGCTACGAGACGTAGGAGGGTTTCCCCAGATCTCATCAACCCAGCCTCTTCTACATCATGCCAGCAACGTGAGGCATAAGATTTTGTTGAAGTTACATGCCAGCATTTAAGATGTGAAGCCAGTCAATGAGGACGTGTCTAGTGTACTCTCTGTGGACCGAACCAAGATGCCCTCCATTGAGGAACTTTACCAGCAGCTTAAGGAGGAACTAAGAGTGGCTAACCTCGAGATATGGCAATTGATGGAGAAAAACAAGAGGAGTCGTAGTAGTCTTCCTGTTGAGAGTCCTAAGGTCAAGAAGGGAAATTGGACAGTATGAAACGAAGCTGAAGATCAAGAGGATGAATGAAGAGGTAGAAACGCTGAAGAAGTAAGAGACTGCTGTGGAAACTTCTAACCCTTCTTCTGTGCTACCAGACGATTGTGAATCGACTACTGGGAGCGTCACAATGAAGAACAACAAGGATGGTAAGAATATTGTGCTTGTTGGGGACAATCAGATTAGGAACATGGATAGGGCCTTCTGCTTGAAGGATAGGAGTAGGAGACAGAAGGTTTGCTTTCCTGGGGCTGGGATGAAGAACATTGTTAGCCGGCTTGACAACATCATGTATGGTAATGGGATCAATCCTATTATCGGCCTCAGTGCTGAAGGTAATGAAGTAGGCAATCGTAGAAGTGAAGCAATGGACATTATTAGGAAGAAGAGAGGGAGCCCTGTTATATGTGGCATTTTGCCAAGAAGAAATGTTGGAAATGAATAGATATCCAGAGCAATTGGGATAAATTACTGGCTGCACAAACACTGTGAAGATAATGCAGTACCATTCATTGACAACTGGGACCACTTCTGTGGCAGAAATGACATGTATGTCAGGGATGAGGTTCACTTATCCTAGGCAGGTGTGGGTTTTCTCGCTAGCTCAGTTGAGGATGTTGTTAGGGCTTTAAACTAGGATTAGGTAGAGGTATGGGTCTAGGGATGGAAAATAATGAGTGCCGAAATAATGATTTAGGCTTTGATATTATAAATCTTAACAATAACAGTCATGGAGTAACACAGGGTAATGATAGTAACAGAAATTGTGTAAAAGAAAAGCTGAATAGAAAAAAGGTTCACAAGAAAAAACATATTAATGTATTTTATACTGTCTAAGCACCAGAAATATAATTAATGAATTACGTTTGGAAGCATGTGCTGGGAACTTTGATGTCATTGCAATAACTGGAACACGGTATAATTAAAAAGTCGGGATATGATTGCCGAGTGTCATATTCAAGGGTTTAAGTTGTTCCATGTGGATAGATATAACGGGAAAGGGGGTGGCGTAGCATTATATGTACGAAAAAATATAAATTGTTGCATAAAAACAGGCATTAAAATATATGGATCAATAACAGAATCCGTCTGGGTAGTTTCTAGAAGGTCAAGAGAAATTAATTCTAGATGTAATATTCCGACCTGCAGGCTTGGAACACAATAAAGGGAGACTTCTTTGGGACGAAATTGTTAGGGTTTTTACACACAATATCATAGTGATAGTTGGGGATTTCTTTGACCGGTACTCTGGAGTCCAGTGACTTTATGGAAGTAGTTCAGGACTGTTTTCTGAAACAGTGTGTAACAGAGCCTACCAGACACAATAATTTACTCGACCTAGTCTTGTCAAATAAAGAAACCCTCGTAAATAATCTGGAGATCACTGAAGAGCTTGGCGCAAGTGATCATAAATCCATTACTTTTAATAATACCTGGGAGTACCATAATAATGATTATACGGTAAAAGTCCTCGATTTTCGTTCTGCCGATTATATAGGACTCAGAGAACACCTGTCTAATCTCGATTGGGTTAATCTAGCTAATGATTTTATTGACGATGATCATACGATTACGACTGGATTGTTCTACTCAAGGACAAATTTGTTTGAAAACCACTATTTACCTTCGTCCTTTCTAAATATAAATTTATCTAATTTAAATCCGTTATTTCTGGTTCTTACATGATTCGATAACCTCATTATTTCATTATTTTTTATGCCCATCATCCACGTAACAGCAATAGGACCAATATAAAGAAGAGATTTTTGGAGCATAAAAGATTATCGAACAAAATAAAAAGCTGGAGCATTGATTAACTAGAAGAGATTAATGAAGCATAATTACTCAAAAGAATAGTCTCTTATTGTAATTAGTCATGTGAACAGTCTCTTATTGTAATTAGTCAAGTGAACAGTCTCTTATTGTAATTAGTCAAGTGAACAGTCTCTTATTGTAATTAGTCAAGTGAACAACTTCTTGCCGAAACTACAAAACGAAGAAAGGTTATTTTCTCATTTTTTTTTCTTTAACCATGTAAGAAGAGTTGAAGCGGCGGTGGTGGTGGGAGGAAAGCATCAAAGGGAACACCAAAATGAACTCATCCAAGTGTGAAGCCTTTCATTCAAAACCAATTTGTTGGCCAAATGATGTGCCCCAGAGCACAGGGAATTGTATATTGATGTGTGTGTGTTTGTGTATGTAGGCACCGAGTTGTACTCAGTTGTGGTTGCAGGGGTCGAATCATAGCTCTTGGCCCCGCCTCTTCACTGGCCGCTACTAGGTCGTACTTCCTGCTCCATGAGCTTTATCACACCTCTTCTAAAAGCTATGTATGGATTCTGCCTCCACTACATCACTTCCCAGACTGTTCCACTTTCTGACATCTCTGTGACTGAAGAAATACTTCCTAACATCCCTGTGATTCATCTTAGTCTTCAACTTCCAACTGTGACCTTTTGTTGCTGTGTCCCATCTCTGGAACATACTGTCTCTATCCAACTTGTCAATTCCTCTCAGTATTTCATATGCCGTTATCGTATCGCCCCTATCTCTCCTGTCCTCCAGTGTGGTCAGGTCGATTTCCCTTAACCTCTCCTTTTAGGACATTCCTCTTAACTCCGGGACCAGTTTTGTTGCAAACCTTAGCACTTTCTCTAAATTCCTTACGTGCATGGCTAGGTGTGTGTTCCAAACTGGTGCTGCATACTCTAATACAGGCCTAACGTACACGGAGTACGAGCTTCTGAGCGATTCCTTATTGACATGTCGGAATGCTATTCTTAGGTTTGCTAGGCGCCCGTATGCTGCAACAGTTATTTGGTTGATATGCGCCTTAGATGTGCCTGGTGTTATACTCATCTTGAGCGAGGTTTGTAGGCTCTGGCCCCCTAGACTATACTCCGTCTGCGGTCTTTTTTGCCCTCCCCCAATCTTCATGATTTTCCACTTGGTGAGGTTGAACTCCAGGAGCCAGTTTCTGGACCAGGCCTGAAGCCTGTCCAGATCCCTTTGTAGTTCTTCCTGGTCCTCCTCTGACTGAATTCTTCTCATTAACTTCATATCATCTGCAAACAAGGACACTTCTGAGGCTATTCCTTCCGTCATATCGTTCACATATCAGAAACAGCAGTGGTCCTAGGACTGACCCCAGTGGAACCCAGCTTGTCACAGGCGCCCACTCTGACACCTCGTCACGCACCATGACTCGCTGGATTCTTCCCGACAGGTATTCCCTGATCGATTGAAGTGCCTTAAATGTTATCCCTGCCTGGTCCTCTAGCGTTTGCACTAATCTCTTGTGTGGAACTGTGTCAACCCCCTTCTTACACTCCAAGAAAACGCATTCTACCCACCCCTCTCTCTCTTGGCTTACTGCTGTCACCCTGTCATAGAACTCCACTAGGTTTGTGACACATGATTTCCCGTCCCTAAAAATGTGCTGGTTGTGGATGATAAGCTCATTCGTTACTAGGTGCTCCACCACTCTTCTCCTGATAGTCTTCTCCATGAATTTGCATACTATACATGTCAGTGACACTGGTCTGTAGTTTAATACTTTGTGTCTGTCTCCTTTTTTTAAAAATTGGGGCTACATTTGCTGTGTTCCATACCTCACGTAGTCGCCCTGTTTCGATAGATATGTTGAAGATTGTTATTAGTGATAGACATAGTGCCTCTGCTCCCTCTCTCAGGACCCATGGAGAGATGTTATCCGGCCCCATCGCATTTGAGGCATGTAACTCGCTAAGCAGCCTCTTCACTTCTTCCTCGGTTTTATGTATTGTGTCCAATACTTGATAGTGTACCCACCTCTCCGTCTTTCTGGAGCCCATTCTGTCTCCCCAGTGAACACTTCTTTGAATCTCATATTGAGTTCCTCACATACTTTGCAGTCATTTCTTGTGATCTCCCCTCCTTCTCTCTTCAGCCTCATTACCTGGTCCTTGACTGTTGATTTTCTCTTGACGTGGATGTGCAACAACTTCGGGTAAAATTTAACTTTCGCTGCTATGTCATTTTCGTATTGTCGTTGGGCCTCCCTTCTTACCTGTGCATATTCATTTCTGGCTCTACGACTGCTCTCCATATTTTCCTGGGTCCTTTGCCTTCTTTACTTCTTCCATTCTCTAGCACACTTGGTTTTGGCCTCTCTACACGTTTGAGTGAACCAAGGGCTCATCCTGGCTTTCTCATTACCTGTGTTACCTCTCCTCAGCTTCTTTGCATATTGTTGTCACATATTCCATCATCTTATATATTGACTTTCCTGCCGGTGGCCTGTCCCACTGAACCCCATGCAGGAAATTCTTTATGCCTGTGTAGTCTCCTCTCTTGTAGTTTGATTTCATTTGTCCTGCCCTTACTGCTTCCCTCTCCACTTGTAACTCCTCTATGTATTTGAAGCTCAAAATCACGTGGTCACTAGCCCCGAAGAATCTTTCATATGTGATGTCCTTAATGTCTGCACTACCCATGGTCAATATTAGGTCCAATCTTGCTGGTTCATCCTCTCCTCTCTCTCTCTCTGGTAGTGTCCCTTACGTGTTGGTACACAAGGTTTTCCAGTATCACCTCCATTATCTTAGCCTTCCACGTTTCTGAGCCCTCATGTGGCTCCAGGTTCTCCCAGTCAATTTTCTTATGATTGAAGTCACCCACAATCAGCAGCTTTACCCAGCTCACATGAGCCCTTCTGGCCACTCCAACAACCATGGCTCTATTACTCTGATGATAAACTTGCCTTGGCTTCCTGCTGTTCTGTGATGGGCTATACATCACTGCAATTACCATCTTGGGACCTCCTGACTGAAGTGTTTCTATTATGTAATCTCCTGCTTCTCCTCCATCTCCTCTCTCCAGCTCATCAAAATCCCAATGTTTTTTGACAAGCAGCGCCACTCCTCCACTCCCTCTGTTCCCTCTGTCTTTCCTCAGGGTCTGATATCCCGTTGGGAAGATGACATTTGTTATCATTCCTGTGAGCTTGGTTTCTGTGAGAGCTATGATGTCTGATGATTTCTTTTCGATTCTTTCGTGCCACTCCACTTACTTATTCATTATTCCATCAGCGTTGGTGTAACATACCTTCATTTTCCTCTCCAGTACTGTGCTCTAGGGGTCTGTGGGGGTATTGGACATGGCAGTGTGCTGTGGGATTCTTCAGCATAGTGTGAGGTGGGGGCTGTAAGTTTGGACTGTGGTTTGTGTAGGAATAGCAGGTTTGACTGTGGGGTTCTGTGGGTGGTTCTGTGTGTGCTTGCACTTGTTGCTCTGCCCTACTCTTGTTTTCCTCTGCTGACTCAATCCTTGTCTCTCTTCCTAGCCCCTTCTGTTTCTGTGTCCTCTCCCTTAGCTGCTTTTATTCTGTTCTTGTTCTGTTGCCATCTAGGAACACCTGTTTGTATGTCGATGATTCCTCCAGCCTTGGTTTCTCTTGCAGGATCCTGTTCTGCACCGTTTCTGTCTTGAAAATAAGTTTGACCAGCTGATTTCTCCCCAGCAAGTATCCTCCTATTCTCTGAAAATTTACTATCTCAGTCATGCCCTTCTCGCCTATTCTTTGATGATGTTTTCAATCTCCTGTTTTTCTTTCTGCCGTCTTTCATTGTGTGTCCTCCTTTCGTTCACCTGGAGCCAATGAATAAACACTGACTTCTAACTCTCCTCCTCCCACTGCCTTTCCCTCTGTTTCTCTGGGTCCTATTTGTACATGACTATTGTATCTCTTATTTTTCCTGTAACTTTTGGTGGCATAGTCGTGCCTCTGCATGGGACCTCTCACCTTCTCTATCTTCTCCCCGCTCACATACTGCTATCCCTGCTCCCAACAGCTCTCCCCCTTCATTCCTCAGCCCTGCATGGTAGACTGATAGGGCCTCAGTGTAAGTCTTGTCTCCTTCCTTTCCGTTGGGCTCCTCGTTTAGTAGGAGTGTACCTGCTTCAGATGCCATGTCTCCCCTGGGCAATAGCCCAGTAACTCGCTTCAGCATAGTTTCCTCATATTCTAGGGCCCATATCCTGGCTTCTGCTGTGTGTGTGTTAGTTACCATTTTGTCCTAGGCACATGTCGATTAGACACTAGGCCTGGTGTGTGTGTGTGTGTGTGTGTACTCACCTATTTGTACTCACCTATTTGTGGTTGCAGGGGTCGAGTCCTAGCTCCTGGCCCCGCCTCTTCACCGGTTGCTACTAGGCCCTCTCTCTCCCCGCTCCATGAGCTTTATCAAACCTCGTCTTAAAACTGTGTATGGTTCCTGCCTCCACTACGTCATTTTCTAGGCTATTCCACTGCCTTACAACTCTATGACTGAAGAAATACTTCCTACTATCTCTCTGACTCATTTGTGTCTTCAACTTCCAATTGTGGCCTCTTGTTTCTGTGTCCCCTCCCTGGAACATCCTGTCTTTGTCCACCTTGTCTATTCCACGCAGTATTTTATATGTCGTTATCATGTCTCCCCTGACCCTCCTGTCCTCCAGTGTGGTCAGGCCGATTTCCCTTAATCTTTCTTCATAGGACATTCCCCTTAGCTCTGGAACTAACCTTGTCGCAAACCTTTGTACTTTCTCTAGTTTCTTGACGTGCTTTATCAAGTGCGGGTTCCAAACAGGTGCTGCATACTCCAGTATGGGCCTGACATACACGGTGTACAGTGTCTTGAATGATTCCTTACTAAGGTATCGGAATGCTGTTCTCAGGTTTGCCAGGCGCCCATATGCTGCAGCAGTTATCTGATTGATGTGTGCTTCCGGAGACATGCTCGGTGTTATACTCACCCCAAGATCTTTCTCCTTGAGTGAGGTTTGCAGTCTTTGGCCACCTAGCCTATACTCTGTCTGTGGTCTTCTGTGCCCCTCCCCCATCTTCATGACTTTGCATTTGGCAGGATTAAATTCGAGAAGCCATTTGCTGGACCAGGTGTCCAGTCTGTCCAGGTCTCTTTGAAGTCCTGCCTGGTCCTCATCAGATTTAATTCTCCTCATTAACTTCACATCATCTGCAAACAGGGACACTTCTGAGTCTAACCCTTCCGTCATGTCGTTCACATATACCAAAAATAGCACTGGTCCTAGGACCGACCCCTGTGGGACCCCGCTCGTCACAGGTGCCCACTGTGATACATCATTACGTACCATGACTCGTTGTTGCCTCCCTGTCAGGTATTCTCTGATCCATTGCAGTGCCCTTCCTGTTATATGCGCCTGATGCTCTAGCTTCTGCACTAATCTCTTGTGAGGAACTGTGTCAAAGGCCTTCTTGCAGTCCAAGAAGATGCAATCAACCCACCCCTCTCTCTCTTGTCTTACTTCTGTTATTTTATCATAAAACTCCAGAAGGTTTGTGACACAGGATTTGCCTTCCGTGAATCCGTGCTGGTTGGCATTTATACTCCTGTTCCGTTCCAGGTGCTCCACCACTCTCCTCCTGATAATCTTCTCCATAATTTTGCATACTATACACGTCAATGACACAGGTCTATAGTTTAGTGTGTGTGTGTGTGTGTGTGTGTGTGTGTGTGTGTGTGTGTGTGTGTGTGTGTGTGTATACTCACCTAGTTGAGGTTGCAGGGGTCGAGTTCGAGCTCCTGGCCCCCGCCTCTTCACTGATCGCTACTAGTTCACTCTCCCTGAACCGTGAGCTTTATCATACCTCTGTGTGTGTGTGTGTGTGTGTGTGTGTTTGTGTGTGTGTGTGTTTGTGTGTGTGTGTGTGTGTGTGTGTGTGTGTGTGTGTGTGTGTGGGTGTGCCTGGGTGTGTGTGGGTGTGTGTGTGTGTGTGTGTGTGTGTGTGTGTGTGTGTGTGTGTGTGTGTGTGTGTGTGTGTGTGTGTGTGTGTGTGTGCGTGTGCCTATGTGTGTGTGTATTTCCCTAATTATGGTTGCAGGGGTAGAGACTCAGCTCCTGATCACGGGTGATTTCACTCTCCCAGCTACATGAGCCCTATCATATCTATTCTTAAAGCTATGTGTGGATTCTGCCTCTACTACTTTGCTGTCCAGGTCGCTTCACTTCTTGATGGCTCTAGGGATAAAGAATTATTTCCTAATATCTCTGTGACTCATCCATGCTTTCACCTTTTAGCTGTGTCCTTGTGTACCTGAGACCCGCATGTTTAAAAGACTCTCCCAGTTCACCCTGTCAATTCCTCTCAATATTTTGTATGTCGTAATCATGTCAGCTCTGGTTCTTCTGTCCTCTAGTCTGATCAGGTTTACCTCCTCTAGCCTATCTTCATAGCTCATACCCCTCAGCTCTGGGACTAGTCTTACTGCAAACCTTTGCATTTTTCCAACTTCTTTACATGTTCTTCTAGATGTGGGTTCCATACTGGTGCTACATACTCCAAGATGGGCCTGACATATGCCGTGTATAAGGCCGTGAATGCCTCTTTGTTGATGTTCCTGAAAGCTACTCATAAATTTGTCAGTCTTGCATTTGTTGCAGAGGTTATTCGGTAGATATGTGTCTCAGGTTAAGTGCTCGGAGAGAGAGAGAGAGTGATCTCTACTTAGGTAGCGGTGATCTGTAGTTTGTTCAATGATGAGCAGTACTTAGTTCAGTGGTGATCTGTACTTAGCTCTGTGACGACGTGTCTAGTGTACTGTCTGTGAATCTGAACCAAGATGTGCTTAATTGAACAACTTTACCAACAGCTTAAGGAGGAGCTTAGGGTGGCTTAGCTCGAGATACGGCGATTGACGGAGGAAAACAAGAGGATTCGTAGTAGTCCTCCTGTTGTGAATCCTCAAGTCAAGGAAGGAACCTGGGCAGTTGCCGGACATCATGGAACGAAGGTAAGGATCAAGACGATGGATGGAGAGGTAGGAATAACCAAGAACCAGGAGGTTATTGTGGAAACTTCTAACCCATTCTCTGTGCTACCCGACGAAATGTGAACCGAATACAGGGAACGTCAACAAGGAAGGTAAGAACATTGTGCTTGTTGGGGACAGTCTGATTAGGTATATGTATAGGGGCTTCTGCTTGAAGTATTGGAGTAGGAAACGAAAGGTTTGCTTTTCTGGGGCTGGGATGGACGATATCGTTAGCCGGCTTGACAACATCATGAACGGTAATTGGATCAATCCTCTTATTTGCCTCAGTGCTGGAGGCAATGATGTAGGCAAGCGTAGAAGTGAGGATTTAATTAGAAGGTATAGGACAGCAATAGACATAATTAGGAAGAAGGGGGTGGGGTCCTGTTATATGTGGCATTTTGCCAAAAAGGGGTGTTGGAAATGAATGGTTGTCCAGAGTAATTAGTATTAATTGTTGGCTGGACAAACACAGTAAGGATAATTCATTGACAACTGGGACCACTTCTACGGTAGAAATGACATGTATGCTAGGGATGGGGCTCACTTATCTAGGGTAGGTGTGGGTTTTCTCGCTAGTTCAGTTGAGGGTGTTGTTAGGACTTTGAGCTAGGATTAGTTAGAGGTATGGGTTTAAAATGGAAAACAATGGGTGTGGAAATGTTGACTTCGAAGTTGACATTACGAATTTTAATAATAACAGTCATCGAGTAACACAGGGTAATGATAATGACAAAAATTGTATAAAAGCAAAGGTGAATAGGAAAACGGAACAGAAGAAAAAACTTATTAATGTATTTTATGCTAATAGTCGAAGTGCCAGAAACAAAATTAAGGAATTACGTTTGGTAGCGTGTGCCGGGAACTTTGATGCCATTGCAGTAACTGAAACATGGTATAATTTAAAGAGTCGCGATATGATTGCTGAGTGTCATATTCAAGTGTTTAAGTTGTTCCATGTGGATAGATATTGTATGCACGAGAAAATATAAATTGTTGCATAAAAACAGGTATGAAAATGGATGGACTAGTAACAGAATCTGAGTGGGTAGAATTTCTAGAAAGTCAAGAAAAACTTATTTTAGGTGTGATATATCGTTCTCCTGGCTTAGAAAGCGATAGAGGGAGACTTCTTTGGGACGAAATTGTTAGGGCTTCTAGACACGATAACAAAGTAATAGTGGGGAATTTTAACTTTAGTCAATCTGACTGCTATTATAGAGTCCAGTGATTTTGTAAGTAGTTCAAAAGTGTTTTCTGAAACAATGTGTACCTGAGCATACCAAAGGTAATAATTTGTTTGACCTAGTTTTGTCAAATAAAAAAACCCTCGTAAATTGTCACTGAAGAGCTTGGCACAAGTGATCACATAATATTACCTGGGAAAACGAAAATAAGGATAATACGGTAAAAGTCGATTTTCGTTCTGCCGACTATAATGGACTCGATTGGGTATTCTAGCTAATGATTATATTGACGATGATCATAGTCGTGATAACGAAGGGAACGGTGTTTATGATTTTTTTTATTAACAATGTACAATGTGCACTGAGTATATATTCCCCAGACTGAAATTAGGTCAAATAAGAATGATCCTAGATGGATTCATAATAGAGTAAAGCAGCTATTGGGAGAGAAAAGAGGAATTTAAAGGCGCATCAAAAGAGGAGAGGTTAACCTTATTGATTAATATGCTCCTTTTAAGAGAGAAGTAAAAAGGGGGATTAGGAAGCCTAAAAGCGACTATGAAATTAGAGTTGTTAACAAATCAAAGACTAATCCAAATGAGTTCTTTCAAGTGTAAGGGACAAAAGTTGGAAAATTGGGATAGCCAAGAATTGGGGATGGACAGCTGACTGAAAATGAACAGGAAATGTGTTCTCTATTTAATGGTTATTTCTTGTCAGTCTTTACAAAAGAAGACAAATGATATCCCAGAAATTGACAATTATTGAGTTCCTGAAGAAAACCAATTAAGGAATATTACTGTCACGAGGGAAACTGTTATCAAACAGATAGATAAATTGAAGGAAAGTAAGTTCCCTGGCTCTGATGAGTTATTTTCAAGATGGAACTTAGTCAGCCATTAACGAGCGTGTTTAATGCGTCCATCCAATCTGGTGTTGTGCCAGAGTTATGGAAGATGGCTTATGTTATTCCTATATTTAAATCAGGGGATAAGTGCATTCCATCAAATTACCACCCAATAAGCCTGACGCCTACAGTAGGCAAATTATTAGAATCAATTATAGCTGACCTTCAAGAGCATAATTTGATTAATGAATCTCATCATGGATTCACGAGAGGTCGTTCCTGCCTGACAAATTTACTGACGTTCAATAAAATATTTGAGGGAGTAGACAGTGATAAAGAATATGATGTTGTTTATTTGGATTTCAGTAAAGCTTTTGATAGAGTACCTCACAAAAGACTCTTAAGAAAAGTGGCATCTCACGGTATAGGAGGTAAGGTTCTAGCATGGATTGAGGCATGGCTTACCAATAAAAGCAGTTTCCGTTAATGGGGTCAAGTCTGAATGGGGACTGGTCACTAGTGGCGTTCCACAAGGATTAGTTTTAGGCCCTCTCTTGTTCATAATTTACATTAATGACCTTGATGAAGGAATTACAAGTGACATGAGCAAATTTGCTGATAGGTCTAATGATTGATTCCGAGGAGGATACCAAGGAATTTTAGGAGGATTTGGACAAATTAATGTCTTGGTCTGAAAAGTGGCAGATGAAGTTCATCGTGGACAAGTGTAAGGTCCTAGTCCATGGGAATGAGAATAACCCTCGAAGTTATAAACTAGGTGAAGTATACCTTGATCACACAGAATGTGAAAAGGACTTGGGAGTCATGGTAAACAGAAACCTCAAGTTAAGACAACAGTGCTTCAGTGTGTGCAATAACGATAACAGATAACTAGGATTCATTTCAAGAAGTAGTAGTAACAGGAGTCCAAAAGTTATCTTACAGCTCTATTTATGCGCTTAGTTTTGGTCTCCTTAGTACAGAATGGAAATAAATTCATTGGAGAATATATAGAGAAGGAGGACTAAAATGATTCGCTGTATAAGGAATCTCTCGTATGAAGATAGACTTGAATCTTCACTCTCTTGAGAGACAGAATGAGAGGAGGTATCATCGAAGTGTACAAGTGGATGATGGGCATAAACAAAGACGATATTAATAAAATACTGAGGATATCGACTCAGGTAAGAACCAGGAATAACGGATTTACGTTGGATAACTTCAGATTTAAAAAGGAGTAGGGTAATCGAGGCAACGACCCTGGGTAGCTTTAAGAAGAGATTAGACAAATATATGAGTGAGAGGGGCTGGGTTTGATTGGTATCGTGGGTTCGTGAGTAAATTCTTGGGTAGCTTCCGGAATGAATGGTTTTGATGAGGACTTGCCATTAGGCCTTCTGAAGTGTTTCTCCATTCTTATGTTCTTATGAGAGAGAGGGAGAGAGAGAGAGAGAGAGAGAGAGAAAGGGAGAGGCTTACCTGGTATCTTACATACTGACGTAAGAACATGAAAACACCAGCAATGCAGCCAGAGTGCAAGACATTTAACATACATCGGTCTGGTAATCAGAAGGGAGGAAGTGAGCAGATCTATGTCAAAGGCACTCACCAGTTTGGTGGTGATGCTGTCGATGACGTTGGAGTGGTAGAGGCGACGACGGTGGTCCTGGAAGAAAGCTCTTACATAGAGACACGGCTTGTCGTCCCAGAAAGGCAGGAAGTAGTAGACTTTGTCGTTGGTCATGGGCTTGGCAGGAGGTGTCGTCGACTGCCACATAGATGCCTCAGCGATGATGGACTCAGGACCTGCACCCGGGAGAGACATATAAGTTGAGGCAGGACACCAGCTGTGTCTCTACTGTCTCTTCTCTTTTATTACTTATCTTGAGTAAAAGGAGTATACAGCTTAGAGGTGTATAAAAATACACGCTCCATGAGATCTTCTGCTGCCGAGGTTAGACAGTAGCGTCACAGTTGGTGACGCAGGTGCACTGACAAGTCACGAATGTGATGTGCTTGTAAAAACTTTCTACTGTAAGCTTCATTGTTCTAAGGTACAGTATTCGGTCTGTTACATGCCAGGATCCCAGTTCGAGACACCGTCCATATATATATATATATATATATATATATATATATATATATATATATAAAGAGAGAGAGAGAGAGATAGAGAGAGAGAGATAGAGAGAGAGAGAGAGAGAGAGAGAGAGAGAGAGAGAGAGAGAGAGAGAGAGAGAGAGAGAGAGAGATAAGATGAAGAAGAATACGAAGAAGAAACAGGAACATGGACGGGATATACAATACAACAGTTATGAATGGTAACTCATTCCAAGCACTTCCTTAATCTTACAATCACATTCGTCTCTTGCAGTGCCTCATCATTCTTCTTTCCATTCTTACTTCCTTCAGCCTCCATCACCGTTCTTGCCACACATGAGTCATTACTTTCCCTCTTTCCCTCATCTAAGTCTCCATCATTTTCCCTTTCTCGTTTACCTGAGTCACCATCATTCTCTCTACCTACTTGTCTCGCCTGAGTCTCCATCACTTTCTGTCTCACCTGAGCCTCCATCACTTTCTGTCTCACCTGAGTCTCCATCACTTTCTGTCTCACCTGAGTTTCCATCACTTTCTGTCTCACCTGAGTCTCCATCACTTTCTGTCTCACCTGAGTCTCCATCACTTTCTGTCTCACCTGAGTCTCCATCACTTTCTGTCTCACCTGAGTTTCCATCACTTTCTGTCTCACCTGAGTCTCCATCACTTTCTGTCTCACCTGAGTCTCCATCACTTTCTGTCTCACCTGAGTCTCCATCACTTTCTGTCTCACCTGAGTCTCCATCACTTTCTGTCTCACCTGAGTCTCCATCACTTTCTGTCTCGCCTGAATCTCCATCACTTTCTGTCTCACCTGAGTCTCCATCACTTTCTGTCTCACCTGAGCCTCCATCACTTTCTGTCTCACCTGAGCCTCCATCACTTTCTGTCTCACCTGAGTCTCCATCACTTTCTGTCTCACCTGAGTCTCCATCACTTTCTGTCTCACCTGAGTCTCCATCACTTTCTGTCTCACCTGAGTCTCCATCACTTTCTGTCTCGCCTGAGTCTCCATCAATTTCTGTCTCACCTGAGTCTCCATCACTTTCTGTCTCACCTGAGCCTCCATCACTTTCTGTCTCGCCTGAATCTCCATCACTTTCTGTCTCACCTGAGTCTCCATCACTTTCTGTCTCACCTGAGTCTCCATCACTTTCTGTCTCACCTGAGTCTCCATCACTTTCTGTCTCACCTGAGTCTCCATCACTTTCTGTCTCACCTGAGTCTCCATCACTTTCTGTCTCACCTGAGTCTCCATCACTTTCTGTCTCACCTGAGTCTCCATCACTTTCTGTCTCACCTGAGTCTCCATCACTTTCTGTCTCACCTGAGTCTCCATCACTTTCTGTCTCACCTGAGTCTCCATCACTTTCTGTCTCACCTGAGTCTCCATCACTTTCTGTCTCACCTGAGTCTCCATCACTTTCTGTCTCACCTGAGTCTCCATCACTTTCTGTCTCACCTGAGTCTCCATCACTTTCTGTCTCACCTGAGTCTCCATCACTTTCTGTCTCACCTGAGTCTCCATCACTTTCTGTCTCACCTGAGTCTCCATCACTTTCTGTCTCACCTGAGTCTCCATCACTTTCTGTCTCACCTGAGTCTCCATCACTTTCTGTCTCACCTGAGTCTCCATCACTTTCTGTCTCACCTGAGTCTCCATCACTTTCTGTCTCCTGAGTCTCCATCACTTTCTGTCTCTGAGTCTCCATCACCTGTCTCACCTGAGTCTCCATCACTTTCTGTCTCACCTGAGTCTCCATCACTTTCTGTCTCACCTGAGTCTCCATCACTTTCTGTCTCACCTGAGTCTCCATCACTTTCTGTCTCACCTGAGTCTCCATCACTTTCTGTCTCACCTGAGTCTCCATCACTTTCTGTCTCACCTGAGTCTCCATCACTTTCTGTCTCACCTGAGTCTCCATCACTTTCTGTCTCACCTGAGTCTCCATCACTTTCTGTCTCACCTGAGTCTCCATCACTTTCTGTCTCACCTGAGTCTCCATCACTTTCTGTCTCACCTGAGTCTCCATCACTTTCTGTCTCACCTGAGTCTCCATCACTTTCTGTCTCACCTGAGTCTCCATCACTTTCTGTCTCACCTGAGTCTCCATCACTTTCTGTCTCACCTGAGTCTCCATCACTTTCTGTCTCACCTGAGTCTCCATCACTTTCTGTCTCACCTGAGTCTCCATCACTTTCTGTCTCACCTGAGTCTCCATCACTTTCTGTCTCACCTGAGTCTCCATCACTTTCTGTCTCACCTGAGTCTCCATCACTTTCTGTCTCACCTGAGTCTCCATCACTTTCTGTCTCACCTGAGTCTCCATCACTTTCTGTCTCACCTGAGTCTCCATCACTTTCTGTCTCACCTGAGTCTCCATCACTTTCTGTCTCACCTGAGTCTCCATCACTTTCTGTCTCACCTGAGTCTCCATCACTTTCTGTCTCACCTGAGTCTCCATCACTTTCTGTCTCACCTGAGTCTCCATCACTTTCTGTCTCACCTGAGTCTCCATCACTTTCTGTCTCACCTGAGTCTCCATCACTTTCTGTCTCACCTGAGTCTCCATCACTTTCTGTCTCACCTGAGTCTCCATCACTTTCTGTCTCACCTGAGTCTCCATCACTTTCTGTCTCACCTGAGTCTCCATCACTTTCTGTCTCACCTGAGTCTCCATCACTTTCTGTCTCACCTGAGTCTCCATCACTTTCTGTCTCACCTGAGTCTCCATCACTTTCTGTCTCACCTGAGTCTCCATCACTTTCTGTCTCACCTGAGTCTCCATCACTTTCTGTCTCACCTGAGTCTCCATCACTTTCTGTCTCACCTGAGTCTCACCTCCATCCCTTTCTGTCTCACCTGAGTCTCCATCACTTTCTGTCTCACCTGAGTCTCCATCACTTTCTGTCTCACCTGAGTCTCCATCACTTTCTGTCTCACCTGAGTCTCCATCACTTTCTGTCTCACCTGAGTCTCCATCACTTTCTGTCTCACCTGAGTCTCCATCACTTTCTGTCTCACCTGAGTCTCCATCACTTTCTGTCTCACCTGAGTTTCCATCACTTTCT
This sequence comes from Cherax quadricarinatus, assembly GCF_038502225.1. NCBI lineage: Eukaryota > Metazoa > Arthropoda > Malacostraca > Decapoda > Parastacidae > Cherax > Cherax quadricarinatus. The sequence goes on from NC_091311.1 coordinate 22,732,701, forward strand.
GTCTCACCTGAGTCTCCATCACTTTCTGTCTCACTTGAGTGAACATCACTCACTCTCCTTCACCTGAGTCTCCATCACTTTGTGTCTCGCTTGACTCACCATCACTCACCCTCCCTCTCTCACCTGAGTCTCCATCGCTCTCCTCGTCGCTGGAGGGCCTGGTGGAGGAGCACCCATCAATGGAATTACCAGCGTTGCCGATGGAAATTTCGAAGGTGACAGGTTTGTCACTGACCCGCTTCTCTATCATGGTGGCCTCGTGTACCGACGCGAACAAGAGAAACTCCTCACTCCTGCCATAGTTGCTCTGAGGATGCGAGGAAACAGAAAAGTATTGTTATTGTGGACAAAAGACACAAGGTTAGGCTAGGTAAGATTCGTCAGGAAACAGGGCAGTTGTTACCTGTCGCAGATCTTAGTCATATGATGACCCGCCACTGGAGCTTTTGGTCATCTGACCGAGACCTTCACAAAACCAACAAGTTGATCAATGAGACACTTGTATAACATTTGGGTATCGTGTCAGCCAAAGATGAAGGGTGGCTTTCCCAGTCTTACTACCGACTCGTCCTCTGAATTCTCCCCCATATAAACTGTTAAGTACTGTACATGAAAATGATGTTCATTGATTTTGGATTCATGAAAACATATCAAATCTATACTAAGCTGAGCTATATCTTTTGTTTGGTCCAGTAATAGAGCAGAGATACACATTGTTTTATGTTAAAGGAAAATATTCTCTAAAATACTCTGGCCGCAATATTAGATTATTTCTTATTAAAATGTTATTGATATATATGTTGCATTCACTATAATACAACTAACATGATTTTCCAATTCATTGTTTCCATTCTGCATCTCATAACTTTCTTATGGTATCTAAGTTAGAATCATCATTTGAAGTCCCAACACCTCTGTAGTCTCTAATGTTCTCTTCCGGGTTCACGGGTTAGTCCTTCAGAGTGGCCCAGGGAGACTGGTCTCTATTACTTTTCCTCTCAGAGTGGTCCAGGGAAGACTGGTCCCTATGGTTTTTTCCTCCGAGTAGCCCTGGGAGACTGCCCCCCATGGTTTTTCCCGACATCCGCCCGTGCTCCTCAGCCGCTGTTATGACCACTCCATGGATCACCTGACCAGTTTGCTGACCTTCCTCATGCTAGCCGAGATTACAGTGCAAGAAGGATTATTGCAATGTTAACTGATCAGTGTGTTCTATTACTCTTCACTCCGGCTGAAGGAGGAAAGGTTTTTATGTATATGCATTTACCCACACACACAAGCTCGTAAAAACTCTTCACTGCTTTCAGTAGGAGGTAGGTTACTGAAAGCAGTGAAGAGCTTTTACGAGGATAGTGAGGCTCAAGTTAGGGTATGTAGGAAACAGGGAGATTATTTCCCAGTAAAAGTAGGCCTTAGACAAGGATGTGTGATGTCACCGTGGTTGTTTAATATATTTATAGATGGGGTTGTAAGAGAAGTAAATGCGAGGGTCTTGGCAAGAGGCGTGGAGTTAAAAGATAAAGAATCACACATAAAGCGGGAGTTGTCACAGTTGCTCTTTGCTGATGACACTGTGCTCTTGGGAGATTCGGAAGAGAAGTTGCAGAGATTGGTGGATGAATTTGGTAGGGTATGCAAAAGAAGAAAATTAAAAGTGAATACAGGAAAGAGTAAGGTTAGGAGGATAACAAAAAGATTAGGTGAAGAAAGATTGAATATCAGATTGGAGGGAGAGAGTATGGAGGAGGTGAATGTATTCAGATATTTGGGAGTGGACGTGTCAGCGGATGGGTCTATGAAAGATGAGGTGAATCATAGAATTGATGAGGGGGACAAGGGTGAGCGGTGCACTTAGGAGTCTGTGGAGACAAAGAACTTTGTCCTTGGAGGCAAAGAGGGGAATGTATGAGAGAATAGTTTTACCAACGCTCGTATATGGGTGTGAAGCATGGGTGATGAATGTTGCAGCGAGAAGGCTGGAGGCAGTGGAGATGTCATGTCTGAGGGCAATGTGTGGTGTGAATATAATGCAGAGAATTCGTAGTTTGGAAGTTAGGAGGAGGTGCGGGATTACCAAAACTGTTGTCCAGAGGGCTGAGGAAGGGTTGTTGAGGTGGTTCGGGAATGTAGAGAGAATGGAGCGAAACAGAATGACTTCAAGAGTGTATCAGTCTGTATTGGAAGGAAGGCGGGGTAGGGGTCGGCCTAGGAAAGGTTGGAGGGAGGGGGTAAAGGAGGTTTTGTGTGCGAAGGGCTTGGACTTCCAGTAGGCATGCGTGAGCGTGTTTGATAGGAGTGAATGGAGACAAATGGTTTTTAATACTTGACGTGCTGTTGGAGTGTGAGCTAAGTAACATTTATGAAGGGATTCAGGGAAACAGGCCGGACTTGAGTCCTGGAGATGGGAAGTACAGTGCCTGCACTCTCAAGGAGGGGTGTTAATGTTGCAGTTTAAAAACTGTAGTGTAAAGCACCCTTCTGGCAAGACAGTGATGGAGTGAATGATGGTGAAAGTTTTTCTTTTTCGGGCCACCCTGCCTTGGTGGGAATCGGCCAGTGTGTTAAATAAAATATATATATATATATATATATATATGTATATATATATAT